>NC_138769.1:525050685-525363185 GCF_965119305.1 Pelophylax lessonae | reverse complement strand
ACACTGTAAGAGGGAAGTGTGAAGACTCTGATATAAGGAGAGTTTGGGAACCATTATTTGAGGGGGGAAGCTGGGGACTCTGGTGTAAAAGGGAACTCTGTGTTCCCCAAAGCTCCCCCATACATCTGAGCTTACAGAGACCCTCTTACACTTCCCTTCCTCAGTCCACCACAGTCAAGGGCACAACAAGTCCCACTGCAGAAGGCTACCTGCTTGGACTTGTAATCCTCTCTGTAGGGGAATGAGGAAATACTGCCTGCTATGCTAAGACTTGTAGTGCCCTCTGTTAGGGACTAAGGATTCCTCAGTCCTCAACATTCTAGGGCACTATAAGTCTCAGCATAGTGGGCTGTCATACCTCAGTCCCTCACAGCTCGGGTCAAAAACAACACAGTTAAACATCTAAAGGACAACTCCAAACAAAACTACCAATAATGGACAGAGTCCATATGCTCTATAATGTCAAAGACCCGCTACCACTCACCTTCCACCTCTGGTGCTGTCATTGTGTAGGGCAAAGGGCTCCATCTACACCATGTTTGGCTTTCATGTCAGATAGGCAGGACTTGCTCAGCTCCACTCTCTTCCTTGGCAATTGACTCTGGCGTCATTGTGGATCTTTCCTCCTCTAGAAAACCCCCAGGGGCCCTCTCCTTGTCCCCCAGCCACCCAGGGCCTTCTTCTCCTCCTCCTCCACCAACCATTTTCAGACTCTTCCAACTTCCCTGGGGCTACTCAACCACTTTGCATAGTGGACACAACAAATCTATGACCAGCCTGCAAAATATCAAGTCTGGGCCTGGTTACCTGTATGTTCCGGGTCCAGGGCGGAGCTCTCCTCCCAGAGCAACAACTGATGATAGCAGAGTGAGTTGACCGGCCAGTCACTTCCTACTGGTGCAGGTACACACCTACCGATTCCTCCACATCTTAGGATAACATGATCAGACGGCCAATCCCCAGGCAGAGAAGGAGGAGTAAGTGTCAGCGGACAACAGACACCTGGCAGACGCAGTGAAGGGACTGCAGCACACTGCTGCAACTTTTTGATCCGAGGATTGAAAGCAATCTTTTACTTGGGAGATTTCCCTGACTGCGCCCTTCGAAATGTTGGTGCTCCGCCACTGGCCGCAAGGCCCCTGTAGGTGCGAGGCCTTAGGCGCCCGCTTAATTTGCATGGTGCCCTCCTGTTTTAAAACATGGTCAATGCATCTCATTGGTGTAAGTGCACTTCTATGTTCTGAATTGTAGGGGCATTGAGTATGGTGCTAGCATGATGAGAGGTTACTGCCTATTTGTGTCCATAAATAATATATAATGTTTTTCTTTTATTTTAGAAACCAGTGATCAGGATGTTGCGGCTCAGCCTTCTCAGGCCCCCTGTAAGTAATGTGGATGTGCTGGTGTGTTGTGTATTAGGTCGAACTTGGAGGAATGATTGTTTGTTTTGTTTTCTTTTGTGGTTGATGTAACTTCAGCAAGAGAGGAGCCTCAGGCAGGGCCGAGTCGCCTGGATCCGGGCCAGGAACAAACTGTTGGCCAAGAAGAGGCCAATTGGTCCGACTCGGATGAGGACCTGGGCTCTCCTCAAAGGGGAAGTAAGTATTCTACATGTGTTTGTGTGTTCAATGTGTCCTGGTAAATATAAGGGCTGTAATATATATATTTTGACATTGGGGTTTTGTAGCAGCTGACATTGAGGATGTTTGTTGTGGAGGACTGGGGAAGAGGGGCCACTGCTTACCCAGTCCACTGTAACTACTACCTTCAATGTTTCCAGACTACTTTCTGTGTGCCTTTATCAAATAGCTTTTGTTCAAGGATTGTATTTGTGTCTTTGTGTTTCTAGGAGATACAACGCCATCCCCCCATGAAGGGACACCATCCCCCCATGTAGGGTCTCCCCCATCCTCCCCCACTCCAGGCTCCCCTGAACTAGTCTGTAAGTACCTAAAATTAGATTCTCACATGAATTGTGTGTGCTAGGATGATGTGTATCTAGGATAATCTAAGTTGGAGTCAAAGCAAGTGTAGTTTTGCTATATGTGACAGGAAGGTTGGTCATGAAACACTCTTGCTTAACCTTCATGTTTGAAAGGTGGTTTTGGGGAGCTTTACAGGACATGTTATCTTTTGTAAGTTATCTCAAGCCACCCTATTCTAAATTGGTGTTAGTTTCTCTACATTGGAAATGGTGTGCTTTGTACTTGTAAATTTTTAGGGGACATTGTAATTTAATCATGTCCTGATTTAGTCAACACTGAAAATGTGTGTTTGTCAATCTTTCATAAATACTCTTCCTCGGTAATGTACCACATTCCAGTTCACAATTTGTGTTCTTTTTGTGCAGTTTCTCCAGAGCCAGCCACGCCATCCACTTCAGGGGCCCCAAAAAAACCTGATGATGGTAAGTTGTGTGCTTTTCCAGTAATGTGTCTACTTAGTAAGTGGAGAAATGCTAACTGTGTATGTCCCCGCTCAGGCTTCAAGTTGTTCTAAAGGCAGCGGGTTCTTTATGTGAATGCATTCTATGCATTAGTATTCCAAGTGATAGGTGTGCATATTCCCCCTAAGACTTACTGGGACCATTTTTTACGGTCCAAATTTTTGCACTAATACTTGTCTGGAACAGACTCCCCCTCCTCCTTAACTGAGGTGACAGCATGCCAATATTGCCTCCTGATGCTGTCACTCCTAATCATTGAGACCATTGGAAGGGAGGGGGGCAAGGCTGGCTCACAGCCTAGTGCCTGAACAGGCACAGGGTGCTTGGCTTCATCTCATGTGCCTCCATAGCAAGCTGCCTGCTGTGGGGTCAAACAACAGGAGGGAGGTGCCTAGAGGTGTGTACAGGGGCCATGTAAAAAGGAGGATTGTTATTTCTCTTGTCCCCAAAAACCTAGAGAGTGTAAGTCTAACCTGATTAGTTTTCCGCAGCCCTCCCAAAATGATATGTTTCCAACACTTAGAACAGGCAGGGCTGAGGCACCAAAAACATCAGAAAAACACAATCAGCACAAAAGCAGGGAGTACGTATCCTTAACGCTACAAGCTTCACCCAGAAGAATGACGCTTGCACTGTACAAATCTGCATCACCACCATATCAATGTCTAAATAAAACTTTCAGGGAAATGTGGAGGGGTAATGAGTGGGTGTTAGAGCGTTTTCATGACTGCGTAACCTACAGTTAGCGTGAGTCCATTTGTTGATAAACTTTTTCTTCTCTCTTAACACAGCTGGGATGGCGGAAAGGAGATCAGGGGAGCAGACACATCTGCTCCGTCCAGAACTGGCCCTCAAAATTCCTAAGGGTGAGTCTCTACTATGTGTCAGGTTCAATCTATAGACAGTAAGAGTGAGAGAGAACGCTCCACAGATTCCAATGGTGATAGAGATAAATGTGTGCACATGTATCGTGTTGACCAATTGAACCCAAAACACCTTACATTCTTCAAAATGATTGCTTGTGTTTACATGCAGAAAAGCATTTTACTTAGCTTTGGTGGAACTGCTACTAACATTCCAAGCCATCTTATGTAACCTTTTGAACAATTTGCTGTGAAAGTTTGAGTTTAAGGTTTACAACAGCAATTTAGCATATTTGCTTCAGAGTGTTGATAAAAGCCAACCAATAGACTCCTAAGCATATTTGTTGAGGCACATTAATTACAATCCTTGTTTGGATCATTTTGCCTAAAACTAATTGTCATGTTTTTTTCTACCCAGGGCACACCCACCTCACCTACGAGGTCCTCCTGGATTATATGAGGTGGTGCGGAGACCGAATTCTATATTTGGAACACCTTTGTGGCGTGGATCCAGACCCTAAGGAGCCATTCGTTAGGAATGTCACACCTTTAAAAAGATCCTAGTATTTTTTTTTTGTGGTTTGTTTACTTATGTTGCACGTTGCAACACAAAGAAATGTCACATTTGTAATTGTTGCCCATTATAAACAAAAATCTAACAAAAAAATCAAAAACAGTTTAAAAAAAAACCCTTTTTTTGGGACCCAAAAAAAAAAAAAACAAAAAAAGCCTTGTTTTTGGCAACCAAAAAAAATATAAAAATTTATAAAAAACCCTTTTTTTGGGGACCCAAAAAAAAAAAAAAAAAAAAAAAAGCCTTGTTTTTGGCAACCAAAAAAAATATAAAAATTTATAAAAAACCCTTTTTTTGGGGACCCAAAAAAAAAAAAAAAAAAAAAAAGCCTTGTTTTTGGCAACCAAAAAAAATATAAAAATTTATAAAAAACCCTTTTTTTGGGGACCCAAAAAAAAAAAAAACAAAAAAAGCCTTGTTTTTGGCAACCAAAAAAAATATAAAAATTTATAAAAAACCCTTTTTTTGGGGACCCAAAAAAAAAAAAAAAAAAAAAAAGCCTTGTTTTTGGCAACCAAAAAAAATATAAAAATTTATAAAAAACCCTTTTTTTGGGGACCCAAAAAAAAAAAAAAACAAAAAAAGCCTTGTTTTTGGCAACCAAAAAAAATATAAAAATTTATAAAAAAACCCTTTTTTTGGGGACCCAAAAAAACAAAAAAAACAAAAAAAGCCTTGTTTTTGGCAACCAAAAAAAATATAAAAATTTATAAAAAACCCTTTTTTTGGGGACCCAAAAAAAAAAAAAAAACAAAAAAAGCCTTGTTTTTGGCAACCAAAAAAAATATAAAAATTTATAAAAAACCCTTTTTTTGGGGACCCAAAAAAAAAAAAAAAACAAAAAAAGCCTTGTTTTTGGCAACCAAAAAAAATATAAAAATTTATAAAAAACCCTTTTTTTGGGGACCCAAAAAAAAAAAAAAACAAAAAAAGCCTTGTTTTTGGCAACCAAAAAAAATATAAAAATTTATAAAAAACCCTTTTTTTGGGGACCCAAAAAAAAAAAAAAAAAAAAAAAGCCTTGTTTTTGGCAACCAAAAAAAATATAAAAATTTATAAAAAAACCTTTTTTTGGGAACCAAAAAAACCAAAAAAAAAAAAAAAAGCCTTGTTTTTGGCAACCAAAAAAAAAATGTTTACAAAAAAGCCTTGTTGTTTTTATGGCAACGGACAAAACCAAAAATGTTTACAAAAAAGCCTTGTTGTTTTTGGTAACAAACTAAACCAAAAATGTTTACAAAAAAGCCTTGTTGTTTTTATGGCAACCGACAAAACCACAAATGTTTACAAAAAAGCCTTGTTGTTTTTATGGCAACGGACAAAACCAAAAATGTTTACAAAAAAGCCTTGTTGTTTTTATGGCAACGGACAAAACCACAAATGTTTACAAAAAAGCCTTGTTGTTTTTATGGCAACCGACAAAACCACAAATGTTTACAAAAAAGCCTTGTTGTTTTTATGGCAACCGACAAAACCAAAAATGTTTACAAAAAAGCCTTGTTGTTTTTATGGCAACGGACAAAACCAAAAATGTTTACAAAAAAGCCTTGTTGTTTTTATGGCAACGGACAAAACCAAAAATGTTTACAAAAAAGCCTTGTTGTTTTTATGGCAACGGACAAAACCACAAATGTTTACAAATAAGCCTTGTTGTTTTTATGGCAACGGACAAAACCAAAAATGTTTACAAAAAAGCCTTGTTGTTTTTATGGCAACGGACAAAACCAAAAATGTTTACAAAAAAGCCTTGTTGTTTTTGGTAACAAACTAAACCAAAAATGTTTACAAAAAAGCCTTGTTGTTTTTGGTAACAAACTAAACCAAAAATGTTTACAAAAAAGCCTTGTTGTTTTTATGGCAACCGACAAAACCACAAATGTTTACAAAAAAGCCTTGTTGTTTTTATGGCAACGGACAAAACCAAAAATGTTTACAAAAAAGCCTTGTTGTTTTTATGGCAACGGACAAAACCACAAATGTTTACAAAAAAGCCTTGTTGTTTTTATGGCAACCGACAAAACCACAAATGTTTACAAAAAAGCCTTGTTGTTTTTATGGCAACCGACAAAACCAAAAATGTTTACAAAAAAGCCTTGTTGTTTTTATGGCAACGGACAAAACCAAAAATGTTTACAAAAAAGCCTTGTTGTTTTTATGGCAACGGACAAAACCAAAAATGTTTACAAAAAAGCCTTGTTGTTTTTATGGCAACGGACAAAACCACAAATGTTTACAAATAAGCCTTGTTGTTTTTATGGCAACGGACAAAACCAAAAATGTTTACAAAAAAGCCTTGTTGTTTTTATGGCAACGGACAAAACCAAAAATGTTTACAAAAAAGCCTTGTTGTTTTTGGTAACAAACTAAACCACAAATGTTTACAAATAAGCCTTGTTGTTTTTATGGCAACCGACAAAACCACAAATGTTTACAAATAAGCCTTGTTGTTTTTATGGCAACGGAAAAAACCACAAATGTTTACAAAAAAGAATTGTTTTTGTGAAAACCTTCCAAAAAATGATGTCAAAACATAAAAAATGTTTAAAATGTTTATCTAAATTAAATTTAAGTATGTTGCTCTTTGCAACACAAATGTTACATTGGCAATTTAGTTCATTCTATTATATATTGTAATATATTTTTTGTACGCTACAGTTGGTAGACACCCACATGTGTTATTAAAACATTTATTTTATTACCCAAGTTTTCTTTTTGGTGTACACATCGAATGTCTTTTGTGTTGTATTTGTTTACTTGAGTGGTGTGGTCTGTAATTGTTAGTATGTTGGCTTTGGTTTATGTTAGCCTTGAGACTTGTTTTGAAGCTACATTTGAAGGGAGACCTTTTCTTGGGTCGTTATGTGAACATTGAGTTATCTAAATTTAGATGAAATCATATGTTTGGAGATCGAGAAGCACGTGTGTATAAATGCCTACATTAACCAGGGCCATTACTTGGCCACCAACACTCCTAAAAAACCAAAGAGCAAACACAAACTAATCATTTTGCATAAAATTTTATTTCATCCCCAAAAAAAGCACTATAAGAAATCATATTGTGCCACCCTCAAATTTAAAAAAAAAATGGCCCCACAAATTGGCCAATGTAACAATCATTAACAAAACCAAAAAAAAAAAAAAAAAAGAAATTAAGTTGGTGGTGGTGGTGGTGACTGAAGCAGTGTGGTGAGCAATGGAAAGGTTCCTGCCATCAAATGGTGGGCCAATAGTCCCATCTGCTCTGGGGTTAGCCTTAGAGTTCTGGTAAAGTGGCCCATTAGAATCAGATCTTGTGTCTGAGGCTGCTGCTGATGCAGGGTGTTGAACCCTGGAAATGTCCCAGACTGAAGATCTTGTGCCAATAGTCCCATCTGCTCTGTGCTCAGCCTAAGAATTTGGGTAACGTGTGCCATTACCATGAGATGGGATCGTTGCTGCTCCAAGGCTATTTGATGCTGCTGGTGGTGCAAGGGTTGTGAAGATGTGTGGGGAGTGGTGGTTGATTGGTTGTTGTGGTCCACGGTGCGGGGGCAAACGACATGTCGCATTGGTGACAAAAAAGAAGAACGGCCTGGGGAGGAGTGAAGTGATAAAGGTGTGGAGGGAATGTAGTCAGGTGGAAGGGGTACTGTGGAACCAGTGCGCATTGAGGTTGTGCAGGAGGATTGCTCATTGAGGGGTGTGGGAGTCCGAACGGAGTGTGAAGTGCTAGGAGTGGCTACAGGAGGAATTGTCCCATCCCCAGCTGCCTGACAAGTGGCCAACACTGGCATTACCCTCCCACTACCACAACCTGCAGTGGCAGGTGAGTGAGATGTTTGGGAGGGCTCTGCCAATGGGGCATCTTCAGATCCAAACAGGCATTGGCGTGTGGCCAGCACCTGAGTGTCAACACTTTGCCGATCCCGTTGATGCTGGTCTGCTAAACTTACCAAGCTGTTACGCATATCCTGTTGAACCTGTAACATATCCTGGTGAACCTGTACCATTGTTGCTACAGATTCCTGTATGAGCCCGAGCAGACGTACTGCCTCAGTAGATTGCTGAGTACGCCTCCTTAACTCATTTTGGACCTGATACTCATCAAGCAGCCTCTCGGCTACATCCAGCATAGATGGACGAAGTTGGGTAGGTGACAATCCCTCTGCATCTAAGGCTACCTGAAAGCAGAAGAAATAGACCAAATCATTATCAAACATCATGACTAAATATTTCAGATTAGTTTGACAACTTAACACCCCAAGCAGAACGTTGAAAAGTTTGATGTGCTTCTAATGAGTACTTGTTCATTGTAAGATTATCCAAGCTAGCAACACTTCTGATAATGGGTACATATTATATTGGTAGGACTAATATGACAAAGGCAAAAAAGATTCAACATGAAGGTGTTCCCAATTAACCCTGGTGTGGTAGGTTGTTTATGCTTTTGGTAAATCTGTTACTACACCAATGACTTTATACATCTACGTATGTTGTCTAAAATCTTGCCATCAATCGGCTAGAGGACAACCCAACCAAACGATACCCATGAATTTGGACCTGGAAAATCAAAGACGGGCCGGACTTTAAAGATCCTGGATGTTTTTGGAACATTAGTGGCACACCAAATTATAACATAATTCCCTGATGTTCAAGATAGAACTCTTGTTGTGCTGGTGCATCGTCAGAATGTCATAGCACTAATTTAACACACACAATGTAAGCCACATCTAGTCCAAAATCAATGCTACCATTGAAATGTTACATGTGCACCTTGTTCCCTTATATCACATACCACAGCACTGGATGCAGAATCGTCGCCAGCTCCTGATCCAACTCCAGCTGCAACGTCAAGAGGGGCCTGATGTTCTTTTAAAAAAAAAAAAAAAAAACATGTTTAGTACATAACCTTAGTCAGTAATGATTATGGCCAGATTGCCCTCCTAGCTTCATGAATGAAGCATTGAGGCCAAACATTCAAAAGTGCTTTCCTGGGCTCATAGGACACTTGCTAAACCCTCCCAAAGGTTAAGAAGGCTTGGTCTGCCTACTAATGACGGCACCCATTAATGCTGTCAACTGTGTTTTGCAGGGTAAACATCTAAAAGGCAACACTCTTTCCTAAGAAAAAACATGTGTGTTAATGGGGTTAATAAGATTCAAAAAAACATTATTTGACTAGACATACCAACACCTTCCTCCAGGCCTAGCTGCACTGGGTGTGTTCCCTGCTGCGGATCTTCTGTAAAGGACATAGCAATATGAGCTATCTTGGCCAAAAAAAAACATCTACATTGTTTGGCACAGTATGATATTGGACCTACCAGGAGGAGGGTCAGCACTGATGTCAACACCTGTGAGTCCGTCTGGTTCGCCAAGCTGCATGGGCTGTGGAGGGGCTGAGATCCGTGCTACAGATGAACAAATTGCAGGTTGGGGAAAACAAAAAAAGGACAATTGGAAGGGCAAGTATCACATTCTCTTAATGTCACACATAGGATAGTAGTTAATCTTTTCCAAACAACTCACACAATTGACATCCAAGATAATATCCTACCTCGGTGCAAAGCATCCGAATCTAAGTCCTCTCTGGGAAAGATGGTATCGGGTCCTATGATGTTCAAGAAAGGTAATTGATAATCCCAGAGAGAACTTCGTGCACGTTCATCCAGCCGACCTTGACGGTCATAAAGACCCTCCGCAGCCCATGCAATTAGCTTCTTCCGAACGGACCCACAGATGTCGTTGACCTTCTTCCGCACACTGTCACGGTGGCGAGGTGCTTCACCCAGTGCATTTACAGCATCCCGGATTTCATCCCACAATCTGTTCTTCTCTGTTACTGAGTAAGACGCGGCCCTGGTCCCATGTATCGCCTGATATCTGGCCATATAGGCGTGGACCAGGGCACAGCACTGATTGTGGGTGAAACGGGGAAGCCGGGTTAATGTGGACAAGCTGACTCTGGTGGACGGACCCGCTCCAGGACTACTGTCAGAAGAGCCAGCTTGTCCACTTGGTGTGTTAACACCTCCCCCGGCTTCCTCCTCCGGGATGGGGATGGTGGACTCCCTCATGGATACAGCTGGAGCCTCCCTCACACCAGAGCCAGACGATCTGCCCACCCTGCCCCCCCTGCCCCCCCTGGCCCCCCTGGCCCCCCTGGCCCCCCTGGCCCCCCTGGCCCTTCTCATCCTTCCAGTGGGTGGGGCCATGGGAGCACGAGGTGGGCAGAGAATCTGGCTGTCCAGCAGCAGCAAAGAGCCCCAAACTCCTAAATCTGAAATGACAAAAGAGAAAACAGAAAAAACAGGATTTGCAGATTGCTCTTCATATACAGTATAATTAGTGAACAGTTACAGAACACACTTACCTAATGGCACAAACAGACTTGGTCGTGGTGGTGGTGGTAGTAGTGGGCAAAGAGCAGAAGAGGCTGCAAAGAAAAGGAAAAAAAAAAACACATAAGAAAACGCATATGGGTACAAATCACACGAGGCCCTCCAAACACTTACCTAATGGCACAAACACGGTGGTGGTGGTGGTGGTGGCAAAAAAAGCAGAAGAGGTTGCAAAGAAATGTACAAAAAAAACACATAAGAAAACGCATAGGGGTACAAATCACACGAGGCCCTCCAAACACTTACCTAATGGCACAAACACAGTGGTGGTGGTGGTGGTGGTGGTGGCAAAGAGCAGAAGAGGCTGCAAAGAAATGTAAAAAAAAAACACATAAGAAAACGCATAGGGGTACAAATCACACGAGGCCCTCCAAACACTTACCTAATGGCACAAACACAGTGGTGGTGGTGGTGGTGGTGGTGGCAAAGAGCAGAAGAGGCTGCAAAGAAATGTAAAAAAAAAACACATAAGAAAACTCATAGGGGTACAAATCACACGAGGCCCTCCAAACACTTACCTAATGGCACAAACACAGTGGTGGTGGTGGTGGTGGTGGTGGCAAAGAGCAGAAGAGGCTGCAAAGAAATGTAAAAAAAAAACACATAAGAAAACGCATAGGGGTACAAATCACACGAGGCCCTCCAAACACTTACCTAATGGCACAAACACAGTGGTGGTGGTGGTGGTGGTGGTGGTGGTGGTGGTGGTGGTGGCAAAGAGCAGAAGAGGCTGCAAAGAAATGTAAAAAAAAAACACATAAGAAAACTCATAGGGGTACAAATCACACGAGGCCCTCCAAACACTTACCTAATGGCACAAACACAGTGGTGGTGGTGGTGGTGGTGGTGGCAAAGAGCAGAAGAGGCTGCAAAGAAATGTAAAAAAAAAACACATAAGAAAACGCATAGGGGTACAAATCACACGAGGCCCTCCAAACACTTACCTAATGGCACAAACACAGTGGTGGTGGTGGTGGTGGTGGTGGCAAAGAGCAGAAGAGGCTGCAAAGAAATGTAAAAAAAAAACACATAAGAAAACGCATAGGGGTACAAATCACACGAGGCCCTCCAAACACTTACCTAATGGCACAAACACAGTGGTGGTGGTGGTGGTGGTGGTGGCAAAGAGCAGAAGAGGCTGCAAAGAAATGTAAAAAAAAAACACATAAGAAAACTCATAGGGGTACAAATCACACGAGGCCCTCCAAACACTTACCTAATGGCACAAACACAGTGGTGGTGGTGGTGGTGGTGGTGGCAAAGAGCAGAAGAGGCTGCAAAGAAATGTAAAAAAAAAACACATAAGAAAACGCATAGGGGTACAAATCACACGAGGCCCTCCAAACACTTACCTAATGGCACAAACACAGTGGTGGTGGTGGTGGTGGTGGTGGTGGTGGCAAAGAGCAGAAGAGGCTGCAAAGAAATGTAAAAAAAAAACACATAAGAAAACGCATAGGGGTACAAATCACACGAGGCCCTCCAAACACTTACCTAATGTCACAAACACAGTGGTGGTGGTGGTGGTGGTGGTGTAATCCTTTATAGGCAAAAGGAGGCTGCAAACATTAAACATACATGAGAAATCGCATGACCTACATACGTGCACATAATAAATTACAGTTATCAGGAAAGCAAAAATGGTGTCTTTGGAAGCTGGGAAGGTAAGGGGGCAGGTTTAGATGCCAAATCTAGACTGCACACCTTTAACAAACATGAGAAAACACATGTCCAAACCACATGCACATGGGGCCAACTGCCAATGATTAAAAGACACTTGAGGGGTTCCCAAGCTATTGTGGGTTGGAGGGGATTCACCATAGACAACTTAAGCACACCCAAGATAAGTACAAATTGTCTCCTTCCTTTTTTTTGGGAGAGAGAGATACAATTGTCTTACCTCCAGATAATGTAGGTTGTGGGTCACAGGGTCTTGCTAGCACATAAGAAACATCGATCTATAACATCCAGCAGCCATATTGGCCATGTGCTCCTTTTATAGCTGGCTCACAGGTGTGATAATTAGCGGCCGTTTCTATATATATCTGCGCATTCGCGAATTTGCGCGTTCAAAATGGAGGACGATATCCCAGACGCATTAGATGGTGCAATGCTGGCATTTATTGGTGCCTTGTTTGAGGAGGCCCTGGCACAGGAGGCAGCAGAAGGTGGGGAAGCTGCAGCAGCAGCAGCAGCAGCACCTTCAGCAGCAGCACCTCCAGTCCGTGTGCCCTTACCTCGCCAGCCACGCATTTTTGCTCCAAGGATCTATTTGGACAAGCTGCGGGATTCTGATGTCAGGAGGAAGTTCCGGCTCGAGCGAGGAACTATTCTACACCTCTACCAGCTCATAGCAGAGAAAATTGACCCGGACACACAGCGCGGCCATGCGGTGCCCGGCATGGCCAGATTGCTGGCCACTTTGTATATTTTAGGGCGTGGCAGCTTCCAAGCCACTTCGGGAAGTATCATGGGCATTAGCCAGCCCACAGTTTCAAGGGTGTTCATGTTGGTCATTAATGCCATAGTGGATATAGTGCCCAATTTTATCCACTGGCCACAGAATGAAAATGAGTGGAATGAAGTCAAGTTGGGTTTCTACCGGCGGGCACACATGCCGCAAATCCTAGGGGCAATCGATGGCACCCACATAGCCATTAGGCCCCCAAGGAGCCACGAAAGTGAATACCGGAACCGCAAGCAGTACCACTCTGTGAACGTCCAATTAGTGTGTGACGCCAAACAGCGCATCATGAGTGTCAACACTGGTCACCCAGGGTCGTGCCATGATTCCAGTATGTTAAGAACAAGTACTCTGTACGAGGTGTTTGAAAGTGGACAAATGCCCGAAGGGTGGCTTATTGGTAAAGTATTTTGTCTTAACAACATAAACTGTAAGATTACATAGACATAGGAATAAGCTACATCGGTGTACACCCTGATTTAAGCAAAGCCTACCTAAAATGGATGTGTTATTAGTTGTCAGGCTGTTCACACACAACCAGATCAGCAGCTTAGCAGCTCACAAAAGAAAGATTTGCAAAGTTGTCTTTGAGTCCAATGAAGGTGGTTAACCAATGTGTAAATGGTGTCCTCTAGCCACCCAAAGAAAACCTACAAATGATTCCAATGGTATTGCCATATCCCCAAAGTACTTTGCATAAGTGAGTCAATATTGGTTTCCTCACTCTAGTTGCAGATATATTCCAGAAGTAAGACCTAGGCTAATGTAATAGGAACAGAATAGGGGCCAAGTTGTAACTTGCAAGAGAAACCCACCACTTTGTGTGTCCTTTTTCCCATTTGTATTAGTGATTTAGGCAGTTAGACAGAGTTGAGATGTTTCATATGATTTTTTGCAAACAGACGAGCAGGTTGTTTAGTAAAATGCCTAATTGTCTCCCATTTTGAGGAGTCATCTAAAGTCACATGATATGAATAACTAATGTATATTTTTCTTATTTTTCAGGGGATGCTGGTTACCCGCAGCTGACGTGGCTGATGGCTCCAATCAGGTACCCCCAGGGCCCAGCAGAGAGGAATTACAACAGGGCCTTGCGGAGAAGCCGGAGTATCATTGAGTTGACCATAGGTCTTCTCAAGTCCCGGTTTCTCTGCTTGGCCCGGCCTGGGGGTGAACTCCTGTACTCTCCTACAAAGGCTTCCAAGATCATCCTGGCGTGCTGCGTGTTGCACAACATGTGCGTTGCCCGGGATGATTCTTGGGAGCTGACGGAGGAGAGGGAGCCAGAGGTCCGTCAGCCGGCGGCCCCCAGGCGGCGGAGCACCGCTGCCGGTATGGCCACCCGGAATACCCTGGTTGCTAGCCACTTTACATGTAAGTACTGTAACCGGTCAAGATAGGGCATGTGTATTAATTAGCTAGTTAGCAGAGGTGCCACTCACAGGGAGACAGAGGGTGATTATCATCTGCCAATGACACTTGCCATTGTAGATAAAGTGTAGTCAACATTGGTAAAATTGTGTTACTTGAGCAAAAACATGCACCTCTAACCATAAACATGTTGGTATTGTGAATAGTGTAAAGGGCTGAGAAGAGCTGGCAGGTGTTTATTTGTGTCTATGCCACCTGTGTAGTTATTGATAACATGAACGGCTGCTTGGTATCTTATGGTGTTGTAATTTTCCAGAACATCAACATCTTGGAATCATGGCACGTACCATGGGAAGCCTGTGGTGATGGGCTGTCTGGCGTCACAGGTGTGTATTCAAATGTTTACATTAATGATTTCTGGTTTGTGTAAGTTGGCATAAAATGTGTTATTTCACTCGTGATGTCGAAATTAAATGAAGTTCAGAATGAAGCAAACAGGCATTAAGATGTGATTTTCATAATGAAATGTCTTATCCTTTGTTTTATTTTTCCAGGAGTGGTACTGCTTGCGGGTGTAGGTGGTAGAAACCCACATTGATGGACTCCACTCATTTTCTTTTGTGGTCAGTGGATATTTGGTAAGGCACATGGCCAATGACCAACATGAACACCCTGGAACTTCGAAAGTGGCTTGGAAGCTGCCCAGCAACCTTGCCATGCCTGTCCCCTATGAGCTGGTAGAGGTGCAGAATGGATTCTGAACTCTGCCGGAAGTTGTGGAAGACATCAGAATCCCGTAGCCATGGAGCAAAGATCGTGGTCTGGCGCTGTAAAGGCACACGGACTGGAGAGTGACAATATTCTTTTGCTGCATCCCTCCTTCTGCTGTCATTCTCAAATAAATAAATACATTAGAATTGAACATGTGTTTTTTTGTTTTGTGTGGGTGCCTACAGACAAAAGGGCCATCCACACTGTAAGATTTAGAGAAGACTTTATCCTTCCGATTGACATTTTCTATGTAGTGCAAGGGCCTGCCTGATTGCATCCAAATTGAAAGTGTTGAGGTTTGAGCTTCTATTATATGGTTTGGTTAAGTCTACAGGAAAAAGTCTAGACAAATTGTTAGTGTATGGCCCATTAAGCTGCCAAGGCCGGAGTTTTGCACTTTGCATGCTGCTTGTACTGGTGATGTGAGGGGTTGTAATGTAGAGTAGGGATGTGACAGTGTTGTGTTGAGGTGTGAGGCAAATGTAGTGTTGGACTATGAGGGCCTGTGTTGTTGAAATATGGAGAGAGTCCAATATCAGACACCTATGTTTATTGGTCAAGAAATTGTAAGAACCATGGTAAATATGTAAAGAATTGCATCTCGATAAAACTAGGACCACACTCATAAAATCAAAATTGTGTTGTTTCCATTGATGTGCTTGAAATTTGGGTAGGACACCCCCCTCCCCCCCCAAATTCAAGATAGTTTAAAAAAACTGTTTAAAAAAATGAGAGTGAAAAGAGATCCCAAGTGTAGTGATGTGATTTGAACCCATGACGTTGTGAACTGCAGTGAAGTTGCAAAGCACTTAGCTATTGTGCAGAATAAAGCTGTATGGTGGAAAAAATGGAGTGTGTTAAGGCTAAAAAGCACATATAGCTAAAGAACTAAACATTGTATGGAATGTGGGAAGAAGACCATGGTAAAATTGTGAGGTTTCATCTTGCCCTGAAGTAGGGTAGGGGTTTGGTCACTTGCCTTTGGTACTTTCCTTCATAAGATCGATTCGACACACAGACAAGATCAAAAAAACACTTAAAATGGTGTAAGCTTGCAAGCGCTTCTGAGTGTAACATTATTTAGCAATATATATGATGTAATCCGTTCCATTTTAGCAATATAAACAAAAAAAGAAAATAAAAAAAGTAGGTGGAGATGGTAAGCCTCGAACCTACAGCAGAGGGAGATGAATTACAGACATGTGATGTGTGCACTAATCCACTAGCCCACATCGCTATGTGAAACTGCTATAAGCAGGAAGACATAAGTTTGCGAATTGGCGAAGCCGCGATCGTAAGTGAATCCCGCTGACGGCGGAATTCATTATTGCTGTTTTACTCGCCAATTCGCCGCAGCGCCAGTTAATTGATTTGAACGCGGCGAAACTGAAACACGTCATAGATGTTTGAAGCTGCAGTTTCTTTAAATCCGGCCCCCCATCTTTACTTGCATTAAAAGCTATTCTACTTTATGTGTAGCCATGTTTAATTGAATTTAATGGCCTGCAGCATTAGTGTATGTAATCTAATGAATTAAATTGCAGACTGTGCATTAATTGTGGGTATTTATCTCAATTCCTATAATAACCATATTCTTTAAGTTCAATTAACAGACAGTATTCATAATGCTGGTCGAAGTAGGTTGGTAAATTAGCCCCCTTGAAAAATCTGCAGCATTTTGTTTGCTTTATAATATACCCATTTCAAGGATTTGACCTATAATCAGAATTGCAAAACATTTCCCTAATGCATGTTGATTGCACATAGAAATAAAAATGTGGTAATACAAGTTTTCTATTGCTTGTTAATATTTATGCAAGCCTTAATGCATAACATGCTGTTTAATGAAATACATTAAATTTGAATGCTAATAATAAATGGACTACTCTTTAATCCAACCCTGTTACACAAAAATATTTTTTTTATCTATCTATCTATCTATCTATCTATCTATCTATCTATCTATCTATCTATCTATCTATCTATCTATCTATCTATCTATCTATCTATCTATCTATCTATCTATCTATCTATCTATCTATCTATCTATCATAATATAATAATGTCAATAATATAATAATGTCAATAATAAACTTGTAACATAAAAAACTATGCACACATATAAATCATTATTATACATATAATGGTAGTCAATAGTAACTTTTTTTTATTTTTATTTTTTTTAACAAAATGGTCTTAGCAGTTGCAATATGATCATGAATAAAACACCATATTTATATTATGTCCCAGTGTTTTACCTTGAATTTTCCCTCCAAAATGGCACATTCCTAGAAGCCATATTTATGAAGCATCATACTGCATAGAAAGAGCTGGCAACTCGTTTCCTTCCTCTATTAGAGTCCTTGAATTTCATGAGCTGACATTAACATCTGATAAAGCCAATGTGGAAATATGTATTTACATGACAGACTGACTATTGTACTTTAACTCAAAACCACATGTAGGAACATTTTTTTTAATCTTGTTACCTAATGAAATCAAAGTAATATCCTGTTACAATTTATTTTTTCATTTATTTTGTATTTTTTTCATGAAAATATCTGCTTTATTGAGCCACGTACACGTGAAACTAGAAACCAAGGCAGTATCCTAGGTTAGATGTATCCTTGTATCCACAAAATAAATGTTCTTCTCACAGGGCAAGACTAAAAGTTTATGGTTATATGTAGTGTTGAGCGAACACGGACTGTATTATTCGTGTTCGTACCGAATAATTGGATTTTTTGTACCCGAACACGGACACGGACACTTTACTGTATGTTCGGGTAAAAATCCGTGTTCGGTTGTTTTATTTCCGGGTTTTGCATGCTTTGGCGCTCTTTTCATGGCGGGCTTTCAACAGCCAATCAACAATCGTTTAACTGGTGTGCCTTAAGCCATCCCAGCCATGCCTGCAAATGTCTCAGTAGCTGTGATTGGCCGTCTGAAGCATGTGACCAAGTCTTTATAAGTTCGAGGCAGCCGCAGCGGCGTCATTATGCTGCTTAGATTCAGGGACAGAGCACACATCAACGTGCTGGCTGCTGATTAGGGAAAGATAGGCAGGAAAAAAACATTTGTGTCCGGATAGAATTGAGGGACAGGTCGGAGTGTTTAGGCAGGGCGAGTTGTAGGCATTTTAGGGATAGAGTCTGCTGAATTATATAGGGTCAGTGTCTTCTACAAACTACAATCGATATTGCTGTGTGGGGGGTGGGGTCTGCACTCAATCCTGATCTACGATCTCTTCTCAATCCTGTTAGGGACAGAGTCTGCTGAATTTTAGGGAAACTGTGTTCTACAAACTACAATCGATATTGCTGTGTGGTGTGGGATTGGAGATAGGCAGGTGTCAGTGATCCACATCCATTTTTCTGTGTGTGAGCTGCAGTGAACACAATCTTTTTGGGCTGCAGTGAACACAATCTTTTTGGGCTGCAGTGAACACAATCTTTTTGGGCTGCAGTGAACACAATCTTTTTGGGGTGCAGTGAACAAAATCTTTTTGGGGTGCAGTGAACACAATCCTTTTTGGTGTGCAGTGAACACAATCTTTGTGGGGTGCAGTGAACAAAATCCTTTGTGGGGTGCAGTGAACACAATCTTTTTGGGGTGCAGTGAACAAAATCCTTTTTGGGGTGCAGTGAACAACATCCTTTTTGGGGTGCAGTGAACACAATCTTTTTGGGGTGCAGTGAACAAAATCCTTTGTGGGGTGCAGTGAACACAATCTTTTTGGGGTGCAGTGAACACAATCTTTTTGGGGTGGAGTGAACAACATCCTTTTTGGGGTGCAGTGAACAAAATCCTTTTTGGGGTGCAGTGAACAAAATCATTTTTGGGGTGCAGTGAACACAATCTTTTTGGGGTGCAGTGAACACAATCTTTGTGGGGTGCAGTGAACACAATCTTTTTGGGGTGGAGTGAACAACATCCTTTTTGGGGTGCAGTGAACAACATCCTTTTTGGGGTGCAGTGAACACAATCTTTTTGGGGTGCAGTGAACACAATCTTTGTGGGGTACAGTGAACAGAATCTTTGTGGGGTGCAGTGAACACAATCTTTGGGGGGTACAGTGAACACAATCTTTGTGAGGTGCAGTGAACACAATCTTTGTGGGGTGCAGTGAACACAATCATTGTGGGGTGCAGTGAACTCAATCTTTGTGGGGTACAGTGAACACAATCTCATACTGAAGGTTTGAGGGTGCTGCCTGTTCCATACTCCCCCTACTCCTCATCTAGCCTTTTAGGGGTACAAACAATAGTAATTGGGGCCTAGTGTGGTTGTGTACGTGTGATATACATACACTTTTTTGGGATCATATTTTCTATTCCGCTATTTAATCAAAAACCTTTGGGGATCAGTTAAATTGGGGGATAGTCTGTGTTGGTACGTGTGAGAGAGATCCACCTTTCCAAGTTGTTGGGGTTCATCTCATACTTCTGAAGGTTTGAGGGTGCTGCCTGTTCCATACTCCCCCTACTCCTAGCCTTTTAGGGGTACAAACAATAGTAATTGGGGCCTAGTGTGGTTGTGTACGTGTGATATACATACACTTTTTTGGGATCATATTTTCTATTCCGCTATTTAATCAAAAACCTTTGGGGATCAGTTAAATTGGGGGATAGTCTGTGTTGGTACGTGTGAGAGAGATCCACCTTTCCAAGTTGTTGGGGTTCATCTCATACTTCTGAAGGTTTGAGGGTGCTGCCTGTTCCATACTCCCCCTACTCCTAGCCTTTTAGGGGTACAAACAATAGTAATTGGGGCCTAGTGTGGTTGTGTACGTGTGATATACATACACTTTTTTGGGATCATATTTTCTATTCCGCTATTTAATCAAAAACCTCTGGGGATCAGTTAAATTGGGGGATAGTCTGTGTTGGTACGTGTGAGAGAGATCCACCTTTCCAAGTTGTTGGGGTTCATCTCATACTTCTGAAGGTTTGAGGGTGCTGCCTGTTCCATACTCCCCCTACTCCTAGCCTTTTAGGGGTACAAACAATAGTAATTGGGGCCTAGTGTGGTTGTGTACGTGTGATATACATACACTTTTTTGGGATCATATTTTCTATTCCGCTATTTAATCAAAAACCTTTGGGGATCAGTTAAATTGGGGGATAGTCTGTGTTGGTACGTGTGAGAGAGATCCACCTTTCCAAGTTGTTGGGGTTCATCTCATACTTCTGAAGGTTTGAGGGTGCTGCCTGTTCCATACTCCCCCTACTCCTAGCCTTTTAGGGGTACAAACAATAGTAATTGGGGCCTAGTGTGGTTGTGTACGTGTGATATACATACACTTTTTTGGGATCATATTTTCTATTCCGCTATTTAATCAAAAACCTTTGGGGATCAGTTAAATTGGGGGATAGTCTGTGTTGGTACGTGTGAGAGAGATCCACCTTTCCAAGTTGTTGGGGTTCATCTCATACTTCTGAAGGTTTGAGGGTGCTGCCTGTTCCATACTCCCCCTACTCCTAGCCTTTTAGGGGTACAAACAATAGTAATTGGGGCCTAGTGTGGTTGTGTACGTGTGATATACATACACTTTTTTGGGATCATATTTTCTATTCCGCTATTTAATCAAAAACCTTTGGGGATCAGTTAAATTGGGGGATAGTCTGTGTTGGTACGTGTGAGAGAGATCCACCTTTCCAAGTTGTTGGGGTTCATCTCATACTTCTGAAGGTTTGAGGGTGCTGCCTGTTCCATACTCCCCCTACTCCTAGCCTTTTAGGGGTACAAACAATAGTAATTGGGGCCTAGTGTGGTTGTGTACGTGTGATATACATACACTTTTTTGGGATCATATTTTCTATTCCGCTATTTAATCAAAAACCTCTGGGGATCAGTTAAATTGGGGGATAGTCTGTGTTGGTACGTGTGAGAGAGATCCACCTTTCCAAGTTGTTGGGGTTCATCTCATACTTCTGAAGGTTTGAGGGTGCTGCCTGTTCCATACTCCCCCTACTCCTAGCCTTTTAGGGGTACAAACAATAGTAATTGGGGCCTAGTGTGGTTGTGTACGTGTGATATACATACACTTTTTTGGGATCATATTTTCTATTCCGCTATTTAATCAAAAACCTTTGGGGATCAGTTAAATTGGGGGATAGTCTGTGTTGGTACGTGTGAGAGAGATCCACCTTTCCAAGTTGTTGGGGTTCATCTCATACTTCTGAAGGTTTGAGGGTGCTGCCTGTTCCATACTCCCCCTACTCCTAGCCTTTTAGGGGTACAAACAATAGTAATTGGGGCCTAGTGTGGTTGTGTACGTGTGATATACATACACTTTTTTGGGATCATATTTTCTATTCCGCTATTTAATCAAAAACCTTTGGGGATCAGTTAAATTGGGGGATAGTCTGTGTTGGTACGTGTGAGAGAGATCCACCTTTCCAAGTTGTTGGGGTTCATCTCATACTTCTGAAGGTTTGAGGGTGCTGCCTGTTCCATACTCCCCCTACTCCTAGCCTTTTAGGGGTACAAACAATAGTAATTGGGGCCTAGTGTGGTTGTGTACGTGTGATATACATACACTTTTTTGGGATCATATTTTCTATTCCGCTATTTAATCAAAAACCTCTGGGGATCAGTTAAATTGGGGGATAGTCTGTGTTGGTACGTGTGAGAGAGATCCACCTTTCCAAGTTGTTGGGGTTCATCTCATACTTCTGAAGGTTTGAGGGTGCTGCCTGTTCCATACTCCCCCTACTCCTAGCCTTTTAGGGGTACAAACAATAGTAATTGGGGCCTAGTGTGGTTGTGTACGTGTGATATACATACACTTTTTTGGGATCATATTTTCTATTCCGCTATTTAATCAAAAACCTTTGGGGATCAGTTAAATTGGGGGATAGTCTGTGTTGGTACGTGTGAGAGAGATCCACCTTTCCAAGTTGTTGGGGTTCATCTCATACTTCTGAAGGTTTGAGGGTGCTGCCTGTTCCATACTCCCCCTACTCCTAGCCTTTTAGGGGTACAAACAATAGTAATTGGGGCCTAGTGTGGTTGTGTACGTGTGATATACATACACTTTTTTGGGATCATATTTTCTATTCCGCTATTTAATCAAAAACCTTTGGGGATCAGTTAAATTGGGGGATAGTCTGTGTTGGTACGTGTGAGAGAGATCCACCTTTCCAAGTTGTTGGGGTTCATCTCATACTTCTGAAGGTTTGAGGGTGCTGCCTGTTCCATACTCCCCCTACTCCTAGCCTTTTAGGGGTACAAACAATAGTAATTGGGGCCTAGTGTGGTTGTGTACGTGTGATATACATACACTTTTTTGGGATCATATTTTCTATTCCGCTATTTAATCAAAAACCTTTGGGGATCAGTTAAATTGGGGGATAGTCTGTGTTGGTACGTGTGAGAGAGATCCACCTTTCCAAGTTGTTGGGGTTCATCTCATACTTCTGAAGGTTTGAGGGTGCTGCCTGTTCCATACTCCCCCTACTCCTAGCCTTTTAGGGGTACAAACAATAGTAATTGGGGCCTAGTGTGGTTGTGTACGTGTGATATACATACACTTTTTTGGGATCATATTTTCTATTCCGCTATTTAATCAAAAACCTCTGGGGATCAGTTAAATTGGGGGATAGTCTGTGTTGGTACGTGTGAGAGAGATCCACCTTTCCAAGTTGTTGGGGTTCATCTCATACTTCTGAAGGTTTGAGGGTGCTGCCTGTTCCATACTCCCCCTACTCCTAGCCTTTTAGGGGTACAAACAATAGTAATTGGGGCCTAGTGTGGTTGTGTACGTGTGATATACATACACTTTTTTGGGATCATATTTTCTATTCCGCTATTTAATCAAAAACCTTTGGGGATCAGTTAAATTGGGGGATAGTCTGTGTTGGTACGTGTGAGAGAGATCCACCTTTCCAAGTTGTTGGGGTTCATCTCATACTTCTGAAGGTTTGAGGGTGCTGCCTGTTCCATACTCCCCCTACTCCTAGCCTTTTAGGGGTACAAACAATAGTAATTGGGGCCTAGTGTGGTTGTGTACGTGTGATATACATACACTTTTTTGGGATCATATTTTCTATTCCGCTATTTAATCAAAAACCTTTGGGGATCAGTTAAATTGGGGGATAGTCTGTGTTGGTACGTGTGAGAGAGATCCACCTTTCCAAGTTGTTGGGGTTCATCTCATACTTCTGAAGGTTTGAGGGTGCTGCCTGTTCCATACTCCCCCTACTCCTAGCCTTTTAGGGGTACAAACAATAGTAATTGGGGCCTAGTGTGGTTGTGTACGTGTGATATACATACACTTTTTTGGGATCATATTTTCTATTCCGCTATTTAATCAAAAACCTCTGGGGATCAGTTAAATTGGGGGATAGTCTGTGTTGGTACGTGTGAGAGAGATCCACCTTTCCAAGTTGTTGGGGTTCATCTCATACTTCTGAAGGTTTGAGGGTGCTGCCTGTTCCATACTCCCCCTACTCCTAGCCTTTTAGGGGTACAAACAATAGTAATTGGGGCCTAGTGTGGTTGTGTACGTGTGATATACATACACTTTTTTGGGATCATATTTTCTATTCCGCTATTTAATCAAAAACCTTTGGGGATCAGTTAAATTGGGGGATAGTCTGTGTTGGTACGTGTGAGAGAGATCCACCTTTCCAAGTTGTTGGGGTTCATCTCATACTTCTGAAGGTTTGAGGGTGCTGCCTGTTCCATACTCCCCCTACTCCTAGCCTTTTAGGGGTACAAACAATAGTAATTGGGGCCTAGTGTGGTTGTGTACGTGTGATATACATACACTTTTTTGGGATCATATTTTCTATTCCGCTATTTAATCAAAAACCTCTGGGGATCAGTTAAATTGGGGGATAGTCTGTGTTGGTACGTGTGAGAGAGATCCACCTTTCCAAGTTGTTGGGGTTCATCTCATACTTCTGAAGGTTTGAGGGTGCTGCCTGTTCCATACTCCCCCTACTCCTAGCCTTTTAGGGGTACAAACAATAGTAATTGGGGCCTAGTGTGGTTGTGTACGTGTGATATACATACACTTTTTTGGGATCATATTTTCTATTCCGCTATTTAATCAAAAACCTTTGGGGATCAGTTAAATTGGGGGATAGTCTGTGTTGGTACGTGTGAGAGAGATCCACCTTTCCAAGTTGTTGGGGTTCATCTCATACTTCTGAAGGTTTGAGGGTGCTGCCTGTTCCATACTCCCCCTACTCCTAGCCTTTTAGGGGTACAAACAATAGTAATTGGGGCCTAGTGTGGTTGTGTACGTGTGATATACATACACTTTTTTGGGATCATATTTTCTATTCCGCTATTTAATCAAAAACCTCTGGGGATCAGTTAAATTGGGGGATAGTCTGTGTTGGTACGTGTGAGAGAGATCCACCTTTCCAAGTTGTTGGGGTTCATCTCATACTTCTGAAGGTTTGAGGGTGCTGCCTGTTCCATACTCCCCCTACTCCTAGCCTTTTAGGGGTACAAACAATAGTAATTGGGGCCTAGTGTGGTTGTGTACGTGTGATATACATACACTTTTTTGGGATCATATTTTCTATTCCGCTATTTAATCAAAAACCTTTGGGGATCAGTTAAATTGGGGGATAGTCTGTGTTGGTACGTGTGAGAGAGATCCACCTTTCCAAGTTGTTGGGGTTCATCTCATACTTCTGAAGGTTTGAGGGTGCTGCCTGTTCCATACTCCCCCTACTCCTAGCCTTTTAGGGGTACAAACAATAGTAATTGGGGCCTAGTGTGGTTGTGTACGTGTGATATACATACACTTTTTTGGGATCATATTTTCTATTCCGCTATTTAATCAAAAACCTTTGGGGATCAGTTAAATTGGGGGATAGTCTGTGTTGGTACGTGTGAGAGAGATCCACCTTTCCAAGTTGTTGGGGTTCATCTCATACTTCTGAAGGTTTGAGGGTGCTGCCTGTTCCATACTCCCCCTACTCCTAGCCTTTTAGGGGTACAAACAATAGTAATTGGGGCCTAGTGTGGTTGTGTACGTGTGATATACATACACTTTTTTGGGATCATATTTTCTATTCCGCTATTTAATCAAAAACCTTTGGGGATCAGTTAAATTGGGGGATAGTCTGTGTTGGTACGTGTGAGAGAGATCCACCTTTCCAAGTTGTTGGGGTTCATCTCATACTTCTGAAGGTTTGAGGGTGCTGCCTGTTCCATACTCCCCCTACTCCTAGCCTTTTAGGGGTACAAACAATAGTAATTGGGGCCTAGTGTGGTTGTGTACGTGTGATATACATACACTTTTTTGGGATCATATTTTCTATTCCGCTATTTAATCAAAAACCTCTGGGGATCAGTTAAATTGGGGGATAGTCTGTGTTGGTACGTGTGAGAGAGATCCACCTTTCCAAGTTGTTGGGGTTCATCTCATACTTCTGAAGGTTTGAGGGTGCTGCCTGTTCCATACTCCCCCTACTCCTAGCCTTTTAGGGGTACAAACAATAGTAATTGGGGCCTAGTGTGGTTGTGTACGTGTGATATACATACACTTTTTTGGGATCATATTTTCTATTCCGCTATTTAATCAAAAACCTCTGGGGATCAGTTAAATTGGGGGATAGTCTGTGTTGGTACGTGTGAGAGAGATCCACCTTTCCAAGTTGTTGGGGTTCATCTCATACTTCTGAAGGTTTGAGGGTGCTGCCTGTTCCATACTCCCCCTACTCCTAGCCTTTTAGGGGTACAAACAATAGTAATTGGGGCCTAGTGTGGTTGTGTACGTGTGATATACATACACTTTTTTGGGATCATATTTTCTATTCCGCTATTTAATCAAAAACCTTTGGGGATCAGTTAAATTGGGGGATAGTCTGTGTTGGTACGTGTGAGAGAGATCCACCTTTCCAAGTTGTTGGGGTTCATCTCATACTTCTGAAGGTTTGAGGGTGCTGCCTGTTCCATACTCCCCCTACTCCTAGCCTTTTAGGGGTACAAACAATAGTAATTGGGGCCTAGTGTGGTTGTGTACGTGCGAGATACATACACTTTTTTTGATCATATTTCCTATTCCGCTATTCAATAAAAACCTTTGAGGATCAATTGAATTGCGGGATAGTCTGTGTCGGTACGTGTGAGAGAGATCCACCTTTCCAAGTTGTTGGGGTTCATCTCATACTTCTGAAGGTTTGAGGGTGCTGCCTGTTCCATACCCCCCCTACTCCTCATCTAGCCTTTTAGGGGTACAAACAATAGTAATTGGGGCCTAGTGTGGTTGTGTACGTGCGAGATACATACACTTTTTTTGATCATATTTCCTATTCCGCTATTCAATAAAAACCTTTGAGGATCAATTGAATTGCGGGATAGTCTGTGTCGGTACGTGTGAGAGAGATCCACCTTTCCAAGTTGTTGGGGTTCATCTCATACTTCTGAAGGTTTGAGGGTGCTGCCTGTTCCATACCCCCCCTACTCCTCATCTAGCCTTTTAGGGGTACAAACAATAGTAATTGGGGCCTAGTGTGGTTGTGTACGTGCGAGATACATACACTTTTTTTGATCATATTTCCTATTCCGCTATTCAATAAAAACCTTTGAGGATCAATTGAATTGCGGGATAGTCTGTGTCGGTACGTGTGAGAGAGATCCACCTTTCCAAGTTGTTGGGGTTCATCTCATACTTCTGAAGGTTTGAGGGTGCTGCCTGTTCCATACCCCCCCTACTCCTCATCTAGCCTTTTAGGGGTACAAACAATAGTAATTGGGGCCTAGTGTGGTTGTGTACGTGCGAGATACATACACTTTTTTTGATCATATTTCCTATTCCGCTATTCAATAAAAACCTTTGAGGATCAATTGAATTGCGGGATAGTCTGTGTCGGTACGTGTGAGAGAGATCCACCTTTCCAAGTTGTTGGGGTTCATCTCATACTTCTGAAGGTTTGAGGGTGCTGCCTGTTCCATACCCCCCCTACTCCTCATCTAGCCTTTTAGGGGTACAAACAATAGTAATTGGGGCCTAGTGTGGTTGTGTACGTGCGAGATACATACACTTTTTTTGATCATATTTCCTATTCCGCTATTCAATAAAAACCTTTGAGGATCAATTGAATTGCGGGATAGTCTGTGTCGGTACGTGTGAGAGAGATCCACCTTTCCAAGTTGTTGGGGTTCATCTCATACTTCTGAAGGTTTGAGGGTGCTGCCTGTTCCATACCCCCCCTACTCCTCATCTAGCCTTTTAGGGGTACAAACAATAGTAATTGGGGCCTAGTGTGGTTGTGTACGTGCGAGATACATACACTTTTTTTGATCATATTTCCTATTCCGCTATTCAATAAAAACCTTTGAGGATCAATTGAATTGCGGGATAGTCTGTATCGGTACGTGTGAGAGAGATCCACCTTTCCAAGTTGTTGGGGTTCATCTCATACTTCTGAAGGTTTGAGGGTGCTGCCTGTTCCATACTCCCCCTACTCCTCATCTAGCCTTTTAGGGGTACAAACAATAGTAATTGGGGCCTAGTGTGGTTGTGTACGTGTGATATACATACACTTTTTTTGGATCATATTTTCTATTCCGCTATTCAATAAAAACCTTTCTAGGGCAAGATCTTAAATTACAGAAATATGAGGAGACCGTCAAATAAGGGCCGTGGCCTGGGTCGTGGTGCTGCTGGTAGAGCTCCTGTTGCAAGGAGAGGACATGGTCGATCTGTGCCAGCTACACGCACAAGTGAAACACCTTCCTCAAGTGTGAGTAGGCGACAGAACCTGCATCAGTATTTGGTAGGGCATCAAACGCCCCTAGAAGTGATGAGGCCAGAACAAGTTGAGGCGATAGTAGATTGGTTTGCTGCTGACAGTGCCTCCAGTTCCTTCACATTGTCTCCCACCCAGTCTACTGCAGAAAGGTCAGAGTTGGCACCTGCAGCCAATGTCCAACCGTCTTTCACCTCACCCCCTTGCAAATCAGGCCAGCAGTCTGAGCCCCAAGCCATACAGCAGTCTCTTATTCTTTTTGAGGACTCTGTCAGCAGGGTTTCCCAGGGCCATCCACCTAGCCCTGCCCCAGAAGTGGAAGAGATTGAGTGCAGCGATGCCCAACCACTTATTTCTCAAGATGAGTACATGCAAGGATCATCGCAGCACGTCTCCGATGATGACGAAACGCAGGTGCCAACTGCTGCGGCGTTCAGCATTGTGGAGACCGACAAGGAGGGCAGGGGTGAAGACTGGGTGGAAGATGATGTGGAGGACGATGAGGTCCTCGACCCCACATGGAATGAACGTCATGCAGGTGAACTGAGTAGTTTGGAGGAAGAGGCGGTGGTCGCACAGAGCCACCAGCACAGCAGAAGAGGGAGCAGGGTGCAGAAGCGGAGCGGCCGTGCCCTAGACACTACGCCCGCTACTGCCCAACGCAGCAAGGGAACGAGCGCACCAAAGTCAGCTCAAAGGAGTTCTCTAGCGTGGAAGTTCTTTAGAAAATGTGCTGATGACAGGACACGAGTGGTTTGCACCCTGTGCAATCAGAGCTTGAAGCGAGGCATGAACCTTCTCAACCTGAGCACAACCTGCATGATCAGGCATCTAAGTGCAAAGCACGAGCTGCAGTGGAGTACACACCTTCAAAACCAAGAAACGTCTCTGGCTCATGCTGCTTCCTCTTCTGCTGCAGTCTCGGCCGCTCCAGCCACATCTGTAGTGATACCGGCACCTGCCACCCCGCAAACAGACGATCTGTCAGCAACACCACCACCTGGGTCACCAACAACCATCTCCACAATGTCCCGTGGAAGCGTTCAGCTTTCCATCTCCCAAACACTTGAGAGGAAGAGGAAGTACCCCCCTACCCACCCGCGATCCCTGGCCCTGAATGCCAGCATTTCAAAATTATTGGCCTTTGAAATGCTGTCATTCCGTCTGGTGGAGACGCACAGTTTTAAAAACCTTATGTCGGTGGCTGTCCCACAGTACGTCGTGCCCAGCCGCCACTACTTTTCCAGGCAAGCCATCCCTTCCCTGCACAACCAAGTGGGGGAAAAAATCAGGTGTGCACTGCGCAACGCCATCTGTGCCAAGGTCCACCTAACTACGGATACGTGGACCAGTAAGCACGGTCAGGGGCGTTATATCTCCCTAACGGCACACTGGGTAAATGCAGTGGCGGATGGGCCTGAGGCGGATAGCAATTTGGCGCATGTCCTTCCACCACCGAGGATTGCAGGGCGCTTCAGTTTGCCTCCTGTTCCTAACTCCTCCTACTCCGCTTCCTCATCCTCTACCGCCTCCTCATCCGGACAGCGTAACACCTTCACCACCAACTTCAGCACGGCCAGGGGTAAACGACAGCAGGCAGTTTTACAACTTGCCTGTTTGGGGGACAAACCACACACCGCGCAGGAGTTGTGGAGGAGCATGGAACAGCAGACAAATGAGTGGTTGCTGCCAGCGAGCCTCAAGCCCGGCCTGGTGGTGTGCGATAACGGGCGAAATCTCATAGCAGCTCTGGGCCTAGCCGGTTTGACGCACATCCCTTGCCTGGCGCATGTGCTGAATTTGGTGGTGCAGAGGTTCCTTAAAAACTACCCCGATATGTCAGAGCTGCTGCAGAAAGTGCGGGCCGTTTGTGCGCACTTTCGGCGTTCTCACCCTGCTGCTGCTCGCCTGGCAGCGCTGCAGCGTAACTTCGGCCTTCCCGCTCACCGCCTCATATGTGACGTGCCCACAAGGTGGAACTCCACCTTGCACATGCTGGAAAGACTGTGCGAGCAGCAGCAGGCCATAGTGGAGTTTCAGCTGCAGCACGCACGCGTGAGTCGCTCTGCGGAACAGCACCACTTCACCACCAATAACTGGGCCTCCATGCGAGACCTGTGTGCCTTGTTGCGCTGTTTTGAGTACTCCACCAACATGGCCAGTGGCAATGACGCCGTTCTCAGCTTAACTATCCCACTTCTATGCCTCCTTGAAAAAACAATTCGGGCGATGATGGAAGAGGATGTGGCACAGGATGAGGAGGAGGAGGAGGATGAAGAGGTAACATTTCCAAGGCTTTCAGGGCAGTCATTCGCAAGGGGCTCCGAGGGTGGGTTCCTGCACACGCAAACGCCAGGGACGCAATTGTCCAGCAGGGGCACAGTTCTGGAGGATGAGGAGGATGAGGAGGAGGAGGAGCTGGAGGAGGAGATGGAACCATGTTCACAGCAGGGTGGCACCCAGGCCAGCTCATGGCCATCACTGGTGCGTGGCTGGGGGGATACAGAGGACACGGACGATACACCTCCCACAGAGGACAGCCTTTCGTTGCCTCTGGGCAGCCTGGCACACATGAGCGATTACATGCTGCAGTGTCTCCACAACGACCGCCGAGTTGCCCACATTCTAACTTGTGCTGATTACTGGGTGGCCACGCTGCTGGATCCCCGTTACAAGGACAACGTACCGTCCTTAATTCACTCACTGGAGCGCGATCGCAAGATGCGCGAGTACAAGCGCACGCTGGTAGACGCCATGCTGCTGGCATTCCCATCTGACAGCGGGGCCACAGTGGAAGCACAAGGCAGAGGAGGAGGAGGAGGAGGTCGCCAACGCAACCAGGGCACCGCCAGCACCTCAGAAGGCAGGGTTAGCATGGCCGAAATGTGGAAAAGCTTTGTCAGCACGCCACAACAAACAGCAGCACCAGCAGCTCAGATGGAACGTCTTAGCAGGAGGCAGCATTTTACCAACATGGTGGAGCAGTATGTGTGCACACGCCTACATGTAGTGAATGACGGGTCTGCCCCCTTCAACTTCTGGGTCTCCAAATTGGGCACATGGCCTGAGCTTGCCCTTTACGCCTTGGAGGTGCTGGCGTGCCCTGCAGCCAGTGTATTATCTGAACGGGTATTTAGCACGGCTGGGGGCGTTATAACAGACAAGCGCAGCCGCCTGTCCAGAGACAATGTGGACAAGCTCACGTTCATTAAAATGAACCAGTCATGGATCCCACGGGACTTTTCCGTACCTTATGCAGAATAGCAATGGATACCGACCTTACCCACCCATTGTTCCATTTTTGCTCTTTCTCACTCTTTTGGGGTGTACCCTCATTTAAAATTTTTGAAAAGAAGCAGTGTTGGCTACCTCGTCCTCCTCCTCAGGGCCAGATTAATGTAGGGGCTATTGGAGCTGCAGCTCCAGGCCCCTACCTTTTATATAGGCCCCGGGTTGGCCATATTCACTGTTACCGCTCTTCTGTCACTTGTAAACACAGAAGTCTGGCTTCTATGCTCGCTTCCCCAGGCAGCACCCTCAGAACCTCCCCACACAGCGTGAAGGCCGGACAAGGAGGGACAGTTGGCGATGCATGGATGTGTTTATGGGCTTCAGAGACAGCATCCCATGTTGAATTAGGCATGCATGGCTGCACCCTTCCTCCTCTGGGTGCATGGCAAGGCACGGCCCTAAGGCCCTTCAAAATCCTCAGCACCAAGCCCATGATGCTGTTAATCCGGCCCTGGTCCTCCTCCACCGCCGCTTCCACCTACACCGCCCATAGGTGTGCGCAGCCTATTGCATTAAGGTGTGCACCCCAAAGTTGAAATACACATGCATGTGTTTGCCAGCAGGGAGAGTAATGTATCGGGGCCATGTACCTGTAGGCAAGGAGAAATAGAGCAGAGCAGGTCCCAGGGAGATCTTTCCCATCTCCTCACTGGCAATGCTATGTGCCCTAGGTGATTAGGGTGTGCCCAGGCACACCCAGCACACCCTGTGCGCACGCCTATGTCACCGCCACATCCACCACCACCTCAACCTCCCTCCTACTCCATATGGGCCTCGTCCTTCAGAGATGAAGAAGAACATTGTTTTATTTTTCTGTTTTTTTTTGTTGTTTTAAGTTATTTCCCTATCCACATTTGTTTGCAGAGCACTTGCCATGCTCTTAATTACGTTTTGCTGCCATTTGCAGCACTCTAGCCCTTTCCTTTGGTGTTTTAGAGCCATTTTAGTGCCTTAAAGTTCGGGTCCCCATTGACTTCAATGGGGTTCGGTGTCCGGGAAAAGTTCGGTAAAAGTCCGGGACACGGACCCGGACTTTTTTTTAAAGTTCGGCCGAACCCGTCGAACACGGACATCTAGGTGTCCGCTCAACCCTAGTTATATGTTATCTCTATACTTTTTCTCGGGGTTTCGCTAAATAAAGTGCTATTTTTGCTAAATGGAGTCTAATTAATTACACCGGAGCTAATCTAGTGGTAGTAAAAAAAAAACAAAAAAAAATCTGGACTTGCTGATTACTCTTGAACACACTTCACCGCCTTCACCACTTGTCCAAGTGGTTTTTTTCCAGTTAATCTGATAATAGAGAATTCCTCTGTATTTATCACCTTATGAGTAATCCAATTACCTAAATCCAATTACTGTAATGTCATGCACATAAAGGGGGTGATAGATGGTGTTCATAACTCAAGGTGTGAATTGTTGTTAAATATTCACCTCACTTAGGTAGAAGTTACAAAATTACGTAACTTCAAGCAGGAAACTGAAAAGAGGTTATTACTTTTTTTTAAGTTTATGATGGGTTACAAATCTTTACCTCTGTTTATACACTTGCCGACCGCCCCATAGCAGATTTACTTCTTCAGGGCAGCCACATTGTGCAGAATCATATATATATATATATATATATATACATATGTGATTCTGCACTTCTGGGGAGAGGGCGTGCATGCTTCACCACTTCTGCTGTGATATGTCACAGCAGAAGCCGATCATCTGGTGCCAGCCAATGGATGTCCGCCAGCACCCTCTGATCATCAAGGAGAGAGGCTGGATGAAGCTCTGCATATGTAAACAATACAGAGCTCTGTCCTGAAATGGGGGAAAGTGAAGGATTTTCTTTCCCTGCAAGACAGGGGATAAAATCCATCACATCACAAGTAAAAACAGCACACATAGTACACACAAACGCTGGCTAGCCACACATTTTGACTTTGATCACCATAGATGTTTAACCCCTTCCCAGACATAGTCATTAGTAAAGTGACAGTGCATATTTTTAGCACTGATCACTGTATTAGTGTCACTAGTTCCCACAAAGTGTTAAAAGTGTCAGTTAGTGTCTGATTGTCCTCCGCAATATCCCAGTCCCGCTATAAGTCGCTAAATGCTGCCATTACTAGTATAAAAAAATGTAAAAGTTCCAGTATATATCCCATAGTTTGTAGATGATATCAAGTTTGCACAAACCAATCAATATATGCTTATTAGGACATGTAGCGGAATACATATTAGCCTAAATTTATAAAGAAATTCTATTTTTTTAATTTTTAACTGGTTATGTTTTATAGCAGAAAGTAAAAAATATATATATTTTTTTCAAAATTGTCAGTATTTTTTCCGTTCCAGCGCAAAAATAAAAACCGCAGAAGTGATCAAATACCACCAAAAGAAAGCTCTATTTGTGGAAATAAAAGGACATCAATGTTATTTGGGTACAGTAGCATTACTGTGAAATTGTCATTTAAAGTAACGCAGTGCCGTATCGCAAAAAATGGCTTGGTCATGAATGGGGGGGGGGGGGTTAATATCCAAACTCCAGTGGATAATAAAGGTACAAGATTGCTATTGTCGCTTTTTACAACAGAAGCATTTGATAGTTTAGGGTGGGAATATCTTTGGACACTGCTTGTAAGATTTGGGTTTTGGGAGGTGTTCATCACATTGGTCTTTTTTTCTTTATAGTGCAAAACATAAAAAAGGCAGTGGTGATCAAATAAGACCTAAAGAAAGCTCTATTTGTGGGAAAAAACAACATCAATTTTATTTGAGTATAGCGTTGCATGACTGCACAATTGTCAGTTAAACTAACGCAGTGCTGTTTCGCAAAAAAATGGCCTAGCCGTTAAGGGGGTAAATGTTCTGGAGGGCAAGTGGAAGGGTGGTCTATTTGCTCCTTTTTCAAACCTTTAATCTTCCCTGTCCACGAAGACTACACATTGATAATTAATGAGATGTTTTCAAAAATAATAAATAGGTTAAGTCATGTTTAATTCACTATTACTAGATAAACAGAGAATATTTCTGCCTGCATAGTCTTGATGGTTATATAGGGGTTGATTTACTAAAACTAGAGAGTGCAAAATCAGGTGCAGCATAGAAACCAATCAGCTTTCATTTTTTTTCTCCCAAAGCTTAATTGAACAAACTGAGGTTAGAAGCTGATTGGCTACCATGCCCAGCTGCCCCAGATTTTGTACTCTCAAACCCATATATCTAAAGTCTCTTAGCTGGCCATGCATGGGTCAAATTCCGAACAATTTTTTTTTAGAAAACCAGATATTTTGTGCATTTTGTCTTCTGATGGTGCCACCATTGATTTTGAAAATTTGACTAACCACGCCTTCAATTTCACCTCATGTTCCTACAGAAAATAATTTAAGTGGCTGAGAATCTTCTTTTCCTTCTGGCAATTTTCTTTACTTGCGCTCATGCGCATTTCTTTTTTAATTATATTTCTCGTTGAAGAAATTGTTTTCAATGGTGACCCTGATATATTGTATATGTATATATGTATCCATGTGTATACTGCCACAGCTCCCAACTGTCCCTGATTTTGAGGGGCTGTCCCTGATTTGGAACATAGTCCCTCTTCCTCCTCATGTGTCCCTCCTTTTGGTCTGATCTATATAGTTGTTTATATAATGCGCTATTCATTTTTTTCAAAGTATTTATAAGTGGTAAACCCTTCAGCAAATTTATAAACTGCTGCATTTGTAAATTTCAAAAGCCAATATAAAGTAATAGTAGTGTTAAAAAAAAAAATAAATAAACACTTCTGGGTTTAAATAATCTTTTTTTTTCTTTTCATATAATTCACCTTTAAAGGAACTTGACAGGGGATGTGTCATATGCCTAGAAAGTTTTGCTAATAGGTGTCCCTCGTTCCCATCTCAAAAAATTGGGAGGTATGTACTAGTAGTAAATAAAAATCATCAAGGCTTTTGAATTATTCTTGAAATCATTTTTCAGTTGTTACCACCCTTCAGAACCACTCACCTGATGACAAAAACACCCCTGAAGTTAAACTAATCGCCATTATGTAATTTGTCATAAAACAGATGTTTACTAGAGTTAAATGCATGAAGGTGTGAATTGCTGTGAAACATGTACATTACAGAAGCAGGCATTAAAGGGATTGTAAAGTCTCGTTTTTTTTTTTTTAAATAACAAACATGGTATACTTACCTGCTCTGTGCAGTTGGTTTTGCACAGAGAAGCCCTGATTCTTCTCTTCTCAGGTCCCTCTTCTGTACTCCTGGCCCCTCCCTCCTGTTTAGTGCCCCCATAGCAAGCAGCTTTCTATGGGGGCACCCAAGCCGATTCCAGGCTCCCTGGGTCCATTTCAACATGGAGCCGCGACCCAGCCCCACCCCCTCTATCTACTGATTGGCTGACTGACTTTGATTGACAGCAGTGGGAGCCAATCGCACCGTGCAGCTGTCCTTGCCAATAAGGAGGGGAGTCCCGGCAGCTGAAACACTCCTGCAACATCACTGGATACAGATGGGCTCAGGTAGGTATTAGGGGGGCTGGGGAGGGCTGCTGCATAAAGAAGGTCTTTTTATCTTAAAACATAGAATGCATTAAGATAAAAAAAACCTTCTACCTTTACAATTTCTTTAACTTGTGTTAGTGTGAATTTGTAGGGGTAAAAGTACTAAATCAGCATTGGATATTGCTGAAAGTATGTATCGCCTCTGTATAATAAACATTGCTTCAATTCCGTATAAATGGCCTCCTTCACGCTTCTTTTGAACTACCTACTGTATTTATTCTGTTCTAAATGTGTGCCTTGAGTACCAAATAGACTACCTGGTCCCATATAGCTTTTCATATACCCTGAAGGGTCTCCTTGTCTGTATGGGCCAAAGCAGACTGTACAACAGTATTTGTATCAAGAAAACCTGTACTGAGAGAAACAAGTAATGTGCTAACTGCTACCCAACCTGCAAAAATGTTATTTGCAGCCTCTGGAATCAATACTTTTGAGTAACTAACCTGTAAAAAGGATACATAACATTAATAATGTGGGAATCCTGCGCTTCACCAAAATCAAGGCAGCTAGCACATAAGGAGTATACACAACTTACAGCAAAAATGATGATGAACAAAAGTGTAGCGCTTTATGAGAATATAACTGAACTCAAACATAAAAAAGTAAACACATCAATGATGTTCACAGACTAAATTGACAGTCCATATGTTAAAAAAAAGAAGAAATTCCTTTGTACGGAAAATGGTCCATGATGAAATCATGAATCCATTGAGCAGATAGCAAGGCAATGGTGTCCAAACAAACAAAATGCCATCACTGGAAAGCATGCAAATTACAGCAGCATGCTGTTACAGCAGCAAACAAGTCTCAAAACACATATGGAAGTCCCTTTGGAAATTGCACAGTGGATGGTGTTGACAATTGTTCAAATTGGATTCTCACTGAGAAAAAAGGTCACCCAGAGGTATTGTCATAGTGTAGTATGGTTTATTCCATGGGTAAAATACACAACAAATGCAAAAAAATAAAAACATAAAACTCACATAAGTTGCTGCTGGCAACCTGGAATCGCTCAGCAGCAAGACGTCAATGCCAAATGCCCCGCTCCTACGCGTTTCATGCGGATGAACAGTCTATGAACATCATTGACGTGTTTACATTTTTTATGTTTGAATTCAGACATATTCTGAGGCGCTAAACTTTTGTTCATCTTACATCACATTAAGTTGCAGTGAAGTGAGAACACCTGATCTGAATACATTTTCAAAGTCAGTGATTCAAAAGATACTGAAGCCAATGGATCAGCATGAAAGTCAGGTAAACAGGATTTTCAGTAGAGATCAGAAATGGCTGTGCACATCATTTAACAGGTACAGCTTGCCTTTAAGAGAACTACAAACACACATATTTCAAAGTAATTCTTCTAAACCCTCTTAATTACTTATGTACTGGGTCTATTTAAAGTAATGTTTTCCGGAAAAAAAAACATTTACTCTGTAAGCTGCAAACAATGCACATTTCAGCCTCTAAAGCACATTTTCTTTGAGCTATGCCATCTGTCCTCAAGGTTCTGTAAAAGCATCAAGATGATTTCAATCCATGGGGTCAAGTATTATTTTCTCTGTGACACATGAGAATTTTATACAAGCAAACATAGTGTTCTATGCTGAACTGTGACAGCAAAATGCAAGGGGATAGAAATGTAGAAATAATCTGATATATTGTTAAAACAAAACAAAGCCTCAGAGTCTTAGAAGACATACACTGTGTATATATACACACACACACTATATTGTCAAAAGTATTGAGACACCTGCCTTTACACGCACATGAACTTTAATGGCATCCCAGTCTTAGTCCATAGGGTTCAATATTGAGTTGGCCCATCCTTTGCAGCTATAACAGCTTCAACTCTTCTGGGAAAGCTGTCCAAAAGGTTTAGGAGTGTGTCTGTGGAAATGTTTGACTATTCTCCCAGTTGCGCATTTGTGAGGTCAGGCACTGATGTTGGATGAGAAGGCCTGGCGGACGTCTCCACTCTAATTCATCACAAAGGTGTTACATCAGGTTGAGGTCAGGACTCTGTGCAGGTCTGTCAAATTCCTCTACTCCAAACTCGCTCATCCATGTCCTTATTGTTCTTTATGTCTTTTCTGCAAGAACGCTCTCACTTGAAAACAACTTTCAATTTTTCTGCAAGAACTTACCTTCTGGATCCAGGTAGCAGACAGAGCTCTGAAATGCTAACTCTTGGTGTGCGTTCACTGAGTGTACTTTAGGGGAGCTTTCCAGTGACGGAGCCTCTTGATCTATCCTTTATATTAGTATGGTATTTTTGGAGTGTTTTCTCTTTCTGTGCTTGTATACCTGGTTGTTGACATCACTGATTTTCTCTCTGATTTCATAAGGGCCCTGCTACTTTGCCAAAAATGTACTCTACATAGTGGGCACCTAAACAAAGACATTGTGTTCTCATACTATAGACGTGACTGCCACTATCTTATCCTGCATCTCTACAATGTTTTCAATGACACTTTTGTGAAGTGTGGCCTCTTGGCTCCAGGATTATATCCAATAGTTTCCAGAGATATACGCCATACAAACGTTTAAATAGAGAAAATCCTGTAAAAAACTGTGGCAAACTTCCTTGATTGAGAGCAATAAACATGTAACAGCAACACACATTTGTTTACATGTAAGGGGTTCCTTGATCTGACAATATGGTCCTTTAGGAATTCCTGTGCAGGACAATGTGAAACAGCTCTTTTGCTACTTTAGAAGACATGTTTCTGAGAGGGATTGCTTCTGGATACCAGGTGGCATAGTCAAGAACTACAAATACAGTTCATGCTGCTGCTTCCTGGAGGACATTAGCATTGGTCCACTCGAATCTATAGCAACCATCTGAAAACATACTTCAGTTATAGAAACGAGTATCAGAGGACTTCAGATATGTGATTGGGGTGCAATAATTTGACATTCAGGACCTAAATTTACAATACTTTTTGGTAGCTTTGTGAAATACCACGCCATAACAGCTGCTGTCCTTTTGCTTTTTTTTTTTTACCACAAATGACCCCAGCACATGATAATCAACCAAGCCAACACCATCCTTTTGTGAGACTGGGGGAACCATCTATTCCATAACTTGTTACCATTAACCCAATACAGTAAGTCACTGTATATAGCAAATCAGCATATACCAGCCTAAAGTACCGTTCTTGGGGTCACTTTAAAATTTTCTAAATTGGTATTCTGCCATTAACCATATTTGGGCAATGACATTACCGTGGCCCAATGTGGTGAATGCTGTCACCAATATACTTCCCTCTTCTCTAATATAGCTGATGACTGCTCGTGGAGTTTTCAGTTGGCTATGAGTAGCATTAGGTATTGCTCATGTGAACTGGGTCTTCAGGACTTTTTTGGGGGTTTCTACTTTTTTAATAATTGACTTTAAAATGTTTAGGTGACTTTATTTCTAGGTTGCATTCTTTTTTGTGAATAAGTAGGCATACTATGTACCTCTACACATTCAGGTGGGTGGAGCAGTAACTGGGAGGTCCCTTATCAGACCCTCATAACCCTGGAGAGGAAAAGGCCCTTGACCTCATCAAACTAGGCACAGGGTACTTTGCCAGGAACCCCTGTGTTTGCCCCAAGTTATGTCCCCATGTTGAGGTCATGGTGCCTGGTATGGTCTGGGGGGGCACACACTCGTCCGCTTTCTTTCCTGAATAGCCAGACCGCATGCTCAAATAAAGGGTCTGGTATGGATTTTCTGGAGGACACATTTTTTTTTTTTGCTTTAGGCACGCGCTTAAAATTCATTGTGCATTGTTTTTTTTTTTTGTTTTTTTCAATTCTTGCTGTTAGATGTGCTACAACAAAAGAGAAATGTACTAAGTAAAAAAATGTGCAGTTTTCAACTAAAATTAGGTTGAAATTAGTTTAAATTGCTGAATGGATTTTTTTTTAAACCCCATGCAGTGCCTCCCATGCTGTTAATTTGGCAACCCCTTGCTATTTGCTCTAAATTTATATATTCTTTTTTAACAGTATTGGCTCCCATTAATTCCAGTGAATTTTTGTTTTGGCATCTTCTTCTTCTTTGAAGTTCACTGAACTCTGCTCAGACTGTACCCAAGCCAATTTGGTTCACCCTTATGTTTGAGGTGTAGACATCAGCCCCTGTGTAACCATCTGCCTCTCTGACAGGCCCTGCATCTGCTGCTTTTTAAAAAGGTCCCATTGCTGCTGTCATTTTAAAGCATATTTCTATTTGCCCACAAATTTGAAAAACCCCATTATATGTTTGATATATGCCCCTATTCCCACAGCATGCCATTTTTTTTATTGTTAATACTGCAAGGTTTTTTTGAACAACGTTAGAGCGAGCCTGTCTGAGGTCTGTAAAACAAAGGCTTGGGGAGCCAGTCTGTATGATTAGGTCACAATGTAGTGCACTGAGAACAAGATTAGACCTTTTTTTGGATACATTCTGGTGTCTCTTCAAAAGACTTTGGAAAGAAGTAACAGGTGTGGAAAAATTGGTCTTTGTGTGTTGAAGGTGCCTTTACACTTAAACTCTATAGAGGTACACTTGATGAAAGCAAGAATTGCCTTGCTGCCAAAATTGTAATTGTATGCACCTGTCAAACAGGTGTTGAAAAATTGGTCTTTTGGTGTCTGTGGCTCCTTCACACCATAACCCTATAGGAGTACTCTTGATGAAAGAAAGAATTGGCCTCGCTGTCAAAGATTTAAATGATATGCACCTATCAAACAGGCACGGAAAAATTGGTCTTTGGGTGTCTGTGTAGTGCCTTCATACTGTAACCCTATAGAGGTACTCTTGATGTAAGCAGGAATTGGCATTGCTGGCAAAAATTTAAATGATATGCACTTGTCAAACAGGTGCAGAAAAATTGGTCTGTGGGTGTTAATTATGTCCATGAAATCTACACAAAAAAAAAAATCGAAATTCTTCAACAAAATCAACACCCACAACACTAGGCAGCCTAGAATTCTTGAAGAGATTCCACATCCCAAAAACACTTAATCAGTGACATTGGCATCAGGGGCTTCATAGCTGCTGGTAATCGAGGACTGATTCAATTTGATAAATGTCAGACGGTCCATGGAGTCTGTGGACAGACATCAGTTATCAGTAACAAAACCTCCAGCAGCACTGGATGCCTGAACGCTGAATGCAAGGCAGGCCAGCAGCTCAATTGCATGCTGGGCAAGTTCTAGTCAGTGGTTTATTCTCATGACCCAGTAACCCAGTGGATCGTCAACTGGAAAGCTCTCCATCTCTGTTTTCGCTCCTAGATTTTCATCCAACATATAATGCAGATGCTGTGGATGGGATGTGGAAACTGACAGCCCTGGGTGGCGAAACAAAAAAAATTGTGAAATGCATCTGTTAGAGAAACCTTCAGCTGCAGACTGGTCATCACATGACATGCACCACATGACTTCCACATGACTTCCTGGCTGCCTATAAAAGCTGAGCAAGTGCTCAGAGGAATTGCTGGTATGTCTTTCAGCTTCCTGTACCTGAGTTCCTGTTTCCTGTTGGATCATTTACCTGCTCTGACCCGGATCGACCGCAACCTACTCTGCTCTTCTCCTGGACCCGACCTTGGGTTGTTTTACGGACTTTGCTCTTGCCTCCTGTGTTTGACCCTCTGCCTGCAACCTGGATTTATCTTCAGTCTCCTGTGCCTTGACCTTCTGCTTGTTACCCAGTCTTTCCTCCTGTCTCCAGTGCCTTGACCCTCAGCCTGTGTCCTGGATTGTCTGCTTACCTGTGTTTGACCCTCAGCCTGCTCTGGACTTTCTACTTACTTCTTCTGCTGGATCCTGATCAGTCTCTGCTCCAGTTCTACAGGACCTCCACGCAAGCTCTACCCTGCCTGCTGGTAGCTTGTGCCTCTTTGTGCCATCCCCCCTCTGTATCACCTCCAGAGGGGCGGAGTGCGCTTAGTCACAACAGCGAACCACTCTCGGCATCTCGGCCTCGGTGAGTACCTCTATTCTGATAGCATCACTTATGTGGTCCCCTTCTCCACCGCCCCTCTTTTGACCAACAGAAACCTCAAAACAATGTTTTTCACGACACTGTAACCTACCAGAGTCAGGAAAAGCATTAGATAAACTCCTCTTTAAGGTGTCCTCAAGAGATTTAATCTTCTGCACCCTCTGTGGGGACGGGATGAGTTCTGAGACTTTCACCTTGTAACGGAGGTCAAGGAGGGTTGCCAACCAATAGTATTCCCATGTATTCTTGGGTCCTTTCACAGGCTTTGAAGCATGAGGGAGCCCATACACCATAGAGGCATGAGAAGCAGACTCCTCGGGTTCCCTAAGGATTACAATATCTGGAACTGCCTCCTCTCAGCCACATACTACTCCCAAGGGTTCTGGGGATGAAAAACCATCTGTTAAGGGTTGATGTATGTATTCCTCTTTTTCAATGCCTCCAAAACTGCCAGAATCGTTCTCCTCTTGTGTATTCTGTGGCATAGGAAGAATGGTGTTTGCATAAAGCGGGCCTTGAGAGGAAAGGAAGTCCTCTTCTTTCTCCCGCTGCTCTGCCTTGAGTGCCCTGTCCATAATGCCAGGCAGAATCTGTTCCAGTAGGAACACAGCAGGGATTGTGTCACTGATGCATGCATTGTCACAGCTCACCATCCTTGTGGCCTCCTCAAATGGATACAGTACAGTGCATGCATCCTTTATCAGCAGCCATTGGCGAAGAGAAAAAAAGCCAAGCTGGCCTGGGGCTGTCGTTGTGCCATACTCACACAGGTACTCATTGATGGCCCTCTGCTGCATGTGCAGCCACTTCAGCATTGCCAAATTCAATCAGGGCGTTTACAGGCAGGAACAATTCCCGCTAAATTTCAGCCTCCCGAGCTCTGACTGTGTATGACCGCCTGAAATGGCTACAGACTCTTCTGGCCTGCTTTAGCAGATCTTCCAACCCTGGGTGCCTATTTAGGGAACGCTGCACCACCAAATTGAGGACATGTGCCAGGCATAGCACATGTGTCAACTTTCGCTGTCTTAGGGCGAGCAGGAGGTTTGTGCCATTATCGCCCACCACCATTCCTGGCTCCAGCTGGTGTGGCGTGAACCACCTCTGGGCCTGCCCCTGCAGAGCTGCAAGAATCTCTGCTATGGTGTGGTTCCTGTCCCCTAGACACACCAACTGCAGCACTGCATGGCAAATTTTAACCTGACTCATTGAATAGCCCCTTGAACGCTTAGGGGTTACTTGTGGCTCGTAAGACAATTCAGCAGAGGAGGGCATGGAGGAGGAGGAGGAAGAGGGGGTAGAGTGGACAAATCTCCCATGATTACCACTGGCTGTATGGAGACGTGGCTGCACAACAAGCTGCAGCACTGAGCCCTGTCCTGCATCCTTCTGAATTGCAAGCAGAGTTACCCAGTGTGCTGTGAATGAAATATAGTGTCCCCAAACCATGCTTGCTGGACCATGTGTCAGCAGTTACGTGGACTTTGCAGCTGACTGCCTTGCCCAACGATGCCACAACATTGCCTTCCATGTGATGGTACAGAGTTGGAATGGCCTTACTTGAAAAGAAACACCAACTGGGAGCCTACCATTGTGGTACAGCACAGTCTGTAAATTCATGGAAGGGGAGAGAATCCATCAGATTGAAATGCAGAAGTTGTAAAGCCAGCAGCTTTGACAAGCTTGCATTTAGACGCTGGGCATGTGGATGGCAGTGACTATATTTTTTTTTCATTATAAAAGATGGGGCAGAGAAATTTGCAAGCAATAGTCTACAGCTGGTGGTGTGCTACTGGCAGATGTGTTGCAAGGACCTGGGACCCCCTGCGCTATACTATCATCTCTGTCAGTGGAGGCTGCTGAGAGGTCATAAGGTTTAGTGAAGGTAGACTGAGGTGAGTAAGGCGGAGGAACAGACTTGTGTCCCTTTTGTGTGGCTTTCAGGTGCTCTTGCCAATGGACTGAGTGGCGGGAGGTAAATGCCTTCTCAAGCATGTGATACCCAAATGGCTGGTGTTTTTTGCCATGCTTGATGTGCTTAACACAACGTTTTCAATTTGCAACAGTGTGATCAGCTGCGCATGTGATAAAAAAGGCACAGACAGCTGAGCTGTGGGAAGGGTGTCAGGAGATAACAGCTCCACAATGTGATGGAATAGGGTGGCTGCTCTCTACTCTGCCATGATGGCTGCCTCGCTGGGGTTGTGCCTCACCCTCACATTCCTCCTCTGCTCTATCCGGCACCCAAGTCACATCAGTGACCTCATTATCATCTTCTCCTCCACCCTCATTACCACTGGAGACAACTTGGCAATATGCTGTGGCTGATGGAACCTGACTGCCAATTTGTGTACCAGTGTTCTCCCCTCTCTGCAAGCTGATGTTCCTACCTTCCTCAACTTCAGAATCAACATCTGAATCAAGTAATGACTGTGCATCCTCAAGGAGCAAGTGGCTGACGCTGTGTTCAAATACCTCAGCTTACTCCTCCATGCCTGATGCTGGGACTATGGCAGGAATAGCTGTGGACAAGGAGGCAGATTTAGCCACTCCTGCAGCTGCAGTGGACTGTGCATTAGTCTCTGCTTGGGTGGCAGAGTATGAGGATGGTTTAGTAAGCCAGTCCATTAGCTCCTCTGCATGCTGTGACTGGATAGCACGGGCAACATCACTAACAGAGGAAATGATGCTCTGCCTGAGGACTGACCATGTCCACCTTTGCCTGTTGACACATACGCTGTTTGCCCCCCCCCCACAGTGCCATGAGAACGTCTGCCTCTCCTTGTTGGCCTCCTAGAGATGATGGGAAGGTGCTTATTAACAAAATGTAATAAAGATGTGGAAATATATACGTTAATGCACTTTGATCAATGGAAAGTGGTGATTGGTGCACTTTAACCTGGTTACTTACTTTACAGACACACTCCAACAACACACTATAATATACTGCAGTAAAACTGCACTAATGCACAGAAACATACTGTGTTAAACATGAACTAATGCACAGAAATATAATGTGTTAAATGTTCACTAACACGCAGAATTATACTGCATTAAATGGCGTGTAACACACTGAAATATACTGCGTTAAACGTGCAGTAGCACACAGAAATGTACTGCATTAAATGTGCATTACCGCACAGAAGTATACTGAGTTAACTGTGCAGTAATGCACAAAAATATATTGCGTTAAACGTGCAGTAACGCACACAAATTTATTGGGTTAAACGTGCATTAATGCACAGAATTATAGTGCGTTAAATGTGTACTAATGCACTGAAATATACTGTGTTAAACGTGCAGTAACACACTGAAATATACTGCATTAAACATGCAGTAATGCACAGAATTATACTGCGTTCAGCGTGCAATAATGCACAGTCATATACTGCGTTAAATGTGCAATAACGCACAGAAATATATTGTGTTAAACACGCAGTAACGCACTGAAATATACTGTGTTAAACGTGCACTAACGCACAGAATTATACTGCGTTACTGGCATGTAATGCACAGAAATATACTGCGTTAAATGGGCACTAATGCACAGAAATATACTTTGTTAAATGTGCATTAATGCACTGAATTATAATGCAGTAAACCTACACTGACAAAAAAAACTGACACTAAAGTAAAAATTAATGGTCAGGTCACTACACGGACTGAACTATCACTAGATTCACACTAAAGTGACACTAAAGTAAAAATTAATGGTCATACTACACTCACACTGACTGCACTATCACTAGATTCATACCAAACTGATATTCTGCACTAACAATAGAATCAGAATAGCACACTATAACTCTCTAGTAGCACTAAATAGAGCCCTCTTCTATCTCTCTCCATGCCCATATCACACTACAAATGGCCGCTATTGAAAGAATTCTTTTAGATTGTGGGGGTGGGAATAAGAGCAATGAGCCATGATTGGATAGAGTCATCATTACTTTCTCCAATCATGGCTCTGACAGTGCTCTGTGCCCTGATTGGGCAAAGCTTTCATTGTTTCAGCTAATCAAAGCTTCCAATGCACTGTGCGGCTGCGCAGTTCATTGTGGTCATTCAGCGGGCCAAACAAACGGCCGTACACCCCAATAATTCAGGTGTTCGTCAAATGGGCAAACAGCCAATGTTCGGCCCAAACTCATGCTTGGGCAGAATTTTTTGCCCATCCCTAATAGGGATATTTAGCAAATAAAGTGAAAAAACGTTTTTAAGGAAGCCTGGTGATCTTTAGTCAGCTGGGAAGTTAAGCCATTGGTCCCTTATGAGCTCTTTTCCAAGCGGCTCGATTTTGCACAATAACAGCTGCCTGATTTTAGGGAAATGCCTGCATTCAAATGCTGAGTTGTAAGGACAGGCTCAGCTGGTATTGACATCAGTAAACCATGTGCATGACAGGGACACCTAGGAATAGTCCAAGCACTTTTATTCAGCAAAGCAGTAAACAAACACAGTTCAGTGCAGGAGGGTTATGTACAGCAAATTCATAGCATACACTAAACAAGACATCTGCTTGTCTAAGCCACTAAATACATTTATTTTAGTTTCTGACTACAGAGTACCCCTAAAGGGTTCCCCTAAACAGGCAACACATGTACCCTTTCAGCATTCTGTAAGCAGTATACATTGTAAGCAGCATTTAGAGCAGCAGGCTCGAATAGCAGAGAGGGTGAAAGTGAGAGCCTCTAGCATAAGTCAGGTCAGATATAAAAAGCTCTGTGGACAACTGATTTATTAGTGAGTTCTGGCTAACAGGTAAAACATGGAAATAGGACTGGTAGCTTACTAGACCAGAACTTATTAACACCTGATAATGCAACAATGTTTGCTTTCTCTCTAGCAGACACAAACTCTAGAGTGGCAAAAAAAAAAACAAAAAAAAACAAAGTGCACTGACTAAAGCCTAGTACACACTATTATTATTTTTTTTTCATTCAACTTTCATTCAGTATATAAAAGAAATTAGTATTTAACTATTCAGTTCAAATGGGCTGAATGAAAATATAATGGAAGAGCTCAAGAGGAGCTACCGAACGGCTGCTGTATACACAGGCTGAATTTCTATGCCTGTACACCTTAGTGTAGCAGATGCGTAAACATTAATTACAGGAAGGCATTTAGCAACTCACATAAAGTAAGACGAACTATGCTTATCGTGGTTTGCAAAAAGCATTCCCAGCTGGGGAAGACATCAAGGAAATTGTCATAATGGATACACTGGATATGGTCTGGATGGCACTTGCAATAGAGTGTGTGGATGATCGGATGCATTATAGTCATTGGTGCATCTACAGCTGCGAAAAGGAGGTATCCAGGATCCCAAGATGGAGCTGCTGCTGCAAGGAGTGGAGTGTGTTAGCTGGGGTGACCAGGCAGCCTCAGGACAGGAACCAGGAAGCACGTGTGGATCGATGGAGCACAGGCAAGGACAGGAAGTGATGAAGAAGGAAGTGATGTTCCCTTCTGTACATTGCGACATTATTTATGTGCATTTATTCATATGTTCAGCAAACCTTGGTGCATGATTTTCAATTTATATATATATATATATATATATATATATATATATATAAATATATACACAATATATATACACAGGTGCATCTCAAAAATTGAAATAAATTAACTTTTTGATGATATTCTAATCATTCAATACAAAATGTGAAACTCATATATTTCATAGTGATATATTTCAAGCATTTCTTTCTTTTAATTTTAAAGATTGTGGCTTACAGCTAGTAAAAACCCAAAATTCACTATCTCATAAAATTAGAATATTACATAAGACTAATAAAAAAAAGGATTTTAAACACAAAAATGTTGGCTTACTGAAAAGTATGTCCATATACAACATAGTATGCACTCAGAATTTGGTTGGGGCTCCTTTTGCATGAATTACTGCATCAATGTGGCTGTGTGTAACGCATCTATAGTATATAAAATATATGAGTTTAACTTTTTGAATTGAAATACTTAAATAAATTACCTTTATTTTTATGAGATGTACCTGTATCAAATGTACACACACTCACTACACTTAGTCTGTGCACTTTGCTCTTTTTTATCTGCTTGCTGCTTAGAGATCTCTTCAGTCATTCAGAAGTGCTGTGTTAAGTGTGCTGGATTGGATTCTTCAGCTGTTATAGGATTTATCCTGAGGATTTGGACCACACAGTACCTTCCATAAACGTAGTTTGTCCCAGTCTAGGCATTTCCCTTCATGTTATATTGACATTCTTTATCTACAAACTCTAGAGCATGTCACTATCTGTAGGTGAGAAACCTAGGTGACACATATACACTGTCCCCAATCCTACCAGCCAGTGCTTCACAATATATATATATATATATTTAAAAATGTAGACAAGTAGTATCTGCCCTCCATTGTCAATCAAAAGGTCTTAAATCTCGGGTGCGCAGAGATCAATACAAAACAACTGAAGCGATGCAGACAACCATGGCACTTGATACAAGGAAATGAGCATTAACAAAGTTTCACTGAACAATTTAAAAAAAATATTTTTTTTTTGCATTGCAGTTCCTAAATGTCATTATCTTTCTGGAGGAAAAACATGTCTTATCCCTCGAGATGCACATAAAAAAGGTTTGACGAGTACCCTAAAAATAAATTTAATGTATGGATATTTTTATATAGTTACATTGGTTCAGTGTGGTCCAATGTAACTATGCACATTCTGTACTATACCTGTGCGGTCCCTCTAAAACTGTAAATTACTGTAGTAGACACTTTTACTACAGTGATCCCCACTAGCTTTTGGGTCCACCTTGCTACATTGTGAACACAGGAAGTCGTCTGCTCAGCATGGGCCCCATTCAGAGATCGCTTTGTATTTTCTCAATTGATGTAAAGTGTTGTCTTCTTGGACAAGGTGGAGTCAGAGGACTGATTTTTTCAGCTACATTGATTTTTCAGCTTCCAGGGGGATCCTACAGGTATGGTATATTCATTGTTACCTTGGTCCTATATGGAATCATGAAACGTTGTAAAAATATCCATACCTGGGAACCTAAATAATTGTTACTAAATGAAAACCACATGTATCCCACATGGGAATTTCTTGCAGCAAATAGGGCTCAAACTAAATACATTGTTTATAAAAGTGGAAAATGTTTATTTTACAATAGAATAAAATGTATCTAGTCTATACAATCAAATTCCTGGTCTAATGTTAGATATTATCTCATACTCAATGCACAGGGGGTAGAGATAGTATATCCATGATAACCAAAATGTGCCAACGTGTTTCGACTGCATTCAGTCTTCTTTAGGGGACAATAAGGTAGAGATATTCCTAAATGAATGAAAAATATGCCAGCAAGTATATGGGTCCCAATATATTGCAAAACAATAACAGTAATCATACACTGCAAAAATCATCAAATTTAACTCACATAAATGGATAGACCAGATGTAAAAACAAAAAAAGTAGGTGCAGTACATCCCCAAGACATGCCTGTTACTAAATAAAATAAATTAGTATTAAACTGTTCAGTTCATTGTTTGTCTGTAGGCTGTTGAATTGTTAGCTCTCAGGGATCAACATTTTATCAAATACAAATGTAAATTACGATTGTCTTGCAACTAGAAATATCATTGTTATTAATATTATTATTATTAATATTATTTTCATAGTTTTCAATGACCGTAGAATATGCTCAGAAAGCCTTTTCATACAGGTAAACCAAGCTTCTTTTAGAAGAAATTGAATGAATGGACAGTTTATTTTGTAATTGCAACAGTACTGGGAAGCAGTGATAAGTATTCCTTAAAACCAGATAAGAAGATGAATTATCAGCTTCTGCTGATATTATGGATTCCCTGTTCATACTGCCAGTATAAGACCTGTCAGTTTTCATACTTGTTCTTACATGGTTTAACTGATAGGTAGGTCATTTGTCGCATGGCATTAAAGAAGCAATTCACTGCTTTGCAGCTGGAAATCCCTCTGTAACATGATTTTAGTAGTTTGTGGTTTTATTCCATTTTTTGCCTAAAAATGTTAACAAACTATTAATTAGCAAAATAAAATCTTTCCCTTAAAACAAACTGTGATAATAATAAACATGTGCATGTATAAATCTATCCATGAATAATCTTGATCTGCTTGCTTAACCGGTTGCCGACCGCCGCACGACTATTTACTGCGGCGGTAAGCCCTGGCCAGGCAAAGTGATGTATATATACGTCACTAGCCTGGGAGCCAATAGCGGCGGGTGCGCGCCTCGGCTCGTTCACGGACACCTCCGTGCGTGTGACCGGCAGACCCGATGTCCGCCGGTCACTCGCGATCGTCCGCTGTGAAGGGAGAAAGGCAGGCGGCTAATGTAAACAAAGCCGCCTGTCATTCTTCCCTGTGTAAAAGCACTGATCTAATGGTCCTGCTATGTAGGACCGTTGATCTGTGCTTTTACACACACAGCCACATCCCTGCACAGTAAGAAGCACGCCCCTAGTCACTGCATCGCTAATAGAGTTAACCCCTTCCCTGCCAGTGTCATTTTTACAGTAACAGTGCATATGTATAGCACTGATTACTGTAGTAATGTCACTGGTACCCCCAAAAGTGTCAAAAATGTCAGTCAAGGGTTCGATCTGTCTGCCGCAATGTCGCAGTACCGCAAAAAAAATTGCAGATCGCCGCCATTACTCGCTAAAAAAAAAACAACAAAAATGACAAAAATCTTTCCCTTAGTTACTAAACGCAATAACTTTTGCGCAAACCAATCAAAATACGCTTATTGTAAATTTTTTACCAAACATAGGTAGCAGAAAACAAATTGGCCAAAAATTTTAAAAATTTTGATTTTTACATTTTTTTGGGGGAATTTCATATAAAAAAATGTGAAAAATATTGTTATTTTTTCAAAATTGTCGCTCTTTTTTTAATTATAGCGCATGATCAAGAAATCGCAAAGGTGATCAAATACCACCAAAAAAAAAGAACGTCAAATTCGTTTAGGTACAGCATCGCACGACCGCGCAATTGTCCGTTAAAATCACGCAGTGCCGAATCGCAAAATACCCCCTGGTCAGGAAGGGGGTAAAATCTTCCGGGGCTTAAGTGGTTAAGAGCATATTTTGGTAAAGTACATCTTCTATAGAGATAAACTGTACTGCATGGAGAACATATGTAGTGTACATATAATGTGTGCAGCATATATCTTCAGTAGCTTATCTTGAAGGGATTCATTTTTTTCAACAAAATTAACCTGATCCAACCCTTAACCCTACCCTTCAACTTCAACTTAACATGTAATATTATTCTCCAAAAGCCTTTAAACTCAACACCAGCTTTCTTTTTTAGGTACCCTGACTTCATAAATTAATGTAAAGGGCATATACAAAAGCTTAAAGTATCTTCCAGGAAAAATATTTAAAAAATTCAAATATTCATCAAACCTTTATTAGAGAAAATTATTATAGCCACAAGACCACCATAAATTTAAAAGCAATGAGCCTAAAAAACCCCCAACCATGTTTACACATGCCTCCTTTATCAACAAAGTCTAATAAAAGGGGTCTGTATCTGAAGATAATACTCTCTCAAATTAAAATAAATCCCTGCTGGAAATGCTATTGAAAAAAGTAATTTGATTCACAGGTCTCACATGAAAGTAGTACACATGGTCTTAACAAAAAAGCAAAACACGTTTATCAGAGTCCTGTATAAATCTGACCACATAGTCGGATAATATTTTCACTCGATTTCTTTGTATTGTTTGAAAAGTTTATTAAAGTAGTCAAAAAGAGTATAATGGAAACATCATATGTGTCATACACACATAGGAGGTTACGGTTATACAATAAAAATATGATTAGAGTCTATGGCTTCACCAGTTTGTCCAAAGCTCAAAAAATAATTTATTGTCTTTAACAGCCAATGAGTCATCAGCTGTCAATGAGTTTCCCCGCTGACAGCTGCATAAAAAAATAAAAAAATAAAAAAAAGAATTAAGAAAAAAAAAACACCTCCTCAAAATCCATGCCAGACCCTTATCTGAGAATGCAGCAAGACAGGTCAGGAAAGGGGAGGGAACAAGCGAGGACTCTGCTCCCCCACCCCAAAGAACCTTGTCCCCATGCCCAGGGTTGTTGGGGTCTACGGGCAGGGGGCTTATCTGAATCTGGAAGCCTGCTTTAACATGGGGACCCCCAGATCCCGCCTCCCCATGTGAATGGGTATCTGGGACATTGTACCCCTACCCATTCACCAAAAAAGTGTACAAAAGTAATAACCCCATGAGACAGATTTTGACAAATCCATTATTAACCACTTTACCACCGGAGGATTTTGCTGTCTTACGTCCAGGCCACTTTTTGTGATTCGGCACTGTGCAACTTTAACTGACAATTGCGCGGTCATGCAACGCCGTACCCAAACGAAATTTAGGTCCTTTTTTTCCCACAAACAGAGCTTTCTTTTGGTGGTATTTGCTCACCTGTGCGCTTTTCATTTTTTGCGATATTAATTTTGAAAAAATAACAATATTTTTCTACTTTGACAGTTAAAAAATATCCAATATATTAAATTGTTGTCATAAATTTAGGCCAAAATGTATTTAGCTACATGTCTTTGACAAAAAATTCTCAATGAGCGTATTTTTAACCGCTTTAAGACCGGAAGATTTTACCCCCTTCCTGACCAGGCCATATTTTTGCGATTCGGCACTGTGTTACTTTAACGGACAATTGCGCGGTCGTGCGATGCTGTCCCCAAATTAAATTGATGTCTTTTTTTCCCCACAAATAGAGCTTTCTTTTGGTGGTATTTGATCACCTGTGCAATTTTTACTTTTTGCGCTATATACAAAAAAGTGTGACAATTTTGAAAAAAATAACAATATTTTTCAAATCTTTTTATATGAAATTCCCCCCCAAAAAATGTAAAAATGTTTTAACTTTTTTTGCCAATTTGTTTTCTGCTACATATTTTTGGTAAAAAAAATCACAATAAGCGTATTTGAATTGGTTTGCGCAAAAGTTATCGCAGCTACTAACTATGGGAAATTTATGTCATTTTTATTGTTTTTTTTTAAACTAGTAATGGCGGCAATCTGGCGGCGATCTGTGATTTTTTTTGCGGGACTGCGACATTGCGGCGGACAGATCAGACCCTTGACTGACATTTTTGACACTTTTGGGGGTACCAGTGACATTACTACAGTAATCAGTGCTATAAATATGCACTGTTACTGTAAAAATGACACTGGCAGGGAAGGGGTTAATTTTTATTGGTGATCAAGGGGTTAATGTATGCCTGGTGCTTACTGACGTGTGTGGGGGGAGGAGACTGTGTAACACAGGGACAGATCGCAGGTTCAGCTATGCTGAATCCTGCAATCTAACCCTGCCTGTCACTTAGGAGATCTGCCCGCTTTGTTTACACAAGCGGGCGGATCTCCACACTCGATCCCCAATGATCGGGGAAGAGCAGAGGTGATCACCGCCGCTCCTCCCTGGCTCGACTCCCGCTGTAACTGAATACAGCGGCAGCGAGCCTCCAGCGGTGCGCACGCGCCGCCCACAAGGGGTGGAGTCCAGTGACGTAGGTCTACATCGCTGGACGGGATCGTGCCACATTGCCGCAGTAGTGTCAATGTGGGCGGTCGTAAAGTGGTTAAAAAATAAAAAAATAGTGTCCCTCGATGTAAATCCATCTTCAATCACGCCGCCCAGAAAGTGTATTGATAAAAAAATATCAATGCTTAGATATTTCCCACCAATCAGATTCAAACCTGCTTCAGAATGTTGGCTGTGATTGATGATACAGAGATTGGAAAGCACAAACATTTGGAAGTTTCTTTCTATTGGACTTGTGAGATGGTCTTGAGGTCTCAAATTAGGTTGAATTGAGTGAACTTTTTGCTTTAAGGGCCCTTTCACATGGGCTTTCCGATCAGATCCAGACCAGGCGGACCTGATTGGCTGCTCCATTCACCCCTACGGAGCAGTGGATGTCAGCGCTGACATGTCCACTGACACCCGCTGCTATCCAATCTGATCCTGTCCATGAAATCCAGATGGATGGAAACCCTGGAGGATCGGATCTGATAGGATTAGATGAGAACGGATAGGCTTTCTGTTTTCATACGATCTCCTATAGAGGAAAGCGGGGATCTGACAGGTTCATCTCTGCACACAGAGCGGAGATGGACCTGTCATCCGCCTGATCAGCTGGGATCGGTGGACCAATCCCCCACTGAGCAAAGAGGAGTTTGCCAAGCGGAAAGCCTGTGTAAAAGGACCCTGAGTGTAACTGCAGTTTCTTGGAATACATTCGTAGATTACTGACTGGTTTTGATTGTTAGCTGGAATTGCTCCTTAACTATTTGCCTGCCAGACACTTTTACCTCCTTCTTTCCCAGTCCAATTTTCAGCTTTCAGCGCTATCACACTTTGAAAGACAATTGCAACACTGTACCCATATGACATTTTTTATCATTTTTTTCACACAAATAGAGCTTTCTTTTGGTGGAATGTAATCACCACTGTTTTTTTTTTTTTTTTTTGCTGAATAAACCATCAAAAACAAAAATTAAAAAAAAAAATGTTTTTCATAGTTTGTTATAAAATTTTGCAAACAGTTAATTTTTCTCCTTCATTGATCCGCGCTGATGAGGTTGCACTGGTGGGCACTGATAGGTTGCACTGATAAGGAGGCACTGATGAGGCCTCACTGATGGGTACTGATGGACGGCACTGATGAGGATGCACTGTTGGGCACTTATAGGTGGGACTGATGGGCACTGATAGACGGCACAGATAGGTGGCACTGATACGCGGCACTTATGGTCACTGATAGGAGGCACTAATTGGAACTTGTAGGTGGCACTAGTGGGCACTGGTAGGCAGCACTGACAGGTGACACTGATGAGGAGGCACTGAGGGGTACTGATTGGCAGCACTGATAGGAACTGATTGGCAGCACTAGTGGACACTGATTGGCAGTACTGGTGGGACTACACTGATATTCAGGACACTCATAATCAATGCCCTGGTTATCAGTGTAGATGTCCCTTTCACACAAGCTACTTATCGCCTCTTTTCTCCTCACGATGTAAGTATGAGGAAAAGAATGCCGATAACCGGCTGTAACGCTCCTGCGTTTTTGTAGTAGGCTGGATATGCAGCTGCAAAATCTCCACTCAGTAGTCATGTAGAGATGTGTTGAATAACCAGATCCAACTCTCCAGACTCATCACTGTGGGCCTGTCAGCTTCAACATACAGAAATATACACACTCAATAAGATGTTCCTGGAGTGGTGGAATGTATATGACAGTATGAAGGTGTTGTGCTGAAGGGACAGGTGTGAACAGTGATAGAGATGGTAAGTACTTGATAGGTTTGTTCAGGAGAGTACTAGATGGTATCAGGTAGAGTGCAGATAGGTTAGTAATCGAGTATGGTGACAGGTGGTAAGGACAGCAGATGACAATTACAGGATAGACTAACCCAGTGCAAGGATAGATGGTAGTAGACTTAAGAACTAGCAATCTATGTAACAGTGCAGATGATAGATGGTAGTAGACTCAAGAGCTAGCAATCTATGTAACAGTGCAGATAGTAGATGGTAGTAGGCTCAAGAGCTAGCAATCTATGCAACAGTGCAGATGATAGATAGTGTAAGTAAGTTATGGAGGATTCCCCTGTGGGGTACTTATCACTAGTAAATGTTAGTAGTAGAGGGGTCCAGTAGAGAGGGGAAGATCCGGTAGCGAGATACAGGGATCAGTAGCGAGGTCCCGGTCTGCTCCAGGTAGAAGCAACCAGCTGGAGGTTCCGACAGCAAGACAGGCTTGAAAGCATGTGGATACACAAGGCAGGTTGAACGAACGATGTGAGTGAGAATGCCGGCGGTTGAAATAGCTGCTCTGCGGCGCTCAGCGATGACATCATCTGTCTTAAAGGTGTATGCGTACCACCTAGTAAGAAAGGTGGGACGCATATTTGGAAGGAAATAGATTATTAAGGGTACCAGAGGTACCAGAATCTTACAGTACCCCCCCCCCCCTTAAGGCCGGCTCCGGAAGGCCTATAGCACTGGTTTCTCTGGGTATTTCGAGTGAAACCTTCGTATAAGCCTAGGTGCATGAACATCAGAGGTATCCAACCAGGTGTCGTCTTGGGGTCCATAGTTCTTCCATCTTATGAGATACTGGAGTCTTCCTCTATGGATGCGAGAATCCAAACTCTCTTTGATCTCATATTCTTCTCCGCCTTCAACTTGTATTGGAGGTGGAGGCAAGATGGTAGGCCTTATTCCTTGGTTAGAAAAAAAAAAAAAAATACATATACTCATGTAATACTTATTTACTTCAGATCCATTCTTCATTTTGTACAGTACGAAATATGTCAACATGCTCATTTAGCTCCTCTGTGATGCTTCTCACACTGGACACTCTTAATATTTTTTGATACTTTTGCTGGCCTTGGTGTGTCGGGGGGCGCTGTTTCCTACCCCGGGAGCTGCGATGTATTAAGAGGGAGCCTCTGTCTCCCTTGCTGTCCCCGCCCCTCCCCTCCCCATGGGAGGAGCGGGTCCACCTTTACATCGGCGTCATGCCGCACACCCAGCGCTGTGCGTCAGTGGCCACACTCACGTCGCCACGCTGTTGTGTGTTTTTTCATCAGCGGGACGGAGAGGTCCGCACTCGGCGCTCCTCTCCATGTGATCACGGACGCCTCGGCTCCGTTTGTTCTCTTCCCACCCGCTCCACATGACGTTAGGGTCCGAGGCTTGCTGCCGGGATGGGATCCACATGGTAGGTTGTTCACTCGGTGCCTTCCCTTACCTCCTCCTTCCCCAGGCGCATCTCCTCCCCACACCCATGCCCTTGGCATCACCAGTCCATCCCTTCCTCACTACCCCACCCCACTCACTCCACACCCTTCTCCACCTGCACACCATACACCGCTGTTCCCCTCTCTATCCCACTTTCACCTGTATGATTTCCTGCATGTTGCTTTTCCTTTCCCAACACCCATTTGGGATCTCCTTTTGTGCACCTCACCAGCTTTACTTTCCACCTATCCATCTCACCATCACCAGTAGCAATTCTGCTACCATTTCAGCATTTTTCACATTTGTCACATGACAGGTATGGAAGTTACATCTCCCCACCACCCAGTGTCCATCCACCTACCATGTATTCCCCTCTCTGGCCTATCTATCCTTTAGGACCCTTCAGCTCCCGGGGGAGACACGTTGTGCCGCCTTCTCACACTAGCCAATTTTTGCCATCAGTGTTTACTTACCTGTGAGTATTGAGCACTCTTTGGAGTCCTCATTATTGGATTACAATTTTTTCTATTCAAAATGTCTCTTTTTTTATACTGCATACTCCAACACTTTATTTTCTTGTAGATATATTTGGAATCATATTGATCTCTGAAGAAGGGAGATACTGCTCCCGAAACGCGTCAGTTCATGATGTCATATATCCTACTTTCATGCAATTTTTATTTATGTAATCAAGTGGCTCCACCAAGATATTTACTATGATGTGATGGAATAACTGTTCATGTTGTATAATATGTTTAATACGCATACACTAGCTATTAAGCTATATCATGTGCTATGGTAGTACATGCTATGAATTTTACTCATGCAACTTGTCCAATTATGCAATAAAAATTAATTATTGTTTTACTCATGCATTATGTATTCTTTGATCTCCAGCCACTAAGCACAACCTCATTTAAAGTCCCGCGGGCCAGTTTTCTCTGTTTCTGTATTCCTTGGTTAGGAACATGGGGCTTCAGTAGCGACACATGGAAGATGGGATGGATCTTAAGATCTGCTGGTAAGGTGAGCTGTACTGCAGCTTTTCCAATAAGTTTCTTAATTGGGAAGGGTCCCAAAAATAGAGGTCCAAGTTTTTTGCTAGGGATTTTTAATCTTAAGTTTCTTGTTGATAGCCAAACAAGGTCCCCAATAGCATACTGAGGAGAAGGTCTTCTACGAAGGTCGTAGTACCTTTTTTGTTGACTATGAGCGTGTGATATAGTGGTATTGAGTAAACCCAGAGAGTCTTTTATTTGGGTAAGGTAATCCGAGGCTACTGGGTTACTTGATAGCAGGATGCGTGGTGGAAGAAGAGTGGGATGAAATCCATAATTCAAGTAGAATGGACTTTGCTTAGTAGTACTGTGGGTTGCATTGTTGTAAGCAAATTCCGCCAGAGGGAGGAGATCCACCCAATCATCCTGTAGGTATGATGTATAGCAACGTAGATATTGCTCAATGCACTGGTTGACTCTTTCAGTCTGTCCGTTGGTCTGAGGATGGTAGGGAGAAGTGAGCTTTCGCTCAATCCGTAATATTTGACAAAGTGCTTGCCAAAATTTAGAGATGAACTGTGAACCACGGTCGGACAAAAGAGTCTTTGGAATTCCATGCAACTTGAACACATGTTTCATCAGTAGTTCCGCTGTTTGTTTAGACGAAGGTAGTATACGGATAGCAATGAAATGTGCCATCTTTGTCAAGTGATCCACTGACACTAGAATGGTATTAAATCCCTTAGAAGGTGGTAGTTCTACTATAAAGTCTAAGGATATAACTTCCCATGGAACCTGAGGTATTGGTAGACTGCAGAGTAGACCAGATGGTTTTGTAGTGTCAATCTTGGACCTTGCACAGATGTCACATGAAGATACAAATTTTTGTACAGACGTCTTCATATCAGGCCACCAAAACTGCCTGGTAAGCAAATTAAGGGTTTTCGTCATACCCATATGTCCTTCCATGGGCACATCATGTGACAACTCCAAGATCTTGGTGCGCATAGTAGGGGGTATGTAAAGTTTGTCGTTGTAATAGAGGAAGCCTTCTGCATCAGTACTCAGTTGTGGTGGAGGTGAATCCAATCCTATACTGTGCAAAATCTCTTCCTTCAAGGAACGGACAACACCAATAATACGTTCATAGGGTATTATGGGAATGGAAGGGATTTCGGCGCAGTTATCTTCGATTAATCGTGATAGCGCATCCGCTTTTTTATTTTTGTCTGCAGGCGTGTAGGTCACTAGGAAGTTGAATCTTAGGAAGAATAATGACCATCGTACCTGTCGGTGGGAGAGAGTTTTGTTAGTCTGGAGGTATTGAAGGTTTTTATGATCTGTATATATGAGTATTGGTAACTGGGTACCTTCGAGTAGATGTCGCCAATTCTCCAGTGCCAGTTTTATGGCAAGTAACTCCTTTTCACCTACTGGGTAGTTCACCTCTGGGCTGCTTAGTGATTTTGAAAAGAAAGCAACTGGGTGGAGTGGTGAAGTATTTGTTGGTCGTTGGGAGAGAACTGCTCCTACTGCCATATTTGACGTATCTACCTCCAGAATATATTGGAGGGATGGGTCTGGATGGCGTAGTATGGGAGCAGAGGTAAAGCTTGATTATAACAAGCAGAAAGCTTGATTCACTTCTTCTGACCATTTGAATGGTTTCTTTATACTTGTCAGTTGTGTGAGAGGTCTCACAATAGTGGAAAGGTTCTTGATGAACTTCCTATAGAAGTTGGAGAATCCAAGGAATCGCTGTAATGCCTTACGAGTTGTTGGTATAGGCCAGTCTAGAATACAGGATATCTTGCTCATATCCATCTTAATTCCAGTTTTGGATATGATGTATCCTAGAAATAATATTTCTTCCTTATGAAATAAGCATTTTTTTAATTTCACGTATAGATTGTGTGAGAGTAATCTGGATAACAAAAGTCTTACATGTTTTATATGTTCAGGCATAGATCGCGAATAGATAAGTATATCGTCCAGGTATACTACGACACAGACATCAAGTAAGTCTCTAAAGATGTCGTTTATGAACCTTTGGAAGGCTGCGGGAGCATTACACAACCCGAATGGCATCACAAGATATTCGAATAATCCGTATCTGGTTCTGAATGCTGTTTTCCACTCATCTCCGTCACGGATTCGGATTAGGTTGTATGCCCCTTTCAGGTCTAATTTAGAGAAGTAAGTAGCCCCGCGCACTTGTTCAATGAGTTCAGGGATGAGCGGCAAAGGATAGCGATCCTTTATCGTAATCGTGTTTAATTGCCTATAATCGATAATAGGCCTAAGACTGGAATCCTTATTGCGGACAAAGAAAAGTCCTGCAGCTGTGGAAGAAGTAGAGGGTCTGATGAACCCTTTTTTCAAATTCTCATCCAAGTATTCCTTGAGATGAGAAAGTTCATCCTGTGAAAGGGGATAAACATGACCGAAAGGCAATTTGCTGTTAGGGAGTAGATCGATAGTGCAATCATAATCCCTATGGGGAGGCAACACTTGAGCATTTTTCTCAAGGAATACTTCGGACAGATCCTGATAGCATAGTGGTGCAATCTCATCTGACACCACAGACAGGATCTTTCCATAAGATGGGAGGTTACACGTAATCTCACAATAGTGAGAAGGGAAGGCCAAAGTCCGTCTTTTCCAATCTATGATTGGTTGGTGTGTGTGTGTAACCAGGGAAGTCCCAAAATAATGGAAAAATGGGGTGAGGATAGTATATCAAAGGTGATGGTCTCCACATGAGACTCGTTGGCAGTGGCAAGGAGTGCCTGTGTCTGGTTGGTGATTGGACCAGAAGACAATGGAATACCGTTAATAAAACGAACAGAAACCGGTTTAAGCTTTGAAATAATAGGTATTTTATTTAAGGTAACAAAACGTATATCAATATAGTTTCCACAAGATCCAGTGTCGATCATAGCCTTGGTGGTGATCCTAGTCTGGTCCCACTGTAATGTTAAATGAACAAAAAGATAGGGGTTAGAAAAGGAAGTCGTTAATCCTCCTAGCAAGACATGTGAACACTCACCCTCTTTTTTGCGGACAAGGGGACAGACGCATATCAAATGATCCGGGGATGCGCAGTACATGCAGAGATTTCTGGATCTCCTTCTGGATCGTTCAGTAGTTGATAAAGGTGGACGTATAGTTCCTACCTCCATGGGAGTAGGGTCAACGGCCGCAATCTGAGAAGGACTAGTTAATGGCATTCCCATTTTTTCAGCCCTTCTTTCTCATAGTCGTCTGTCGATGTTGATACTAAGTTGTATCAAGGCATCCAAGGTGCCAGGTAAATCCGCTCAGGCGAGCTCGTCTTTAACAGCTTCTGATAACCCGAGTCTGAATTGAGTTCGCAGAGATGTATCATTCCACCCTGAATCAAGGGTCCATCTTTTGAACTCTGCTACAAAGTCTTCTACAGGTCTCCTTCCTTGTTTTAAAGCCCTTAATTGAATATCAGCAGTACTCTGCCTATTGGTGTCTTCATATAAACTAGCAAGTTCTGCTAGAAATAAGGAATAGGAATTGAGAATCTGATCATTTTTCTCAAAGAGAGAGTCTGCCCAGGCCCGGGGATCACCCGTTAAGTATGAAATAATGGTACAGACTTTAATCTGATCAGTAGAGTATGTACGAGGTTTTAACAAAAAAAGCAATTGACATGCGTTTTTGAATTCACAAAATTTTTTCCGATCACCTGTAAACACTAGGGGAGGGTTTATTTTAGGTTCAGGGGGCTGAACAGTAGTAAGCCGTGAGAGACGGGTTACCTGCTGCGTCAGAGTCTGATTCTCTTCTTTTACTTCAGTAAGAGCAAGTATTAACGCATTTACTTGTTGTGTTAATTGTGTCACTTGAGTGGGTAATTCTGCTGAATCCATTTTTTTTTTCTGGTTCGTTCAATCTGTAACGCTCCTGCGTTTTTTGTAGTAGGCTGGATATGCAGCTGCAAAATCTCCACTCAGTAGTCATGTAGAGATGTGTTGAATAACCAGATCCAACTCTCCAGACTCATCACTGTGGGCCTGTCAGCTTCAACATACAGAAATATACACACTCAATAAGATGTTCCTGGAGTGGTGGAATGTATATGACAGTATGAAGGTGTTGTGCTGAAGGGACAGGTGTGAACAGTGATAGAGATGGTAAGTACTTGATAGGTTTGTTCAGGAGAGTACTAGATGGTATCAGGTAGAGTGCAGATAGGTTAGTAATCGAGTATGGTGACAGGTGGTAAGGACAGCAGATGACAATTACAGGATAGACTAACCCAGTGCAAGGATAGATGGTAGTAGACTTAAGAACTAGCAATCTATGTAACAGTGCAGATGATAGATAGATGGTAGTAGACTCAAGAGCTAGCAATCTATGTAACAGTGCAGATAGTAGATGGTAGTAGGCTCAAGAGCTAGCAATCTATGCAACAGTGCAGATGATAGATAGTGTAAGTAAGTTATGGAGGATTCCCCTGTGGGGTACTTATCACTAGTAAATGTTAGTAGTAGAGGGGTCCAGTAGAGAGGGGAAGATCCGGTAGCGAGATACAGGGATCAGTAGCGAGGTTCCGGTCTGCTCCAGGTAGAAGCAACCAGCTGGAGGTTCCGACAGCAAGACAGGCTTGAAAGCATGTGGATACACAAGGCAGGTTGAACGAACGATGTGAGTGAGAACGCCGGCGGTTGAAATAGCCGCTCTGCGGCGCTCAGCGATGACATCATCTGTCTTAAAGGTGTATGCGTACCACCAAGTAAGAAAGGTGGGACGCATATTTGGAAGGAAATAGATTATTAAGGGTACCAGAGGTACCAGAATCTTACACCGGCTTGTGTTTACGTTGTGATCTGCTGTCATTGGACACAGCTGATCATGTGGTAAAGGGCTGACCCTTTGCGGACCCTCAACCTAGAACCGCCACATAGGCTCCATAATCGCCACACACATGGCAGGTCTCCCTTACCTCCTACTTCACATCCCATCAGAGTCCACACACCAGTCAGATCCAACCCCAGACTTCTTCCCCGCAACAAAAAAGGTCATACCCCATCTCATACCAAAACATTACAACACCTCACTACCTTTTATAATCGGCCCCACCATTCCTACCATACTCACCCATCCACAGCTTTGCATAAAGCCAAGCATCACCCTACCACTACAAAACATCCAGATCGTGGACCACAGATACCATCACGTCCAAGTACACCATCTACTTCACGTGAATCTGTAGCTCACAATTTCTCAGTGATCGCTACAGTCAACACTCTGAATAAACCCCTATCCCTTATATCCATGGCTACTACCTCCAGAGAGGTCATTGAGATCCCATCTAGCCAACCACCCTACCAGTCTCCCCATAACCCCGCTGCTCCTGTCTCATCATCCCACGGAGACACCCCAATTATGGATGCATCCCCAGCTACTCATAGGACCTTTCCTGATTGTCACCCCCCCCAAAACCCCTCCATTCATCTCAACACCATCACTAGGGAGTCTTTTTTAGTGACGGGCCCCCCTCAGACAGGCTCATCCAAAAGAAAGCACACAGAAGAGGATGTAGAGGGGGGAAAAATAGAAACAAGCACAAAAAAACCCAAAACAATGAAACCATCAAAATATTCGATTTATCCAAACACACACTCTCTCAGGCAGAAACATCCCTCTTAAGCAGGGGCCTTAACTTTGCCCCCTGCAATAAACCAGTTCCGTTTCTCCTTTTCAAGGATCTAAACAAATACGTGAGAAACTTGACGTTGAAAAGATTTTTCCAAATAAACCAAACCAAACAGGGTTCCAGACCTAATATCACATTGATTGCACCCCCCAGTCTTACTCCTGAACCCCAAGAATTTGACTTTGAGACAGACATCATCGAGACATTGGAACAGCTATATAACGATGACACTCTCACTGACTTAGATTTGTTTACACAGCATTTAGCAACCTCCCTGCCCCCCGGTCCAACATTCAACATTGAAACCCAAATCAGTCTTTTACCCTTACCAACATAAAGGCCCACATCTTACCACTTTTTACAATATGGTCTATTCCGACTTCCTGAAATTATGCAAACCATCTTCCCATACCCCTACCCAGTTAGATACCCTTACACCTCATGAATCCAAAGCCCTTTCATCCTTGATTAATAACAATGACATTATCATTAAAAATGCCGATAAAGGAGGAGGCATTGTCCTCCTGGATCGAGATTCTTACATCCAAGAGGCCAAAAGACTTTTGGCTGATTCCAACACTTACACTCCACTTCATAAGGATCCCATTCCTGAATACAAATTGGACCTGAAGGCTATCATTGACCATACCATTGAAACCAAAACCATAGACTCCAATGAAGCCTCCTTCCTCAATAGGATGTTTTATCGGACCCCATATTTTTACCATATTCCCAAGATCCACAAAAGTCTCACCAATCCCCCAGGCCGTCCCATCATTGCATCCATGGAGAGTATCACCTCTGGTCTCTCCTTATACATAGACCATTTTCTCCAACCCCTAGCCCAAAATTGACCTGCCTGCATCAGAGACGGTACTCATCTGTTGGAACTACTGTCCCCCTACACATGGGAACCCAGTTATACCTGGATATCTCTGGATGTTAATTCACTGTATACATCTATTCCACACCATTTCGGCCCCACAGCCCTAGATCATTTTTTCCATCTGGATCCTTACATGAGCCCCAGACAAGCCCACTTCATTCTGGAATGTACAAATGTTGCACCTTCATACGCAAATTTAGCCATGGGGCTATGGGAATCCCAGAAAATATGGCACAACAACCCATATTCCGGACACCTTATCTTCTATGGTAGGTACATAGATGATATTCTTATAATTTGGGATGGACCCCCCGACATCATCAATAATTTCACACAACATTGCAACCAAAACCCCCACGGATTAACATTCACCCATGTCACCAATTCCGAACGACTTGCTTTTCTGGACCTTGAATTGTACTACATAGGAAATCAAATTCATGCCAAGAATTACTCCAAACCTACTGCAGGTAAGAGCTGCCATTACAACAAATGGACCAACAATACAGTAAACCCCCCTCCATTGCAGGGGTTACGTTCCGGACCCAGCCGCGAAAAGTGAAAATCCGGGAAATAGAAAAACCCTATTAAAATGCATTGTAGGCATGTTTTCTTTACTGTCACTGTACGTGTAAAAGCATTTTAAGGTCTTTAAACACACTTTTAAAACAATAGAAACTCATTTAAACACATAAAAGATACTGAGAGACATAGCAAGAGCTATGGAAAACACAAAAATATTTCATTTTTAATGATTTATATAGTAAAATAACATTACAAAAAAAACCACAATATACCGAGACCGCAAAAACTGAACCGCGATGGAGCGGGGGTTTACTGTATTCCCAAGGGACAATTTTGTCGGCTGAAGTGCAATTGCACCAGGCACGATGACTATGTAGCTGAAAGTCAGCTTCTAAAAGACAAATTATTGGACAAAGGTTATCCACTCCCCCTGGTAGATCAAGCATATCATCTGTACCTCATAGATCCCCCTCCTGTCAAAACCCAAGACACATTTGATCAATCCATTCGTTTTACCACCAAATTCCATTACAAACACAAGACCATGGAACAGATTCTTCTAAAACACTGGCCTATACTCTTGGAGGACCCCCATCTCAAATTAGTCCTCCCAAGTACTCCCAGAGTCACATACAGGAAAGCACCCAACCTTAAAAACAAAATTGCACCCAGCAAACTTAAAACCATTAAAGACGCCACCCCTAGGGTGTGCCTGATTCCTTTAACAGGCATGTATAGGTGCAATAAGTCCCTGTGCAAAACCTGTGCATATGTAAAACATGGTAAAAAATCATTTCATACACATAACAAAACCTACAACATCATTGATTTTTACAATTGTTCATCTGATTTTGTAATTTATTGCCTCAGTTGTCCTTGCAACCTCCTCTATGTAGGATGCACAATCCGTCACCTTCGACAAAGATTTGGGGAACACAGGAGAAAAAAAGAGGAAGGAAAAGACAAACATAGCATCCCCCGCCACTTTCTCAGACACCATGACAAATCTACCTCAAATCTTGAGGTATGGATCATTGAGCAAATATCAAAAGACCTTCCTGAAGCCGAAAGATTTCACAAACTGTGCGAACGTGAAACGTTTTGGATCTATTCCCTCAATACATTTTCGCCCAACGGGATGAACAAAGAATTGGACGTATCCACCATTCTTTAATTAGTCCCCTCCAGGGTTCACTTTAGGTAATCCATACAGTGCCAATCTTGGCCAAAAGTTTTTTCCCCACCCCCCTTCCCACCCCTCCTGCCGCCAACAATTCCTCATCCACTCACTGTCTAGCATTTATCCCTTGTCTCCACTGAATGATTATACATTCCACATTCATTTCAGGTTGATATTCATCATTGTTCCCATTCCATCCATCTCATTGCATTAGTATCCATTTCCTGATTTTATACATATATATATTTATACATATATGTATCAATAGATACTATAAGAATTTCACATTATCACATACAAATATAATTTTTTATTGTATATTTAGTCTCAGTTAATGATATGCATACATCATTACAATTCTTTATTTTGTTTACATCTATTTTTTTTTTTTTTTTTTTTATTCATATTTAATTTTATTTCCACATTTATCATTTCTTTCTCATTTCATCCCATGGGTTTTCTTATTTTTATTTGTTTTAACTTTCCTCTCATTGCCTATGGCATTATTCTCTTCATGCATCGTATCACATGTATATTATTGTTTATTTTTATTTTATACTGGTTTGACCTCTAGAGGGACCCTTGTTCCTCATACAGCCCTAACGTAGAGTCATGTTTAATTTGATAGTAATTTTATAACTTCACCACCAGAGGGCATTGTCCCGGAACACATAAATTGGTCCTTCTCTTTCCCTTTTACATCCGAATTTGAAAAAGGAGCGCGTGCTGGTTTCCCACCACAGTGCGCATGCTCGGAAATGCGTCAGTCATTACGCCGGAAGATCCTGTGGACGAGCATCGCGGCCACCGTGCGGCCCAAGCCTCCATCTGACTGCGGTTTCACCCTGCTGTCCAAGCCTCCATCTCACTGCTGTGACACCCTCCACTTCCTGCTGGACAGGAAGAGGAAGAGAGGAGATGATTACAGACCCACAGTGATGACTCCAAGCCCCAGCCTCCACATGGACACCGGAAGGACCCATCTTGTCTGCTTATACTTACCTTGATGTAAGTTTTTATTACTTCTTTGCCATATTAAATTGCAGTCTTAACGCCTGTTTTCTCTTTTGTTTGTTGCATGTTTGGAGATCGCTTCTGCTCCCCAACAGGCTAGCCCTGAGCATCCAGACTGTTTCCTCACCTTAAGACTTTATCATAGCCTTGATGTGCTATTATATGGACTACCGTTTTTATGTAGTGCTAACAGCTTGCGCCACTTGTTCCATTTCTTCTCATGTGGTAAAGGGCCGCTGTGATTGTCCCTTTACACCAATCTATGATCAGCTGTGTCCTAAGGACAAAGCAATCCCAGAGCTCGCCACCCGCGGCACAGCGGGCGTGCGATGGACACGATCACGGGAAGACAGAACTGGATGACCCCGCTGTAGCCACCATTTGGCTATAGCACAGTCGGCAAGTGGGTAATATGGTTCTGTGGTTGTATGTTTGTTTGATTGGTGCCTCAAACCAAAGTGGGTGGGACTTTCGTGGCAAGTAAGTTTTATACAAAGTATAGAGTAAAAGTATTTGTATATATTTAGAGAAAGAAATGATTTACATAAATCATAAAAAGGTATATGCATTCATTGTGCTGGGTTATAGACCCGGAGTGAATGAGTGAGAGAAGTTGGAAGTTTAGTGACATGTGTCATATGGTGACATATTATTGGAATGTTTGTCTCTGTTCCTCCATGCTTGTGGGCTTGGAAGTTTTAGTCAGAGATAATTCCCGATGCGTATCCAACGCGTTTCGGCTTTTTAAAAGCCTTTATCAAGGATTATGGATTATTGTCACAATAAATTTTTATATTCTGTTCCATGTATAGTTAATTTGCCCTTAACTTTGCAACAAGAACCTTTGTGTGTGCGTCAGTTAGACGGTTTCCTGGTACCAAGAGGACAGCAACTCCTATGTCTTTCCTTCTCCCTCTCTGCATTGGATACGCATCAGGAATTATCTCTGACCAAAACTTCCAAGCCCACAAGCATGGAGGAACAGAGACAAATATTCCAATATTCCACTATGGATTGAGGCACCAATCAAACATACAATTATATTAAGGGACGATGGCTAACACAAACTTTTCCAGCTTTATAGAGATCAATAAACCCCATATCGGGTTCTGCGGTAATCCTCTATAGCCAGATGTACCACAGCTCCTTACAGCTAAAAGTTTTTTCCTTAGCACTTTGCAAACCTTAAAAGTTCATGACGCAGGAGGTGTACTTGGGCTTCCCGGTCATGTGATCACTGTGATTGACTCACAGTGAGGTTGTGATCTGGACCCCACCGGCTGCTAATTATAAACAGTGACCAGGAGCTGTTAGCACTAAGTCAGGGTCCCCAGAACAAACAAGCTATACCTGCTATTCACATTTGTGTGACTCTTAGATGTTAGAGCCCATCACCAGTGGAGTTGCTAGCTCCAGGCACACATGGCACATGCTCCTCATTTTCTGTCAGGTGCCCTGATTTCCAATGCTGTGACCACCCACCACTGCAACAGGCTGCATTTCTCCTCATCATGCTGCCTGTTAAAATAATTTATAAATTTGCCAGGAGGAGTTGGAAGATCTGTGCAACTAAGCTGGAAGGAGAAATGAGGGGGGGTAGGGTAAGGCTTGTGCTGCAAGGAGAGACTTGCATCCTGCATCTGTGCATTACATTATACTGAGTTCTGCATTTTATTCATTACTTGCCACTGACTTCTGCATTCAGTGCAGCACACATCCTTGATGCTTGAACTCTTGCATTACACACGACTGACACCAACACTCTACTCTATGTGTTATACATTCCTGACCCCGGCATCTCAAACCCTAACCCCTGCATTTTGTGCATTACATACTAGTGATCGACCAATATCGTTTTTTTTACCGCCGATACTGATATTTTGGTCATCGGGTATCAGTATCGACCGATATCTGCCGATATTTTCGGACATTAAATTTTTTTTTTAATGTCTACAGGTACTGTGGTGGAGGGATCTGGGGGTCTAAAAGACCCCAAACCCCTCCTCTGCACTTAAGCATTCAAAACGCCAAGTTTGGCTGTTTTGAATGCTGTAAGTTTTTTTAATTCAGCGCTGCCAGTACCCGGAAGTGATGTCATATCATGACATCACTTCCTGGTATGCGGCGGCGCCAAATTCAAAGAAATGGAGACCCGGGTCAGATGGCGGCAGTGAAGGTAGGTGGGATGGGAGACCCGGGCGAGCCACGGAAGGTTTCAAAAGTGTCAGATTGTCCACCACAATAATGCAGTATACACCTGCAAGAAAAAGTATGTGAACCCTTTGGAATGATATGGATTTCTGCACAAATTGGTCATGAATTGTGATCTGATCATCATCATCATCATCTAAGTCACAACAATAGACAATCAGTCTGCTTAAACTAATAACACACAAAGAATGAAATTGAACACACCATGTAAACATTGACATTGCAGGTGGAAAAAGTATGTGACCCTTGGATTTAATAACTGGTTGAACCTCCTTTGGCAACAATAACTTCAACCAAACGTTTCCTGTAGTTGCAGATCAGACGTGCACAACGGTCAGGAGTAATTCTTGACCATTCCTCTTTACAGAACTGTTTCAGTTCAGCAATATTCTTGGGATGTCTGGTGTGAATCGCTTTCTTGAGGTCATGCCACAGCATCTCAATCGGGTTGAGGTCAGGACTCTGACTGGGCCACTTCAGAAGGCGTATTTTCTTCTGTTTAATCCATTCTGCTGTTGATTTATTTCTATGCTTTGGGTCATTGTCCTGTTGCAACACCCATCTTCTGTTGAGCTTCAGCTGGTAGACAGATGGCCTTAAGGTCTCCTACAAAATGTCTTGATAAACTTGGGAATTAATTTTTCCTTTGATGATAGCAATCTGTCCAGGCCCTGATGTAGCAAAGCATCATACCATACTTCACAGTTGGGATAAGGTTTTGATGTTGGTGTGCTGTGCCTCTTTTTCGCCACACATAGTGTTGTGTGTTTCTTCCAAACAACTCTTTGGTTTCATCTGTCCACAGAATATTTTGCCAGTACTGCTGTGGAACATCCAAGTGCTCTTGTGCAAACTGTAAATGTGCAGCATTGTTTTGTTTGGACAGCAATGGCTTCCTCTGTGGTATACTCCCATGAAATCCATTCTTGTTTAGTGTTTTACGTATTGTAGATTTGCTAACAGGGATGTTAGCATTTGCCAGTGACTTTTGTAAGTCTTTAGCTGACACTCTAGGATTCTTCTTCACCTCAATGAGCAGTCTGCACTGTGCTCTTGCAGTCATCTTTACAGGAGGGCCACTCCTAGGGAGAGTAGCAGCAGTGCTGAACTTTCTCCATTCATAGACAATTTGTTTTACCGTGGACTGATGAACAGCAAGACTTTTGGAGATACTTTTATAACCCTTTCCAGCTTTATGCAAGTCAACAATTCTTAATCGTAGCTCTTCTGAGAGCTCTTTTGTGCTAGGCATCATCATGCACATCAGGCAATGCTTCTTGTGAAAACCCAGAACTGGTGTGTGTTTTTTACAGGGCAGGGCAGCTGTAACCAACACCTCCAATCTCATCTCATTGATTGGACTCCAGTTGGCTGACATCTCACTCCAATTAGCTCTTGGAAATGTCATTAGCTTATTGGTTCACATACTTTTTCCACCTGCACATGTGTGTTCAATAAAAACATGGCAACATTTCATTCTTTGTGTGTTATTAGTTTAAGCAGACTGTGATTGTCTATTGTTGTGACTTAGATGATGATCAGATCACATTTTATGACCAATTTGTGCAGAAATCCATATCATTCTAAAGGGTTCACATACTTTTTCTTGCAGCTGTATATACCATAGTTTGTAGATAATATAATGTTTGTGCAAACCAGTCAATATATGCTTATAGGGATTTTTTTTAACCAAAAATATGTAGTGGAGTGTAAATACATATTTGCCTAAATTTATGAAGACATTTTTTTATTGGATATGTTTTATAACAGAAAGTCAAAAATGTTTTTTTTATTCAAAATTGTCTGTATTTTTTTGTTTATTGCACAAAAAATAAAAACCCAGTGGTGATCAAATACCACCAAAAGAAGGCTCTATTTGTGGGAAAAAAGTGAAATAAATGTAATTGGGTACAATGTTGCATTAACACGCAATTGTCAGTTAAAGTAACGCAGTGTCGTATAGCAAAAAATTGCCTGTTCATGAAGGAGGATAAATCTTCTGGAGGTCAAGTGGTTGAACAGCTGCACAGCAACCACACAGTAGGTCAACATATTGAGGGTTAAAACAGTTGGCGAGGAGTCACAAATTGTGATACAATTGTGTATAAAAATGTGCAAGTAAATCATTGTCTGGAGTTCATATTTAAAGCTGAAGATCTACGAGCTACAGTAAGTGCACAGATAAAATACATATATAAAATCTGTTTTACTTGCAGATAAATTTGTAATTTTTCTCATTCAGTGCTGAAATTAACACAGGTCTGTCACATTACACAGCCTCATCTGGCAAGTTGAGAGACCTGGTTTACTCTGTTTGCAATTTAGTAACACTAAGGCCCCTTTCACACATACGGTTCGTTTGTCCGTTTTTCATCCATCCGTTGATGGATGAAAAACGGACATCAATGCATCTCTATGTAAAAACACATGACAACGGATGATCATTCATTAACATCCGTTTTCATCCACTTCTGTCAATGTCCATTTTTTGGAATGGATGAATGCCCTATTTTTCATCCGTCAATAAAACGGATCGGACGAAAAATGGATGTAAATGGACAAATGGTCTATTTTTCATCCGTTTTTGCATTGGTAGTGGATGTAAAAAAAACGGATCAAAATGGATGAAAAAACAGATGAAAAAACGGATGAAAAAACAGATGAAAAACTGATACATTTTGAAGTGACTGAACTGATGAACTGAACGGACCGTATGTGTGAAAGGGGCCTAACAAATCACCTTCCTAGCCCCGTCCTGTGACTAGACACTAAACTGAAAAGTAGCAAACACATCAGCTCATCTCTCTGTTGCTCTGACCTCTCCTGTTTTCGCCATGTTCCTTGCACTGAAGCACAACTGACTGGCTCCTTGTGTTGCTTCTCCCTTCCTCAATTTGCCTGAAGTAGAGAGCCTGCAAGAGGTTACTATCAAGCCAAAATTAAATGCTTACACTGCTTTTATTTTAAAAAATAAATTTTATGATATAATAATACCATTGTGAAAAAAATAAAAAATGCACACAAGCTAAAAACTGTGTGAACCCAAGCAGCAAACACAAAGGGGACATTTACTAATGGGCCATACACACTATAAGATTTTCTGAAGACGTTTTCCTTTAGACTTACCAAAACCATATAATATGAGGTCAAACCTAAACACTTTCAATTTGTATGCAATCTGGCAGGCCCTTGCACTACATAGAAAAGGTAAATCTGAAGGAAATCTAACCACAAAAGTTGGATAGTGTGTATCCAGCTTTAAACTGGAGAGTAAAAAATATTGTGCAGCTGTGCATGGCAGCCAATCAGCTTCTAACTTCAGCTTGTGCAATTAAACTTTGACAACAAAACCTGGAAGCAGATTAACTTCCATGAAGAGCTGCTCCAGATTTTGCACTTACACTGTTAAAAAATCTCCCCTAAAGGAACATAAAGATTTACTGAATAATAAAATTAAATAAAAAAATAAAATAAATGTTGCGCTAAGGATAAAGTGGTATTACAGATATACACAAAACATATTATAGCAAGATCAGTTAAAACATTTTTCCAAAGTGCAAAAATAGAGTCCATAATCCCATGTGCAGACATTATATTTAAGAGGTACTCTTCACGTGGACCCTTCATCTTCCCTCCTCTGTATACTCTTACCATCAATATCTGATCACAAAGGTCAGATAACGTGTAGTAAAATATCAACCAGGCACTTAAGCCTGCTTACACTGGGAAGAATGAAAGGAATTGAAGTTTCTCCCCCCCAACCCCCCCCCCTCTGACATCAGAAACTGTAAGCGATGAGGATTTTGTTGTGTGTCTTGGTTTGATCAGATGCTTTGGAGGCCAAAGGATAGATATGAGGATCTAATAGACTCCATATCTCTCCAAAGAGAGGTCCTATGCTATCACAAAGGACGTTGTTAATCCCTTGTGATATCAATAAAGTTGATACAAAAAAAGAAAGGTACGATGTACATGCAAACGCGCACATACAGTATCTCACAAATCCCTCACATTTTTGTAAATATTTTATTATATATTTTCATGTGACAACACTGAAGAAATTACACTGTGCTACAAGTAGTGAGTGTACAGCTTGTATAACAGTGTAAATTTGCTGTCCCCTCAAAATAACTCAACACACAGCCATTATTGTCTAAACTATTGGCAACAAAAGTGAATACACCCCTACGTGAAAATGTCCAAATTGGGCCCAATTAGCAATTTCCCCTCCCTGGTGTCATGTGACTCATTAGTGTTACAAGGTCTCACGTGTGAATGGGGAGCAGGTGTGTTAGATTTGGTGTTATCGCTCTCACTCTCTCATACTGGTCACTGGAAGTTCAACATGGCACCTCATGCAAAGAACTCTCTGAGGATCTAAAAAAAGAATTGTTGCTCTACATAAAGATGGTCTAGGCTATAGGAAGATTGCCAAGAACCTGAAAGTGAGCTGCAGCACAGTGGTCAAAACCATACAGTGATTTGACAGGACAGGTTCCACTTAGAACTGGCCATGGTCGACCAAAGAAGTTGAGTGCACATGCTCAGCGTCAGATGCAGAGGTTGTCTATGGGAAATAAATGTATGAATGCCGCCAGCATTGCTGCAGAGGTTGAAGGAGTGGGGGGTCAGCCTGTCAGTGCTCAGACGCTATGCTGCAAACTGCATGAAATTGGTCTGCATTGCTGTTGTCCCAGAAGGTCGTGAGGAAAGGAATGCCGAAAACCATCTACGGTTTACATTGTAATCAGCTGTCATTGTAAACAGCTGCTCATGTGGTAAAAGGCCACTGTGATTAGCCCTTTCCCCTGGTCTATGATGAGCTGTGTCTTAAGGGCAGCACGAACACTGGAGGACGTCCATGGTCACCCTACTGGCCAAGTAAGCTGTTGCCGTCTTTTGGTTATAGAGTGGGCAGGAAGTGGTTAAAGTGTATGTAAACCCTTTATCTTGTAAAACAACACATTCAGTTTAAAATAGTGATGAAAAGCAAAACATTTCTGTATAGATATTAAAAACATTATAAATACTTTTTCCCCTATTGTAAGTGATCACATTCCCTCTGTTCTCAGCTGCATAAGAGCTGGGGGAGGAGAAACAGCAGCACACTGGTCTTGCCAGGCAGGGGGGTGTTAAGACAAGTCCAATCATTGGAGGGGAGCAGGCTCAGTTCTCAACATAGCTAGAGAATTGACCATGGTGTGTTCTTTTGTTTAGTGTGGTTAGTTTTTAATAGGAAAGCAGAGGGACTGACCTGAAACACCAGGGATTTCACACAAAGGAAACTATAAAAAGAGAACAGGATACTTTTTCATACAGCTACATGGCACATCAGGCACATAAAAGGAATATGTAATATTGGGTTTACATACTCTTTAATAGGGATGGCCTTGCGGTTCGCCCGGCGGTCGTTTCGCAGCAAATTTTGCTTGTTTGCTACCCGTCAATTTTGCGAACACATGGCATTGTTCGCGGCCGCCATATTAGTTTACATTGGGGAGAACCATGACACAGCCGTCAGGTGGAACAGGACAGCCAATTGAAACATTTCAGCACATGGACATGCCCCCTACCCTATAAATAGACCAGAGCAGGTGGCCATTTCACATTCTGCTTTTTGTCATTGTAGGGAAAGGTCTGCTGTGTTCATCAGGGAGAGATTGCCAGACACAAATAGCTCTGTTAAGATCCACAAAAGTCCTTTTCAGGGCTGGTATTTTGGTATAGGTCTACTACATGTAGTCTCTTTTCAGTTTAGGGACAGGTATGCAGTCTGTGCTTTAGGGACAGATAGAGATCGGCAGTGACACAAATCGCTCTGTTAATGTCCACAAAAGTCATTTGAAGGGCTGCAATTTATTTGGTATAGGTGTAAAGTTTCTGTTCAGTTTAGGGACAGGTATCCAGTGTGCTCCAGGGACAGATAGAGATCGGCAGTGACACAAATCACTCTGTTAATGTCCACAAAAGTCATTTAAAGGGCTGCAATTTATTTGGTATAGGTGTGCAGTTTCTGTTCAGTTTAGGGACAGGTATCCAGTGTGCTCCAGGGACAGAGATCAGCAGTGACACAAATCGCTCTGTTAATGTCCACAAAAGTAATTTAAAGGGCTGCAATTTATTTGGTATAGGTGTGCAGTGCACTATATAGGGGTGTAATCCATGGTATAATATACTTCGTTATATAGAAAGCATATTATAGTGGATTTGTATTGTGCACTGTGCAGCATTGTGACAGCTGTGGTGACTGAGCGTTGCTGCAGCAATACTACAAACAGTGACAAAAGCACGTTTAATGTATTATAACTGGTGTGATAGACCAGTGGCCCCCCAATACCACATATTGAAGTGGGGTGTTATCTGAGTATACTTTTACAAGTGTATTTGTGTTCTGCAACAATAATTCCTCTTTTGCTGTGTTAACTATGCTACACACAGTGAAAAACTCACTGGCCAATTTTTTGAATAACTGGTGTGATAGACCAGTGCCCCCCCCCCAATACCACATATTAAAGTGGGGTGTTATTTAACAGTATACTTTTCTAAGTGTATTTTAGTCCTGCAACAATTTGGCCTCTTTTGCTGTGTTAACTGTGCTACACACAATGACAACAGTTACTGGCCAATTATTTGTAGAACTGGTTTAATAAACCTGTGCCCCCCCCCCCAATACCACAGATTGAAGCAGGGTGTTATCTGAGTATACTTTCCTAAGTGTATTTGTGTCCTGCAACAATATTGCCTCTTTTGCTGTGTTAACTCTGATACACACAGTGCCAAACTCCCTGGCCAATTTTTGGAACAACTGGTGTGATAGACCAGTGGCCCCCCAATACCACATATTGAAGTGGGGTGTTATCTGAGTATACTTTTACAAGTGTATTTGTGTCATGCAACAATATTGCCTCTTTTGCTGCGTTAAGTCTAATACTCACAGTGCTAAACTCACTGGCCAATTTTTTGAACAACTGGTGTGATAAACCAGTGGCCCCCCAATACCACATATTGAAGTGGGGTCTTATTTAACAGTATACTTTTCTAAGAGTGTATTTTAGTCCTGCAAAAATGTGGCCTCTTTTGCTGTGTTAACTGTGCTACACACAGTGACAACAGTTACTGGCCAATTATTTGTAGAACTGGTGTGATAAAACTGTGCCCCCCAATACCTCATATTGAAGTGGGGTGTTATTTAACAGTATACTTTTCTAAGAATGTATTTTAGTCCTGCAAAAAGGTGGCCTCTTTTGCTGTGTTAACTGTGCTACAAACAGTGACAACAGTTACTGGCCAATTATTTGTAGAACTGGTGTGATAAACATGTGCCCCCCCCCCCCCAATACCACAGATTGAAGCGGGGTGTTATATACCTTTTTCCAGATATACTATGATTCTCTAAAGACTTTTGTCACAGGATAATTTAAAAACATGACAGGCAGAGGAAGAGGCAGACACTTCCGCAGGGGTGGTAGGGGTAGGGCAGGAGCAGTAGGCCAGAGCCAAAGTGTAAAGTTTCAGAAGGTGTGTTTGATTATGTCAAAGGACGCACCAGACTTTGTTGAGTGGCTCACTCAGCCTTCATCTTCTGCACCACCACCACCACATACCCTCTGCTTGAGTCACTGGAATTATTTTCCGATCCATCACAAGACATTTGCAATGCGCAGCCATTGTTGGCATCGGATCAGGAAGAGGAGGTAGCAACAGCCGCCACTCAGTAGTCTGACGACAGTATCCAGATCAGCCCAAGGAGGTTGGCCCCCGCTGTTGCTGCCTACTCCGAGATTTTGAATGTTAGTGGTGGGGAAGGTGACGTGGATGATGACGTGTCTATGGATGTCACGTGGGTGGCCACAAGAGAGGAAGAGGAGGGGAGTTCAGAGGGAGAGACGGACCAGCAGATAGGGAGGAGAGGCAGGCAGAACTTGCATTGCACAAGAGGTACAAAGCAGACTGCAAATGTATCAGGAGCGAGCCATCAACCATGTATAGTCACATCTGGCGCTCCCAGGACGCCGACACATGGCTCCGCAGGGTGGGCTTTTTTTAAATGTGTCCATTGCTGACAACAGTGTTGCCATCTGCAGCCTTTGCAGTCAACGCATAAGTCGCGGCAAGCCCAACACTCACCTAGGGATGACTGCTTTAAGAAGGCACCTGAACTCCCATCATCGAGCCCAGTGGGAGCAACACCGTCAGAACCCACAAAGCCACACTCCAGGCTCTCACCATCCAGACTCTCTTCTCCTTCTCTCTCTTCACATTTGTCCTCCACTCCACCTTCCATGATGCCGTCGTAACGTTGTTCTGGAAAAAGGCAGGCTTCTGTGGCCCAAATGTTGGAGCGGAAAAAAATGATGACGCCGAATAACCCTCTTGCCCAATGTTTCACTGCTGGCTTGTCGGAACTGATAGCCCACCAACTACTGCCATATCAACTTGTGGACTTAGAGGCCTTTCGTAAATTTGTTGCCATTGGAACACCACAATGGAAGGTCCCAGGCAGGAAATATTTCTCGCAGAAGGGCATTCCAGAGCTGTATGGCCATGTTCAGCGGCAAGTGTTGGTGCCAAGATACATCTGACCACAGACACATGGTCTAGCAAACACGGGCAGGGAAGGTATATCACTTTTACTGCCCACTGGGTGAACCTTTTGACGTCCATCAAGCATGTCACCCGTGGCACCCGTGTAAATTAGGTTGTACCGCCACAGATTACATGTAGGCCTGCCTCTTCTTCTCCTCCTCCTCCTCCATGCTTCCTCTCCTCCTCGGCTGACTCCCCCTTTTCCGCTGCTACCGTCTCTTCTGCTGCACCGCTCAAGATCCCCAGAACCTATTTCACATGCCAGGTTAGACGTTGCCATGCTGTGCTGCGTCTGTTGTGCCTGGAAGCCAAGAGCCACATTGGTCCTGCACTCCTTTCAGCTTTGCGTTCACAGGCAGATCAGTGGCTGACACTGCACAATTTGACAGTTGGTAGAGTGGTGTGCGACAACGGGGCCAATCTGCTGAGCGCGCTGAAACAGGGCAAAATAACACATGTGCCATGCATGGCACACGTCCTGAACTTGGTCGTGCAGCGATTCGTTGCCAAATACCCTGGGGTCCAGGACGTCTTGCGGCAGGCCAGGAAAATCTCGGCCCATTTCAGAAGATCTTACACAGCCATGGCTCACATTGCTTACATTCAGCGGCGACACATCCTGCCCATCAGGCGTCTTATTTGTGACTGCCCGACACGATGGAACTCAATGTTGCATATGCTTGATAGGCTGCTCCATCAGAAACGTGCAGTTAACGACTACCTGTACGAACTCTGCATGCAGGACAGTTTCTGGGGAGCTTGGGTTTTTTTCACCACGCCAGGAAGATGAGGAAGTCGCAATGTTGGATGAATTCCCAGTGGGTGCTACTCCATCTGAGACAAGTCAACAGCAGGAGTCTGAAGAGGAGTCAGAGGAGGATGGTGCCGGGGGGATGAGTAGGAGCAAGAAGAGCGTGCTTTAAACCTTTCTGGGATCCCTGGTGTTATCCGTGGATGGGGGGGAGGAGAATGAGGACGACGTTATCCTGGATGATGAGCTGGAAGCAGGCCACTACACTGCTTCCAGTTTAGTGCGAATGGGAGCCTTCATGCTCCAGTGTTTTAAGGGGGACCCCATATTAAAAACATAAAGGCCAAGGACCAGTACTGGGTGGCAACATACTTAGACCCCCGGTACAAACAAAAAATGGCGAAAATGTTACCACAATCACAGAGGGCGGTCAGAATGCAGCACTTCCAGGCCTTGCTGTGGGAAATGCTGCATTCTGCTTTTGCGTGCGCTGGCAGAGGAATTTCCAGTCACAGAGAGACAGTTGCGGGTAGCAATCCAACAGCGCCTGCAAGAAGAGGGCGGTTTGAAGATGTCTTGGTCACTTCAGATATGAGATCCTTCTTTCAGCCAAACCATCGACAGCTGTACTGCGGATCCAGCATCGGGGAACGCCTAGACTGACAGGTGTCTGACTACATCGGGTTAACGGCCGATGTGGATGCTCTGAAGTGTGATGAACCCCTGGACTACTGGGTGGGCAGGTTTGACCTCTGGCCAGACCTTGCACAATTTGCAATGGAACTGTTGGCTTGCCCCCCGTCCAGTGTCCTGTCCGAAAGGACGTTCAGTGCAGCAGGGGGGATCGTGACCGATAAGCACGCTCGCCTAGCTCATGATAGTGTAGACTACCTCACATTTATAAAAATGAATGAGGCATGGATCTCTGAGGAATTCAACACATGTGACTAGAGATGGCCTTGCGGTTCGAGGCAAATTTTGCTTGTTCGCTACCCGCCAAATTTGCGAACACATGGCGTTGTTCGCAGCCGCCATATTTTTTTTACATTGGGGAGAACTTTGACCCGTGACACAGCTGTCAGGTGGAACAGGACAGCCAATTGAAACATTCCAGCACATGGACAGTCCCCCTACCCTTTAAAAAGACCCGATCTGACGTCCATTTCACATTCCGCTTTCTGCGAATGTAGGGAGAGGTCTGCTGTGCTCTTCAGGGAGAGTTTGCTAGACACATATAGCGTTGTGAAGATCCACAAAAATCCTTTCCAGGGCTGGTATTTTTCGGTATAGGTCTACTAGTATCTTTTGAGCTTAGGGGCAGGTATCCAGTGGTTGCTTTAGGGGCAGTTAGAAATCAGCTGCAGTCACAAATCGCTCTGTCAATGCCCACAAAAGTCCTTTCCAGGGCTGGTATTTCGGTATAGGTCTAGTATCTTTTGAGCTTAGGGAGAGGTATCCTGTGGTTGCTTTAGGGGCAGTTAGAGATCGGCTGCAGTCACACACAAATCGCCTTGTCAATGTCCACAAAAATCATTTAAAATGCTCCAATGTCGTTTTAGGGTCTATTACAGTCTCTTTACTATAGGGCAGGTATAGTGTGGTTGCTTTAGGGGCAGTTAGAGATCAGCTGCAGTCACACAGAAATCGCTTTGTCAATGTCCACAAAAGTCATTTAAAATGCTCCAATGTCATTTTAGGGTCTATTACAGTCTCTTTACTATAGGGCCAGGCATCCTGTGGTTGCTTTAGGGGCAGTTAGAGATCGGCTGCAGTCACACAGAAATCGCTTTGTCAATGTCCACAAAAGTCATTTAAAATTCTCCAATGTTGTTATAGGGTCTATTACAGTCTCTTTACTATAGGGCCAGGCATCCTGTGGTTGCTTTAGGGGCAGTTAGAGATTGGCTGCAGTCTCACAGAAATCGCTTTGTCAATGTCCACAAAAGTCATTTAAAATGCTCCAATGTTGTTATAGGGTCTATTACAGTCTCTTTACTATAGGGCCAGGTATCCTGTGGTTGCTTTAGGGGCAGTTAGTGATCAGCTGCAGTCACGCAAAAATTGCTCTGTTAATGTCCACAAAAGTCATGTAAAGGGCTGCAAATTTTTTGGTATTGCTGTGCAGTGCACTTTAAAGGGGGTGGGGGAGGGGGGTAATCCACAGTATAATATACTTTGTAGAAAGCATATTATAGTGGATTAGTACTATTATTGTGCACATATTGAAATGGGGTGTTATCTGAGTAAACTTTTTCAAGTGTATTTGTGTCATGCAACAATATTGCCTAGTTTGCTGAGTGAAGTCTGGTACACACAGCACCAAACTCACTGGCCAATTTTTTGAACTGGTGTGCTACACCAATGCCACATATTGAAGTGGGGTGTTATTTAACAGTATCATTTTCTAAGAGTGTATTTTAGTCCTGCAAAAATGTGGCCTCTCGCTGTGTAAACAGTGCTACACACAGAGACAACATTTACCGGCCAATTATTTGTAGAACTGGTGTAATAAACCTGTGGCCCCCCCCATGCCACATATTAAATTGAGGTGTTATTTAACAGTATACTTTTCTAATATTGTATTTTAGTCCTGCAAACATTTGGCCTCTTTTGCTGTGTTAACTCTGCTACACACTGTGACAACAGTTACTGGCCAATTATTTGTAGAACTGGCAGACTGACGGACCGGCAGATAGGGAGGAGAGGCAGGCAGAACTTGCATTGCAGAAGAGGTACAAAGCAGACTGCAAATGTATCAGGAGCGAGCCATCAACCATGTACAGTCACATCTGGCGCTCCCAGGATGCCGGCACATGGCTCCGCAGTGTGGGCTTTTATTAATGTGTCCGTTGCTGACACCAGTGTTTCCATCTGCAGCCTTTGCAGTCAACGCATAAGTCAGCGGTAAGCCCAACACTCACCTAGGGACAACCGCCTTAAGAAGGCATTTGAAATCCCATCACCAAGCCCAGTGGGAGCAAAACTGTCAGAACCCACAAAGCCACACTCCATGCTCTCACCGTCCAGCCTCTTCTCCTTCTCTTCCTTCTCTTCCCCCTTTTTACATAGTCACTATTCATTTTTCTGGCGCAGCACCTGTTTGTTTTGAATTACTTATATTGTGGAAGTGGATAACACTATCTGATGGTGGCTGCCGGATATTTTTTTCAAAAAATCTTTTTCTATTTATTTCACATAACTGCGCTGATAGCTTTTTTGCACATTTTATAAATAGAGCTGGAAAGGGAGAAAGAGACCAGATCTCAGCCGACCTCTGGTAAGAAGCCATGAGTGTGCTGACACTCATGGCTTCTTACCAGAGAGATTGACCCTCTTTTCACAGAGCGGTCAAAACAGGCATTGGATGATAAAAACCGTGGTGAGACTGGTAGATCCTAATTCACTTCCGCAGCAGACAAAAGACTTCTTAACATAAATATATGATGATTCCCAAAACCATATACCGCTGTCTCTGGCAATGTAAGCTCAAGGAGAAACAAAGGACAGCCAATAGTGAAATAAGTCTAAACAAGCAGGGTTTATTAGAAGTAATGCACTTACATTTAAATCGTCATATCAACAGCATTGCAATATTTGAAAAGACCGCGGTGTGTGGCGTGCTCCACATCGATACGTCCACCTTACGCGTATCGTCAAACTTGTGACATCATCAGAGGCCCCATAGCGCTTTTGCACATTGTTTTGATGCTGGAAACAAGAATCAACTCTGTAAGTTTGCTACTTTATTTACAATAAAAAGAGTTTTTAATACTGCACCATGATGGTCCTATCTGTTTAATGAGCCCCTGAGGTGGAGATATAGAGTAAGGAGAATGCACCTTAAGGATACCATTAAAAGGAGTCCCAAGTGCTTATAACAGACCGGGAATACACACAGGATCCCCTAGGAAGGACTAGTGAGCAACAAGCTACTACGCTGGAGTAAAGGCACCATCACCCTTCTTAACACCCAATACAGGCGTATTATCCTCTTTACTGAGGTGAGAGTTTAGCACACCTAGAAGTGGCACAAGGTGGAGGAAAAAGTCACATCATTTACTCACAGTTATGCACAATATAATCGTTATATATTTGATTGAAGATTGATCATAGGCATTTTTTGGAACTGGACATTTTATGTTATGTGGATTTGCATGTTTGCACATATCTGATATTTTGTTTATGAATTGTTTTATTTTTATGAGGACCTTCACTGCAAGCACTAAGCACTTTAAATAGCACCTATAAGCTTCACGATTTTTAGAATATGTTATTTATTCATTTATATACAATTTTATACATGTTTTATAATTCATTGAGTAGTATTTATATTTATTAACTTATTGTGACAGAGTATATGGAAAATGAGCACTGGTTGTATATAATACATATCCACAAAAACATTTAAAAGCACACGCAAGCACTTTAAATCACGTTTATTATTTTCACCTTTGAAGCGCACTACCACCCCCATTTAATTATTATTTAACTGTTTCATAGTATCAGTATTTGCGGTGCAGCATCAAAGGAATAAGTAGAATCCAAGATAGCGCAGGAACCACATTACATATATATTATCCTGGATGATGAGCTGGAAGCAGGCCCCTATACTGCTTCCAGTTTAGTGGGAATGGGGGTCTACATGCTGCAGTGTTTTAAGGGGGACCCTCGTATAAAACACATAAAGGCCAAGGACCATATACTGGGTGGCAACGTACTTAGACCCCCGGTAAAAACACAAAATGGCGGAAATGTTACCACAAGCACAGAGGGCGGTCAGAATGCAGCACTTCCAGGCCTTGCTGCGGGAAATGCTACATTCTGCTTTTCCGTGTGCTGGCAGAGGAATTTCCAGTCACAGAGAGACAGTTGCGGGTAGCAATCCAACAGCGCAAGAAGAGGGCGGTTGGAAGATGTCTTGGTCACTTCAGATATGAGATCCTTCTTTCAGCCGAACCATCGACAGCTGTACTCCCGATCCAGCATGAGGGAACGCCTAGACCGACAGGTGTCCGACTACATCGGGTTAACGGCTGATGTGGACGCTCTGAGGAGTGATGAACCCCTGGACTACTGGGTGGGCAGGCTTGACCTCTGGCCAGAGCTTGCACAATTTGCAATGGAAATGTTGGCTTGCCCCCATCCAGTGTCCTGTCCGAAAGGACGTTCAGTGCAGCAGGGGGGATAGTGACCGATAAGCACACTCGCCTAGCTCTTGACAGTGTAGACTACCTCACATTTATAAAAATGAATGAGGCATGGATCTCTGAGGAATTCAACACATGTGACCAGTAGACCAGGTTTCATCGAAATTCCTCCACCCACAACAATTCCTGGTCCTTGGCTTTGCTACATACAGCGGCATGAAAGGAATTTCATGTCCATTGAATGGCAAATGTTTGGGGCCTTTCAGGGCCGACAATTATTTTTTCTGTGAATGCCTAATGTACCTTCAGCCACCAAATACTAAGTTTTTTGCTGTCAGTTCAAACTATGTGAGCTAATTTTTGGAGCCTATACAGGCCGACACTTACGGTTCTGTGTACTGTAAATGCCTACCGTACCTCTAGCCATCAAAAACGAAGTTTTTTGCTGTCAGTTCAAACCATGTGAGCTAATTTTTGCAGCCTATACAGGCCGACACTTACTTCTGTATACTGTGTGAATGCCTAATGTACCTTCAGCCACAGAATACTACGTACTTAGCTGTCAGGTAAACCCATGTGGGCTAATGTTTGGGGCCTGGAATAGGCGACACTTACTTCTGTATACTGTGTGAATGCCTAAGGTACCTTCAGCCACAGAATACTACATTCTTATCTGTCAGGTAAACCCATGTGGGCTATTTTTTGGTGCCTTTTATGGCTGACACTTACTTATTTATCCTGTGAATGCCTAATTTTTCAGACGGGAAATGAAAAACAATGGGTCTGTAAAGGTTCCGCCAAATTGTGGAAATGATGCGGACCCATTTTTCAGATGTGTGAATGGACCCTATATGTATTAGACAATGTATTTACCGGCTGCTGTCAGTTCTGGCTGATTTATGAAAAAATATATATATTTTTTGCTGTAAAAAAAAAAAATAAAAAAAATTTAGGGCAACTTTTTCAATTGCAATACTTCTGTTATGACATTGTCCATGTGCTGGGACTATTTGTGCACAGCTAGTACTTCTTTTGTGGCTGAAAATATGACCCAAAGGTTTTTAAAGTTCGCCTCCCATTAAAGTCAATGGGGCCCGCCACAAACTCGCGGTTCACGAACTTTTGAGAAAATTTGCGGCTGGCGTTCGTGAACCACCCCGGCCGATGTTCGTCCATCACTACATGTGACCATTAGACCATGTTTCATTGAAATTCCTCATGCCAGGCCACAAATATCGACCAGACCGCCATCCACCCACAACAATTCCTAGTTCTTGTCTTCGCTAAATACAGCGGCATAAAAGGCATTTCATGTCCATTGAATGCCAAATTTACAATGTCAACAAAGCTGTTATGAATGAATACATTCATAACAGCTGTTACGTGGTACCTAGGCCATTCACAGCACCCTGTACTATGTGATTAGCTACAGCCAATCACACGTCACTAGTAATCACAGCTTTCATGAATATAACCCATTCATGACAGTTCAAAAACATTGATGTTACAATGATCATCATTATAACATCAAACAAAGTGTTGTAAAAGTGTAAAAAAAAATCCCTGATCATCTTCTCAGTGTAGTACTGTGTATCCATGGTGACACTGAACAACTCTGATGAAAGTATGTAAAAAAAATGGTAACATTTTTTAAAAAAGTTAAAAAAAAGAAAATATGTTTAAAAAATGGAATTAAAAAGTCTTTATTTATTTATTCATTTGTTTTTAACATACTGTCACCAGTCAGTGTCCCTGATGTCCACCACTCCAGTCAAATGATGATGCTGTACTGCACTGGTGACAATATATAACAATAAATTGTGGGGGGGGGGGGGGGGGGAAACAATTTTTTTTAATTTCATTTTAAAAAAAATTGTGAAAAAATGACAACTTGAAAACAATCACCATGCTTCTTAATAAATGCCTCAAACAATCTACTTCCCCAAAAGGAATCATTTTTGGGGTATTAGTACTGTCCCGGCATTTAAGGGCTCAAGAAATGAGAAAAACAATTGGTACATCAGAATTGACCAATTTTCAAATATATATACCATAGTTTGTAAACACTATAACATATCAAAGACATATATGTATACATTTTGGCCTAAGTTTATAAAAAAAAAATGGATTTTATTTGATATGTTTTATAACAGAATGTAGAAAATGTTTCAAAAATTTTCGGTCTTTTTTCATTCATATGGAAAAAAATAAAACAAACAAACAAAAAAAAAACAGTAGTGATCAAATACCAACAAAAGAAAGCACTATTTGTGTGAAAAAAAATATAAAAATGTAATTTGCATAAAGTAGAGCATGAGAGTAGGGTTAAAGCTTGTCCAGGCTCTGAAAAGATCCCAACCATATGGTCAGGATCCACTCAGATGCTTGGATAATCAGCTGACTCGGCCTCTTAGGGAGGCCAGTTGCTCGTGCCCTTTTCACAGGCCAGAATTTCAGTGGGTGCTGGAGGGACAGAGTAGAAAGCCGGTGAATGATATTCACCAGCTCTCTACAGCCTGAAGACTGAGAGCTGAGAGATCAGCGATCTTTGATCGTTCAGTTCTTGGTCTTAGAGCCAGCAGGGGACAGATGCAGCAACAGACCAATGCTGTATCCACTTAGGTGAATATATATATATATATATATATATATATATATATATATATATATATATATATACAGTGCCTTGTGAAAGTATTCGGCCCCCTTGAACTTTGCGACCATTTGCCACATTTCAGGCTTCAAACATAAAGATTAAAAACTGTAATTTTTTGTGAAGAATCAACAACAAGTGGGACACAATCATGAAGTGGAACGAAATTTATTGGATATTTAAAACTTTTTTAACAAATAAAAAACTGAAAATTTGGGCGTGCAAAATTATTCAGCCCCCTTAAGTTAATACTTTGTAGCGCCACCTTTGCTGCGATTACAGCTGTAAGTCGCTTGGGGTATGTCTCTATCAGTTTTGCACATCGAGAGACTGAAATATTTGCCCATTCATCCTTGCAAAACAGCTCGAGCTCAGTGAGGTTGGATGGAGAGCGTTTGTGAACAGCAGTTTTCAGTTCTTTCCACAGATTCTCGATTGGACTCAGGTCTAGACTTTGACTTGGCCATTCTAACACCTGGATATGTTTATTTGTGAACCATTCCATTGTAGATTTTGCTTTATGTTTTGGATCATTGTCTTGTTGGAACACAAATCTCTGTCCCAGTCTCAGGTCTTTTGCAGACACCATCAGGTTTTCTTCCAGAATGGTCCTGTATTTGGCTCCATCCATCTTCCCATCAATTTTAAACATCTTCCCTGTCCCTGCTGAAGAAAAGCAGGCCCAAACCATGATGCTGCCACCACCATGTTTGACAATGGGGATGGTGTGTCCCGGGTGATGAGCTGTGTTGCTTTTACGCCAAACATAACGTTTTGCATTGTTGCCAAAAAGTTCGATTTTGGTTTCATCTGACTAGAGCACCTTCTTCCACATGTTTGGTGTGTCTCCCAGGTGTCTTGTGGCAAACTTTAAACAACACTTTTTATGGATATCTTTAAGAAATGGCTTTCTTCTTGCCACTCTTCCATAAAGGCCAGATTTGTGCAGTATACGACTGATTGTTGTCCTATGGACAGAGTCTCCCACCTCAGCTGTAGATCTCTGCAGTTCATCCAGAGTGATCATGGGCCTCTTGGCTGCATCTCTGATCAGTCTTCTCCTTGTATGAGCTGAAAGTTTAGAGGGATGGCCAGGTCTTCATAGATTTGCAGTGGTCTGATACTCCTTCCATTTCAATATTATCGCTTGCACAGTGCTCCTTGGGATGTTAAAAAATTGGGAAATCTTTTTGTATCCAAACCCGGCTTTAAACTTCTCCACAACAGTATCTCGGAGCTGCCTGGTGTGTTCCTTGTTCTTCATGCTCTCTGCGCTTTAAACAGACCTCTGAGACTATCACAGTGCAGGTGCATTTATACGGAGACTTGATTACACACAGGTGGATTCTATTTATCATCATTAGCCATTTAGGTCAACATTGGATCATTCAGAGATCCTCACTGAACTTCTGGAGAGAGTTTGCTGCACTGAAAGTAAAGGGGCTGAATAATTTTGCACGCCCAATTTTTCAGTTTTTTATTTGTTAACAAAGTTTGAAATATCCAATAAATTTCGTTCCACTTCATGATTGTGTCCCACTTGTTGATTCTTCACAAAAAATTACAGTTTTATATCTTTATGTTTGAAGCCTGAAATGTGGCAAAAGGTCGCAAAGTTCAAGGGGGCCGAATACTTTCGCAAGGCACTGTATATATATATATATATATATGTATATATATATATATATTGTAAGGGGTTAGCTCAGTAGTGGGTGTGGGTGACCCCTTGGGGGGGTTCGTTACACAGAGAGACAGCCGAGGAGTGGTTGAAAACAACGGTCTATGGTTTATTCTTCCAATTTGCTGGAAACAAGTGCAAGCATCCAAACAGCATAAATCAAACAAACATAAAATAAACCCTGGCCACTTGGGGCGTCTACCTTCACAACACAAGAACCTACCTATGGAGTCTGTCCCAACCTACTGCTGGGCAGACACTGCTGGTCATACAGCAGAAGACCAATAGTCCATTTGTTTTCTTTTCACACAGAAAAAGTCAACACCACCTCACCTTCAGAAGTCTCTCAGCTCACTGCTCTCCTTAACGCACACAGCCTCAGGATGCAGCAATCAGTAGTTATCTGATAACCTCTGGATAACTTATAGAGGCCTTAATTTCCTCATTCTGAATAGCTGAAGCTTTCCACCGTCCTTAAACCTTTCTGGCTACCTCATGTTTTCATCAACAGCCTTAGTTTTCTCCATTAGGTGGTGTTTGCTTTTTTCTCCAAGCTTTATATCACTTGACTTCTTCACCAGACTCTCAGCCTGAACTGAGAGATCATCACTTTTCTTACACAGCTCCTTTGCCTGCTGAAGTTCTAATGATACATTTTCCAGTGTTCCAAAGTTCAAGGGTCGTTCAAGTGTAAGTCCTATCTGCTTCAAATGATGGGCAATGGACTCTTTTCCATTTTCTATGGTCTCCCAATTATGGATTGTGTCCTTTAATTCTTCTTCTTGTTGCACCAATGCTGTCTCTACATTTTCCATTTCAGCTTCCATCTTCATCAACTCCTCTTGGACATCTCTGGACAATCCCTTTTCAGTCTGTATCTGTTTGGCACGAGTGATCTGGAGCTGAACATCCTGTTTCTTTGAACGTGTTTTCTTTATACTTTTCTCATAATGAAGAAGTAGCTCCTGGGCCTCCTCAAGGCTTTCTGTGTTCAAGATCTTCTCAGCTTGTGATTGAATATCCTTAGAGCTTGCACTCTACACAATCTCCAACAGTGCTTAAAATCTTCTCAGTCCGAAAATTCGGTATGTTACTGGCTTGACTCCCAGCCTCGGTCTGCTGTGTCTGAAGCTGTTTCACGATGGCCTCCATTTGCTGCTGGTGTCTCTGTTCCAGGCCTGCAATGCTCTCTTGGTGAGCCTGTTGTTGAGCTGCAAGGCTCCGCTTAAAATCAGCATTTGCCTGCTGTTGATTTGCATTTGGCTGCTGTTGATTTGCATTTGCTATAGCCAGTTGTTTCAGTATCTCCTCCATTTTGGGTTTACTTTAACTGCCCGCATCCTCCACCATGTGTAAGAGGTTAGCTCGGTAGCAGGTGTGGGTTACCCCTTCGGGGGGTTCGTTACACAGAGAGACTGCCGAGGAGTGGTTGAAAACACCGGTCTATGGTTTATTCTTCCAATTTGCTGGAAACAAGTGCAAGCATCCACACAGCATAAATCAAACAAACATAAAATAAACCCTGGCCACTTGGGGCGTCTACCTTCACAACACAGGAACCTACCTATGGAGTCTGTCCCAACCTACTGCTGGGCAGACACTGCTGGTCATACAGCAGAAGACCAATAGTCCATTTGTTTTCTTTTCACACAGAAAAAGTCAACACCACCTCACCTTCAGAAGTCTCTCAGCTCACTGCTCTCCTTAACGCACACAGCCTCAGGATGCAGCAATCAGTAGTTATCCTCTGGATAACTTATAGAGGCCTTAATTTCCTCATTCTGAATAGCTGAAACTTTCCACCGTCCTTAAACCTTTCTGGCTACCTCTGCAGCCGACACCGGATAGTAATTGGTGAATTGTCTAAACAAGGCAGAAAAGTATCTCCCGTCTGTGACAACACCCACAGATTTACCTGACTTCCTGTCACATACCCCCCCCCCCTCTTGTTTCAACCCTAGGGTTGGGACACAGGTTGCCAGGCACGCATGCACTCGGGACAAACCATCTGCATTCCCCATTTTAACACCGGGGCGATGCGTTACCACAAAACTAAATTCCTGAAGGGACAGGAACCACCTATTTATTCTCCTATTGGTCTCCTTGTTCTGTGCCATCCACTTTAATGGGGCATGATCCGTCACCAGTTCAAACTGTCTACCCAGGAGGTAGTACCGGAGAGAATCCAAAGCCCATTTCACCGCCAAACACTCCCTCTCAACGGTGGCATAATTCTCCCCATGGGCCTTCAACCCTCAGCTGAGGTACACAACAGGGCGTTCCCCCCCTTGATAATCTGGGACAGTACAGCTCCTAAACCCACATCTGACGCATCCGTCTGAACCACAAAGTAGTCCATATCTTTTTTCAATGGTCTTGCATCACAGCCATGAATTCTCTTAAGTTCCACCAGTAAACATTTTCCTTTGTTGGTGAACTCGTCAAGTTTTTTCTGGTTCTCCGTGATTTCATTCTTGGCTGATTCATGTTTTGCTATGGTGCGGCGGATGTCCTCTTGATCTTTTAAAGTGGATTTGATTGTGATCATATTTTCCACAGTTTCTAAAACCTTCATTATAAAGGATTTTACATGTTCATACTCTTTCATTAGATCAATAAGTGCCAGACACTGCTCTTGACTCTCACTGATAAGCCTCCTAGTATCTTCCCAAGTAATGTTCAGTCTATTCAATTCTTTGTCTGCTTCCGCTGCCAGAGATAAATCCTTCTGAGCAATCTGCTTTGCTTTGTCCATCAGCCACTGTCTTTCATGCTGATATGAGTTAATTTCCTCCTCCAGATCATTAAAAAATGTTAACCTTTGTTGAAATGCTTGTAGGGTTGGCTCTTTCATCTCCTCGCTGTCTGCCTTTTCTTCAATGTCTTCAACAGTCTTGAGCAGCCTCTCTCTGCAATCAATAAATGATTTCCACAAAGCTTCAAGAACCTCTGCTTCACTTAGCTTTGTTCCAAGTAATGTCTGTACTTTTTCTAGTTCTAGACTTAGATTATCAGACAGTGCGCTACAAGAAGTTCTCTGCTCAGAAATAGAGTTCTTTAGGTTATACTGTGCTTTGGTAAGTTCTGTATTTAAACCTACAGACACACCTGCTAACTTGTCAATGTCCTGTGAAAGAAAATTTAAGCCTTTTTCCAGGGCATCTGTTTTGAGTTTATCCAAGCTGACTGCTCCCACTACTGTTTCTTTTAAGGTTTGAAGGACTCCTAGAGAGTCCGCATGTATTCTTAAGAAGTCTCCTAATTTGAACAGGGATTCTTGACGTCTTTCTGTGACTTGAGTTGCTTCTTCATACAGCTGTACACAATCATTGACTCTGTGTTGTAAAAGGGAATGATCTTCTGAAATGGTGAAGGTGCATAACTTGGCAAATTGTTCTTTCACGTGACTGACTTCTTGCTGTTTTTTCATCTCTGCTATATGTTTCTCATTTAAAGTCACAGCAGCATCATGTTTAGAGGTATTGATTTCAGCAGCTTCTTGAAGTTTTTGAAGGAACTGTTTAATCCAGAGGGATGATTCAAGCAACATGTCATCAAATTTATGATGCTCACTCAGGACAGACCCAAAAACACAGATCCTTTTAGAAACGGCATCAGGCAAACTATCCCATCTTTGGGACAGATCCTCTAGACGACTCCTCGTTGACTCTATGCCACTTTCAGTGGAGGTTCGGTACAAAAATACGGACAACTGAACCAGAACAGTGTACCTCCGTGATTGTGCTAACTCATCATGAAGAGCCTGGGCTGCCTGCATTTCAGCTTTGATTTTTGTCTTGTCTGTAGGGAATAGATTTTGTGGAGTACTGACCAATGCTTAATTTCTCTCCATCCAGATAATAAAAGAAGAAAACTCCTTTTCTTGCCTCTGCCAATGTGCTAGCAATTGCTTCAGCAAGGAGTGCCTCTCTTTAGCTTGTGTCCAGGCAGTTTCAATTTTTTGTTGAAGGTTTGCGGTCTGCTGCACCGCTTTATTCTTATTTGTGAGATTACGAGCACCAGCAGTCAGGGAATGAATTCTGGTTTTTAATGTTTCAACATCATGACAAAGTTCCCTATGTGAATTCAACACTTCTCTGCAGCAGAAGAACAGTTCTTAACCGGACGTTCAAGAGTTACATAGTTACATAGTTACATAGTTAGTAAGGTTGAAAAAAGACATCAGTCCATCCAGTTCAACCTATGATGCGTGTGTGTGTTTGCTTTTAACCGTACATTGTATACCCCTGTATGTTGTGGTCTTTAAGGTGTCCATCTAATAGTTTTTTGAAATTATCGATGCTCCCTGCTGATACGACTGCTTGTGGAAGAGAATTCCACATCCTTACTGCTCTTACAGTGAAGAACCCCTTACGCACTTTAAGGTTAAACCGCCTTTCCTCTAGTTTTAGTGAGTGGCCACGTGTCTTATTGTATCTCCTTTCTCTGAATAGTTTGTTCCTTATGCTCGGGTCACCAGTACAGTATTTGTACATTGATATCATATCCCCCCTCAATCGTCTTTTCTCCAGAGAGAATAGGTTCAGTGCTTGTAGTCTTTCCTCATAGCTGATGTCCTCCATTCCCCTAATTATTTTTGTTGCCCTTCTCTGGACTTTCTCCAATTCCAGCACATCCTTCCTAAGGACCGGTGCCCAGAACTGGACAGCATACTCCAGATGTGGTCGGACCAGAGTCTTGTAGAGTGGGAGAATAATCTCTTTATTTCTGGAGTGAATCCCCTTGTTTTATACATCCCAGTAATATGTTGGCTTTGCTTGCGGCGGCTTGGCATTGCATGCCACTGCCAAGCTTGTTGTCTACCAGTACCCCCAAGTCCTTTTCCATCCTAGACTCACCCAGAGGTTCCCCCCCTAGTGAGTAGCTTGCTTTCTGGTTTCTGGCCCCCAAGTGCATTACTTTACATTTTTCTACATTAAATCTCATCTGCCATGTAGTTGCCCACCCCGTTATTTTGTTCAGGTCTGCTTGCAAGGTTTCCACATCCTGCATAGAAGATATTGGCATGCCTAGTTTAGTATCATCTGCAAATACTGAGATTGTACTCGATATCCCCTCCTCTAGATCATTTATGAACAAATTAAACAGGATTGGTCCCAGGACAGAACCCTGGGGGACCCCACTTTCCACACCCGCCCAATCCGAGTACTCCCCATTAATCACCACCCTCTGTACTCTCCCCTGGAGCCAGTTCTTTATCCAGGTACTCACCTTATGGTCCATACCTACCTTCCTTAGTTTGTACAGTAATCGTTTGTGGGGAACGGTGTCAAAGGCCTTTGCAAAGTCCAGATACACCACATCCACAGGCTTACCTTTATCTAGGTGGCTGCTCACTTCATCGTAGAAGGTTAATAGATTGGTTTGGCAAAAACTATTTTTCATGAATCCATGCTGATTACTACTTATAATACCGTTTTTATTACTAAAGTCTTGTATGTGGTCCCTTAACATCCCCTCTAAAATTTTGCAGACTACAGATGTTAGGCTGACCGGCCTATAGTTACCCGGGATATATCTCGGCCCCTTCTTAAATATTGGTACCATATTGGCTTTTTTCCAATCAGCTGGCATCATACCCGTCCGTAAACTATCCTTAAAGATCAAGAATAATGGTCTGGCAATCACCTGGCTGAGCTCATTAAGAACCCTCGGGTGCAAGCCATCCGGTCCCGGGGATTTATTTATGTTAAGTTTCTCTAGTTTAGCTCTAAGTCTATCTTCTGTTAACCATGGCGGCACTTCCTGAGGTGTATTATTGGCCTTACAAGCTGGGTTCGTGTAGCCCCCCGATTCTTTTGTGAAGACTGAAGAGAAGAAATTATTTAACACTTCCGCCTTTTCTCTGTCCTCAGTGGTCATATTTCCTTTATCATCTTTTATGGGGCCAATGTGTTCTGGCCTCGCTTTCTTACTGTTTATATACTTAAAGAACTTCTTGGGGTTCTTTTTACTCTCCTCCGCTATATGTCTCTCGTGTTCTATTTTAGCCGCCCTGATTTCATCTTTACATTTCTTATTACACTCTTTGTAATGCTTAAATGCTGCCAATGACCCCTCAGTCTTGTATTTTTTGAAGGCCTTTTCTTTAGCGCTAATATACATTTTTATGTTGGAGTTTAGCCATCCAGGGTTTATTTTTGCTCTTTTAAATTTATTTCGCTTTGGAATGCACTGGCCAATCCCCTTGTTAAGTATGCTCTTGAAGCACTCCCATTTTTCCTCCGTGTTCTTTGTTTCCAGGGTTCTATCCCAATTGATATTTTCTAGCAGCGAGCGCAGTTTAGGGAAATTGGCTCTTTTGAAATTCAGTGTCCTTATATTACCCCTCTGCTTCCTATAACTGTAATTAATACTGAAACTTATTGACCTATGGTCACTGTTTCCTAAGTTGTCCCGTATTTCTATATCCGTGATCAGGTCTGTATCGTTGGTAATCAGTAGGTCAAGTACCGCATTGTTTCTTGTCGGTGCATTCACCATCTGACCCATAAAATTGTCCTGCAAAACATTTAGGAACTGCCTAGCCTTGGATGAGTGCGCGGTTCCTTCTGCCCAGTCTATATCTGGATAATTAAAGTCCCCCATTATAATGACATTTCCCATCCTTGCTGCCAATCCTATCTGTAAAAGGAGGGCTGCCTCACCCTCCTCCCTCTGGTTGGGGGGCCTATAGCATACGCCCAATATTAACTTCCCCGCCGTGCCATCCCTTTGAAGCTCTACCCATAGGGATTCTGCCTCATCCATAGCTCCATTATTAATATCATCCCTCATATTTACCTGTATGCTGTTCTTAATATACAGAAATACCCCTCCCCCTTTTTTACCCTCTCTATCTCTGTGATAAAGGGAATACCCCTGAATGGTCGCCATCCAATCATGAGAGCTGTCAAACCAAGTCTCAGTGATCCCCACAAAATCTAAGTCCTCCTCAAACATCAGCAGCTCCAGTTCTCCCATCTTGTTGGCCAGGCTTCTGGCATTGGTATACAAACCTCTTAATTTTGATCGGTTACATTTATCCTCATTTGATGTTTTTAGGCTACTCTCTTGATTTTTCCCCATACCCACCCTGGGTATAGGAGCTCCGAACACCCTACCGCTAATGCCCCCATTTCTGCCCTCTGAAACTTGCTTTCCACTGGCTAATTCTACATCTGTACCCTCCCCCCATTCCCTAGTTTAAAAGCCCCTCTAACTTTTTGGCCATCCTCGCACCCAGTACGGCTGCACCCACCCCATTTAGGTGCAATCCGTCCCTACCAAAGAGCCGGTGACCGACTGAGAAGTCAGCCCAGTTCTCCAGGAACCCGAAACCCTCCTTACTACACCAGCTCCTCAGCCACTCGTTAACTTCCCTAATCTCCCGCTGCCTCTCTGGTGTGGCTCGAGGTACAGGTAGTATTTCGGAAGAACATTGAAGAGAAGCTTCAATGTTCTCCAAAGAACTTTGCACCTGTTTAAAGTCCTCATCAAATTTTTGCTGTTGTTCAGCATGCCCCAGGATGCTTTCTTTCAGTCGTTGAGCATGTTCTTTGAGTCCATCGCAGTCCTTGACCATCTGTGACAGTCTGGCTTTTATTCGAGCAATCTCAGATGAGCTTACAAATTCAGAAAGACTGGCTGTTAGCTTCAAGATCTGCTATTGCGTTACTTTTCCCTTGTAGCTCCTTTAGTATTTCCTTGATTTGGTTGACTTGCATATCTGCTGAAATATTTGACAGTTCAAGGTCACTTAGTTCCTTTTCTTTATCTGAAATCCACGTGGAATGCATCTCAAAATCACGATCAAACTTCTGCCACCTGTCTTTTATCAGTTCCATTTTGGTAATATTCTCGGAAAGGCACTTTTTAATCTGCTTCATGTTTTCATCAACAGCCTTAGTTTTCTCCATTAGGTGGTGTTTGCTTTTTTCTCCAAGCTTTATATCACTTGACTTCTTCACCAGACTCTCAGCCTGAACTGAGAGATCATCACTTTTCTTACACAGCTCCTCTGCCTGCTGAAGTTCTAATGATACATTTTCCAGTGTTCCAAAGTTCAAGGGTCGTTCAAGTGTAGGTCCTATCTGCTTCAAATGATGGGCAATGGACTCTTTTCCATTTTCTATGGTCTCCCAATTATGGATTGTGTCCTTTAATTCTTCTTCTTGTTGCACCAATGCTGTCTCTACATTTTCCATTTCAGCTTCCATCTTCATCAACTCCTCTTGGACATCTCTGGACAATCCCTTTTCAGTCTGTATCTGTTTGGCACGAGTGATCTGGAGCTGAACATCCTGTTTCTTTGAACGTGTTTTCTTTATACTTTTCTCATAATGAAGAAGTAGCTCCTGGGCCTCCTCAAGGCTTTCTGTGTTCAAGATCTTCTCAGCTTGTGATTGAATATCCTTAGAGCTTGCACTCTACACAATCTCCAACAGTGCTTAAAATCTTCTCAGTCCGAAAAGTCGGTATGTTACTGGCTTGACTCCCAGCCTCGGTCTGCTGTGTCTGAAGCTGTTTCACGATGGCCTCCATTTGCTGCTGGTGTCTCTGTTCCAGGTCTGCAATGCTCTCTTGGTGAGCCTGTTGTTGAGCTGCAAGGCTCCGCTTAAAATCAGCATTTGCCTGCTGTTGATTTGCATTTGGCTGCTGTTGATTTGCATTTGCTATAGCCAGTTGTTTCAGTATCTCCTCCATTTTGGGTTTACTTTAACTGCCCGCATCCTCCACCATGTGTAAGGGGTTATCTCGGTAGCGGGTGTGGGTTACCCCTTCGGGGGGTTCGTTACACAGAGAGACTGCCGAGGAGTGGTTGAAAACACCGGTCTATGGTTTATTCTTCCAACTTGCTGGAAACAAGTGCAAGCATCCAAACAGCATAAATCAAACAAACATAAAATAAACCCTGGCCACTTGATTGTTGTCCTATGGACAGAGTCTCCCACCTCAGCTGTAGATCTCTGCAGTTCATCCAGAGTGATCATGGGCCTCTTGCCTGCATCTCTGTTCAGTCTTCTCCTTGTATGAGCTGAAAGTTTAGAGGGACGGCCAGGTCTTCGTAGATTTGGAGTGGTCTGATACTCCTTTCATTTCAATATTATCACTTGCACAGTGCTCCTTGGGATGTTTAAAGCTTGGGAAATTTTTTTGTATCCTAATCCGGCTTTAAACTTCTCCACAACAGTATCTCGGACCTGCCTGGTGTGTTCCTTGTTCTTGATGATGCTCTCTGTGCTTTAAACGGACCTCTGAGACTATCACAGTGCAGGTGCATTTATACAGAGACTTGATTACACACAGGTGGATTCTATTTATCATCATTAGTCATTTAGGTGAACATTGGATCATTCAGAGATCCTCACTGAACTTCTGGAGAGAGTTTGCTGCACTGAAAGTAAAGGGGCTGAATCATTTTGCACGCCCAATTTTTCAGTTTTTTATTTGTTAACAAAGTTTGAAATATCCAATAAATTTCGTTCCACTTCATGATTGTGTCCCACTTGTTGATTCTTCACAAAAAAATTACAGTTTTATATCTTTATGTTTGAAGCCTGAAATGTTTCAAAAGGTCGAAAAGTTCAAGGGGGCCGAATACTTTCGCAAGGCACTGTATATTGTGACAGGAAGTCAGGTAAATCTGTGGGTGTTGTCACAGATGGGAGATACATTTCTGCCTTGTTTAGACAATTCACCAATTACTATCAGGTGTCGGCTGCAGAGGTAGCCAGAAAGGTTTAAGGATGGTGGAAAGCTTCAGCTATTTAGAATGAGGCAATTAAGGCCTCTATAAGTTATCCAGACTCCATAGGTAGGTTCCTGTGTTGTGAAGGTAGACACCCCAAGTGGCCAGGGTTTATTTTATGTTTGTTTGATTTATGCTGTTTGGATGCTTGCACTTGTTTCCAGCAAATTGGAAGAATAAACCATAGACCGGTGTTTTCAACCACTCCTCGGCTGTCTCTCTGTGTAACGAACCCCCCGAAGGGGTCACCCACACCCACTACCGAGCTAACCCCTTACACATGGTGGAGGATGCGGGCAGTTAAAGTAAACCCAAAATGGAGGAGAAACTGAAACAACTGGTTATAGCAAATGCAAATCAACAGCAGGCAAATGCAAATCAACAGCAGGCAAATGCTGATTTTAAGCGGAGCCTTGCAGCTCAACAACAGGCTCACCAAGAGAGCATTGCAGGCCTGGAACAGAGACACCAGCAGCAAATGTAGGCCATCGTGAAACAGCTTCAGACACAGCAGACCGAGGCTGGGAGTCAGGCCAGTAACATACCGACTTTTCGGACTGAGAAGATTTTAAGCACTGTTGGAGATTGTGTAGAGTGCAAGGAGGCAGTAAAGAATAAACTCAGTGAGTTAGTGACAAGCTCTGAGGATATTCAATCACAAGCTGAGACGATCTTGAACACAGAAAGCCTTGAGGAGGCCCAGGAGCTACTTCTTCATTATGAGAAAAATATAAAGAAACACGTTCAAAGAAACAGGATGTTCAGCTCCAGATCACTCGTGCCAAACAGATACAGACTGAAAAGGGATTTACCAGAGATGTCCAAGAGGAGTTGATGAAGATGGAAGCTGAAATGGAAAATGTAGAGACAGCATTGGTGCAACAAGAAGAAGAATTAAAGGACACAATCCATAATTGGGAGACCATAGAAAATGGAAAAGAGTCCATTGCCCATCATTTGAAGCAGATAGGACCTACACTTGAACGACCCTTGAACTTTGGAATACTGGAAAATGTATCATTAGAACTTCAGCAGGCAAAGGAGCTGTGTAAGAAAAGTGATGATCTCTCAGTTCGGGCTGAGAGTCTGGTGAAGAAGTCAAGTGATATAAAGCTTGGAGAAAAAAGCAAACACCACCAAATGGAGAAAACGAAGGCTGTTGATGAAAACATGAAGCAGATTAAAAAGTGCCTTTCCGAGAATATTACCAACTTTCAGCTCATACAAGGAGAAGACTGATCAGAGATGCAGGCAAGAGGCCCATGATCACTCTGGATGAACTGTAAAGATCTACAGCTGAGGTGGGAGACTCTGTCCATAGGACAACAATCAGTCGTATACTGCACAAATCTGGCCTTTATGGAAGAGTGGCAAGAAGAAAGCCATTTCTTAAAGATATCCATAAAAAGTGTTGTTTAAGGTTTGCCACAAGCCACCTGGGAGACACACCAAACATGTGGAAGAAGGTGCTCTGGTCAGATGAAATCAATGGCAATAATGCAAAAGTTATATTTGGCGTAAAAGAAACACAGCTCATCACCCTGAACACACCATCCCCACTGTCAAACAGGGTGGTGGCAGCATCATGGTTTGGGCCTGCTTTTCTTCGGCAGGGACAGGAGAGATGGTTAAAATTGATGGGAAGATGGATGGAGACAAATACAGGACCATTGTGGAAGAAAACCTGATGGAGTCTGCAAAAGACCTGAGACTGGGACGGAGATTTGTTTTCCAACAAGACAATGATCCAAAACATAAAGCAAAATCTACAATGGAATGGTTCACAAATAAACATATCCAGGTGTTAGAATGGCCAAGTAAAAGTGCGGACCTGAATCCAATCGAGAATCTGTGGAAAGAACTGAAAACTGCTGTTCACAAACGCTCTCCATCCAACCTCACTGAGCTCAAGCTGTTTTGCAAGGAGGGATGGGCAAAAATTTCACTCTCATGATGTGCAAAACTGATAGAGACATACCCAAAGCGACTTACAGCTGTAATCGCAGCAAAAGGTGGCGCTACAAAGTATTAACTTAAGGGGGCTGAATAATTTTGCACGCCCAATGTTTCAGTTTTTTATTTGTTAAAAAAGTTTGAAATATCCAATACATTTCGTTCCACTTCATGATTGTGTCCCACTTGTTGATTCTTCACAAAAAAATTACAGTTTTATATCTTTATGTTTGAAGCCTGAAATGTGGCAAAAGGCCGAAAAGTTCAAGGGGGCCGAATACTTTCGCAAGGCACTGTATATATATGTATATTTAGAAACCTGAACCTTAGTGCAACACTTTTTATTCATACCATTATTTGCTCCCTATAGATGCATGGAGATCAGTTTTAAATGAAAGGATGCATTGTGCTTTAAGAAAAGAAATCTTTTGGGCATATCTAAATTAAAATAAAATAGCAGCCTTTGTACAATCAGAAAAGCTATAACCCCTGTCTTGTATAATTTATAGCTATATCAAAGACAAAGTTAATTTTTATGATAACCAGGTCACAACACAAGCAGTATTTTCACTGTCATGTAATTCAACCTTTGTCTTTATATTCCTTGTAATTGTCAGTGTTATGTAGACACAGAACAATAAAGTCAATCAGGAAACATGATCCCGCTAGATGTGTTTCTAGCTACATGCTGTCTGCCCAATTAATAATGCAAAGTCATTTCAGATAAGATTTTAGCTCCAGCATGCACTTCTCATTCATTTTGAAGAACAGTCATGAATTTTCTACTAAATATATGCTTATAAGGCTGTCAAACCAATGTAATTTGTATTTCAAAACACCACTTGATGTTTTTTGTTTTCATGAATAAAGAGCAATTATTACTGTACAAATTGTGTACAGAAAATGTTTCATATTTACAAAAATGAGCACTTTAAATTCATTTTTGGCATATCGACTGACATTTTACAAAGATAGATAAGTGCCAAAGTAATTTGCTTTTTTAGGTTTTCATGTAAGACTAATGCCATACAATAAAATGGGAGTAGGAAAAAAGGTCAAAGACCCCTATAACTTACTCACTCAGCGCTTATGGGAATAGAAATTATATTGCTACTATCAGAGAGAAGTAACTAGGGATGATCGAATGGTTCGGGTCGACCATCGGTTCGACCCGAACATTGACTGTTCGAAATTCGGCCGAATTCCGAACTTTTTGCGGAAAAAGTTCGGAATTCAGCAACCAGAACCGACCAAAATGCACAGGAATGGGACAGGAACTGGGCTTTAAAAGCCCGTGATTGGACCAGAAACATTAGTAAAAGCCAATTGAGGGGGCAGAAGGATGCTAGGAATGTGATTGGAGTGACTAGGGGGTCCAGAGGCCAATCAGTAGTGAATATGCCCCCCAGTATATAACATAGCCCTGCCAAATCTCTAGCACTGTAATACAGTGCTGTGGAACAGAGTGGAAGCAGTTCTGTTACTCCTGCTTCAAAAGTGTCATTTAGCAATTATTAGTGTGAGGAAAGGGATATCTAGTGTAGTTAGGGTACTATTTTCCACTATAGTTAGATTCAATAATCTAGTTTCTGTAGGGAAAGTGTTAAGTGTCAGGGTGACCGTAGTGTAGTGTAGGGTGAACTGACTCTGACTGCTATGGCAGGGTGACCAAACTCTTCCATGTCAGGGTGACCGCCATAGAAAAAAGATAGTTTGTCTTAGAATTGCAGTAGAGCAGGGATAGGGCTCCGCTACTTTCACACCTGGCCGTTTTTGTTGCAGGCGTTTATTGGGCTTTTTTGTGGACGTCTTTGGAGGCAGGCATGACATCTGAACTTCTGTGTAGGGGTATATAAACACACACACATATATGTATATATACACATACACACAAATAGGTGTGAAAGTAGTGGAACCCTATGCCTGCGCTAATGAAATTATTTGCAGGGATGTGGCTCTGCTCCTATCACACCTATATGTGTGTATGTGTATATATACATATATGTGTGTGTATATATACCCCTATACAGAATTTCAGATGTTATGCCTGCCTCCAAAGACGCCCAAAAAATGCCCAAAAAAACGCCTGCAACAACACACCTGGGCGTTTTTGTTGCAGGCGTTTGTTTGGGAATTTTTTTGGCGTCTTTGGAGGCAGGCATAACATCTGAACTTCTGTATAGGGGTATATATACACACACACACATATATGTATATATACACATACACACATATAGGTGTGAAAGTAGCAGAACCCTATGCCTGCGCTAATGAAATAATTTGCAGGGATGTGGCTCCGCTCCTATCACACCTATATGTGTGTATGTGTATGTATACATATATGTGTGTGTGTATATATACCCCTATACAAAAGTTCAGATGTCATGCCTGCCTCCAAAGACGCCCAAAAAATGTACAATAAACGCCTGCAACAAAAACGCCCAGGTGTGTTGTTGCAGGCGTTTTTTTGGGCATTTTTCACAGCGTTTGTGAAATCAGGCACCTTCACTGCTGCACGCTCTGACACCGCTTATGTCGCTCGTAATGTCCAAAGCTCGGTACCAGCTCACGGATTCCTGGGTGTGACATCAGATACTCCGGATTGCCAAGGTGACCGCGTGCTCACGCTCTAATGCGTTTCGTCATCAAAAGACTTCAACAAGGGGCGTGGGCACGCAGCAAGATCACCTCCTTTTAACATCCTCCCATGTGGGCGGTGCACTCTCCCCGGCCGGCTGTGACACCAGAAACTAGCAAGGGAATACTGCAATCAGCACTGGGGGGTTGATACAGACATACCCAAAATACAAAATAGCGATCCACCAATTACAAATGGCATTGTCTCTTCTTATCTTAATGGCATTTAACCCCTTGTAAGCCCAGAGTCGGTAATAGGGCGTGAAGGGACCATTGTTATCACGTCGGTAATCATATAAGTGGACTGGTCCTGGGAGCCTTGCTGGAGCATTCATTATAAAGGCGCTGTATACATATTTTGAGGGTACGTGAGTACTACAAAGGGGGCTCACAGAGGTGCGGTGAAGGTGCACATCATCTTGTATATATCAAGCACTGAAGAGGGACTCACCTTATTATACCAAGGACTATTGCATTGATGTTTTGATGTAGGTTAGCTTGTTTTGGCCGATACCTAGGCCTCATTAGGTCCTGATGCGCTGCTAGTGTATACATGTTCATGATGTGAATGCTTAGAGTCTTGAACTGTCTATACACCTATTTATAATACCATACAATAGTAATGATTTAGTGCTTGATTATACTGTACAGTATGTATTGCTGTAAAAAACATTCAGAAATCGTAAATGGCCATCGCCAATCCACACATGTATGGAAGAGGAGCTACCCACTAATTAATAATGTTTTATTATTGCCAATAATATCTAGCATGTAGAGATCCTGCACTAACTTGAACTTGAATTGTTTGCATTGATTTGGGGGCTGCAGCAAGTAAGATAGAGCCTGTTTTATTTCCTTGCTGAAGCACGTCCAACATTATTTAGTCTTTTCCTCCCCAGCTTTGCTGTTCCCGACTAACCCCTTTAATTCCTTGGATTTCTGTTCTTTAACTAATGGAGGCTCAGCATCGCACGTCTGTAGTCTGTATTGAAATGCCCACACCTCCGAACTGACATCCACTCATCAAGATATTTCAACATTTAAATAAATACTCTCAGGAGACAGCCCACTGGTTTTAACTTTACTCAGAGCTCTTGAGATAAGAACTGTGATGTTTTCAGGATTATATGTATAGCATTAATCTGCCCCTCTCACCAGCTATTATATGCCCTCATTGCTTTAAAAATCATTGTTCCACATCAACCACAAGGATTGGATTCTCTTATGCCTACTTACTGCCCGGAGAGTTATTTTACCAAACTGGACCTCCCTACCCTGCCCTTCTATTCCTCAAGTTAAGGAAGACCTCCTCAAATGAATCCACAGAGAAAAGATATACACGGATTTCAACCACCCCTCATCATACAAACGATTCTGTAAACGCTGGTGTGCATTTATTGACTCTGCTTTTCCCAATCTGGCTTTGGATTCCTTCAACCGTTCCTTTTTGTAGATATATATATATATATATATATATATATATATATATATATATATATATATATATATTACTTTTTTGCTTTCCCTTTCTTTTTAGTGGGAATGAACAAGCCTTGATTCATCAGTTAGTAATTTATCTTACATGCAGGGTTTTTCTGCTGTTTAAATGTGCCCTACTTACTTAACCATGATTGGCTGACAGTGGTGTGTTGAGCCGGAGAAGCCAGATTTAAAGGGAGGGGACTTCCTCTCTTGTTTAAGGCACCTGACATCATGCAGCATCCCTCTTTTATTTTGATTTTTGAGGATTTAAAGTTTATTTTTTATTCTGGTATGATAGTACTTGGTTATATTATATTGCCATTGTTATTTTAGTTCCTTGTTTTTCTTCAATAGGAATTTGACATGCTGCCTTTAATTGGACCCTGTGAGTGAACTGCTTTTCGGTGCTTGGAGGACATTTTATACACATGTATATGCTTTTGTTCCCCCTCTCCTTTTTGGTTTATTGGTTAGTACTTTACCCTATATGTATGCTTATTGGATGTGCTCTATTTTAATTATTGTTCGAAATTCTGAATACATATTTTTGTCACCTGCACTGATCTGCTCTCATGTCTGCTGCCGGGGAGGGATCTTGCCCAGGTTCCACTTTCAATTCCTGTGGGGGTTCCTACCATTCAAACAGTAGGTAAGCCTTATGGCTCAGTCTGGCATTTACTAATTTACTGTTTTGTGTATGATATTGTTGTTTTTATTATTACTAATTGTTTGTTATATCTGTTTGGATCAACTATTAAACTAAACCTCCAACACATTCAGTTATGTATTACGTACCATTTAAGTAAGATGTATATCATGTGAAATATATACATTTTTGTTGAACATCCTGTATCATGTTGACTACACTTTCCTTCTTCTAATATTGGTTATCTGTTATCCATTATCTCTCCCTTTTTTTGTGGATGTACCTTGGTATGTGAGTGATGTTAGTGCTCTATTTGTAAACCTTCGAAATTCGATGAAAATTCTAATAAAATTCTTGGAAAATAATTTCCCCGTGACTAGGTAGTTCCTTCCATGAGTTGGGGATACTTCCTTCTTGTCCCTGATATGTTACCCTGGGAGGCTTTTTTTGCTCTCATCTGCACATTTTATATTAATTGTTGACTTCTGTGTGTTCATTGTTGTACCTTTTGATGGATGTCCATTGTGATTTTTCATTGTTCACCTTGCAGAATTTATTTTTATGCCACATGTGATTCCTGTATTAAAAAAAAAAAAAAAAAAACTAAACCTCCATCTCTGCCTCCTGAAGAAGCTGCTCACACCATTAAACATGTAGAGGATCATAATATGGTTGGAGTTTGCTTGTATTGTACCTTAACCAGGGATTGGGGTATTGGATCTCTGCCTGTATAGTTGAAAAGGGAAATGCTCTCCATGATTGTAGAGGCTGATCTTTTAATAATATCATTTTGATTTTTAACTTGATTTGTGTAATAAAATGTATATTTTGGAATAAATTACTATATGTGTCTATTTGGTACCGAGAAAGTATTTTAGTGATAGGACGTGGTATCCCCTCTCCTTCTAGTTCTTTGATTTGGCACTAGCCCAAAGTCTGGACACTTGCCACAAATGACAGCTCCCAGGCTCTACCATGTAGAGTGCAAATGTAGGCAAAGGGATGGGATCTCCCTGGTGATGTCATTGTCCAAATATGGGCATATTTGATCAGTAATGCCAAGCTGCCTTGGCATATATCTTTTTTTTTTTTTTTATATTTCTTTATTAAAGTTTTACAAATACAAAGGTAAAAATGTGGTACAAATCATTTCCTTTTTCACATGAAGTAAACATTTTATCCCCTCTCGGACTCCCCTACCCCCACCCCCCCACCCAAATCCCCCTACCCCATTTCCTTCTCTATCTTGTATCTAACGACCTTTCCAACTTTCTTTAAACTTTTGCCATGTCTCCCAAATTTCAATCCTGTTCTCGTATCGTTCTTCTCCTCACACTTTTAAATATTCCAACTTTCTAGTTTTTTCTACTCGCATAAGCCATTCTTTATGTGATGGAGGTTCTATCTCATTCCAATTTCTGGGGATTAAACTTTTTGCTGCGTTTAAGAGATGTGGAATCAGTGATTTTTTATATTGTTTTATTGATAGTTGGGTCCCATGGAATAGGCAGACCCAAGGATCTTCCATTATTTCTATATTGGTAATTTTTTTAATTGTAGCTAATACATCCTGCCAATATTTTCTAATTTTTGGGCATTTCCACCAAATGTGAGTCATTGTACCGATTTCTTGACAGCCCCTCCAGCAATTTTTTGAGTTCTCTCCATGGTAATTCCCAACTTTGTCTGGGGTATTATACCATCGGGAGACCAGTTTATAATTAGTTTCTGCCGTACTCATGTCAATGGCGGAGCTGTGGATCAGTTTCAGACTTTTTTCCCATTGGAACCCTTGGCTATGTGCACCCAGTTCTTTTTCCCACTTTTCTGCGAATGGAGGTACCGCCAGCCTCTCCCCCTCATTAAGAATTTTATAAATATTAGAGACGTTGTTACGCATTTTCTCCGATACACATATCTGTTCCATCGGCAATAGTTCTTTTATCCCTCTAATCGGCTGAGGAAGGGAGTCCACGAAGTGTTTTAGCTGGCGGTATCTCCATTCGGTGAGGTTCCAGTCTCCCCTCTTTTTCAAATCTATAAACGTATTTATTTTTCCCTGTGTCATAATGTCCTTTAACCTTACGTCCCCTTCTCCCATCCATTTTCCATATTCCTTTCCCTCCCCTGGTGAGAAATATTTTGTGTCTTTCAGTGGTATTAGTGGTGAGTTGTATTTCCATTTTTGACTAGTGTTTATGTGTGTATTGTTGTTTAGCTTTCTATATTTTGGTGGAATCCAAATCATTTTACCTAAATCTGTGTCACTCATTATGTTTTCCATTTTAACCCATTTTTTTCCACTTTCTTTTTTTCCCCATTCCAACACCCGTGTAAGAATTGATGCCTGGTAATATTTTTTAAGATCCGGTAGTGCTAAGCCCCCTTCTTCTTTACTTTTACTCAGTGTTGTGTACTTTATTCTTGTTTTTTTTTTTTTCCATACAAACTTGGTTATTAGTGCTTTTAATGTTTTGAAAAATGCCTGAGGAATCTGTATTGGTAACATCTGGAATTTGTATGTTATTTTGGGAAGGATTGCCATCTTTATAATGTTAACTCTTCCTATCCATGATATAGCTCTCAGTATTAGACTATTTATTTCTGTTTTAATTTCATTTAGTAAGGGCAAAAAATTTATTTTATATAGCTTTTCTGGGTGGGGGGTTAGTTTAACTCCTAAATATTTTAATTCACCTTTTCTCCACAGAAAAGGGAATTCTTTTTCCATCCTATTCCTTTCCTGTTTGTCCATCTTTATACTTAATATCTCTGATTTTGTTTGGTTGATTTTAAAATTAGAGAGTTCTCCATAGTGTTTCAAGTTCTTTATTAAATTTGGCAAGGTTATTCTGGGGTTGGAGGCGTAGAACAGGAGGTCGTCTGCAAAAGCCGCGACCTTATGTTCCACCTCTCCCACTTTTATCCCTTTGATATCAGTACATCCTCTTATAGTGGCTAATAGTGGTTCCAATGAGATCACGAACAACATTGGAGACAGGGGACATCCCTGTCTCGTTCCGTTGTGCATCTCAAAAGGTTCCAATAGTATCCCATTTACTTTTATTCTTGCAGAGGGTTGGTTATATAATATCTTTATCCATGCCATCATCCTCGGTCCCAGTCCTAATTCCTCTAATGTTCTCATTAAGAACTCCCAATTGACCCGGTCGAATGCTTTCTCAGCATCGATCGACAGGATCATATTTGGGGTCTTATTTTTAAGCATTTGTTTTGTCAGGAGGATTGTTCTGATGCTGTTGTCCTTGCCTTGTCTTCCGGGTATAAAGCCTACCTGGTCGCTATGAATCCATTCATTCATGAGGCTTTTCATTCTTGTAGCTAATATTTTTGTAAATAATTTGGTATCTACGTTTAGGAGAGATATCGGTCTATAACTAGAACATAGCGTTTGGTCTTTATCTTCTTTTAAAATGACTGTAATAGATGCTAGGAGGGCTTCCTTACTCATATTGAATTTGGTCCCTAATCCATTCATATACTTTTCAAGCCTTGGGACAAGTAGGTCTTTAAATTGTTTATAGTACCCGATGGTATATCCATCTGGTCCAGGACTTTTACCCGTGGGCGTTTCTTTTATTGCTCTGAGTATCTCCGCATTTGTAATTGGAGCCTCCAGTGATTTTAGTTTTTCCTCATCTATTTTTTGCATTTTTGCGTTTTCTAGGTATATTTTAATCTTCTCTTCTCTATTCCCTCTATCGTCTTGCTTCCCTTCTCCTTTTACCGCATAGAGGTTGCTATAGTATTTTTGGAACTCCCGAGCTATTTCAGTAACTGAATGGACTAATTCCCCTTCTTTATTTTTGATCTTGTCTATATAATTTCTTGCTTTTTTTTTCTTAGTAATTCTTGCCAAATTTTTTCCAATTTTATTTCCTTCCACATATTTCTCTCTGGTCACCCTATTAAAGTCTTGTCTAATTTCCTGTTCTAATAATTCTTTTAATTCTTCTTTTTTACCCTCCAACAGGGTGTTGGACTCCTCTTTATTTTTTATTATTTTTTTTTGTTTTTGTTCCAGATCATATACCTCTCTCATCAGTCTATCTTTATTTTGGGTTCTTTCTCTCTTCCTTTGCACTCCCTTAGCTATTAGTATCCCCCGCATATAGGCTTTTTGTGCCTCCCATATGATGTTCTTAGGAGTCTCATCTATATCATTATTTTGGAAGTAGAATTCCAATTCTTTCTCAATTTCTTTCCCCCATATTTTATCCTTGATTAAGTCTTCATTGATTTTCCATACATTCATTTTGGGTTGTTTTTTGCCCATTCTTATTTTTAATGTAATGGGGGAGTGATCTGACCATGTTCTGATCCCAACCTTCGCCTCTATTACTTTGTCAATCCATCTATGTTCCACCAAAAAGTAATCGATTCTTGAGTATGTCCCATGTATATTTGAGTAATAAGTGTAGTCTCTTTCTTTTGGGTGTAAGATTCTCCATATATCTGCTAATTGATTTTGAAATAATTTTTTCGTGATCGCTTTATTCTGATGGATCGAAATTCTTTGGTGCCTTGCTGCATTATCAATCTTTGGGTCTAAGCTCAGGTTGAGATCTCCTGCCATGATCACTCCTCCTTTCCTAAAGTTTGTCAATTTCCCCAGGATTTTACCCAGAAAGGGTACTTGTCCCTCGTTTGGACTATATAAGTTGGCTAGAGTAACATCTTCTTCGTTTAGTTTTCCTTTCAGGAAGAGGAACCTTCCCTCCGGGTCCACCAGCCTTTCCTCCAGTATGAATCTTGTCCCTCTAGCAAAGCCAATTGCTACTCCCCTAGATTTTTTCTTAGATGAATCTGCGTAATACCATATTGGGTGTTTTTGTGAGTAGAATCTAATATTTGTATCATGTGTAATATGAGTCTCTTGTAAGAATATGACATCTGCATTCAGATAATTAATTTCTCTCATAATTCTCTATCTCTTCACCGGTGAATTCATTCCCCGTATGTTATATGATATAATGTTTACCTCATCCATCCCTTTGTCTTGGTTTTCCTATTTTCCCAAATTTTTGGTTCTATACCTTTTTTTCTTTTCATCACATCTGGATTTATAAGGCTGGTGTTCTCGAAAGTTCGGGCTCTCCTTCTTATATGTGGGTTTTTGTTTTCTATATGAGCTAGGGGTGCATGGCATATTCAAACAATCTATTTTTGTGTCGTCCTTTTCTTTTTCCCTGTTTCTAAACCCCCCCCTTCCCTCTCCCACCCACCCATTCCTCCCTCCTCCCTCCCCCCTCCCCCCTGGCCATCTTCGCCTCCAAGGGTACCTAGTTCCTCCTTGCCTCCTAACTAGGTTAGTCGATTTATCTCTCCTCCCCTTCCATCGACATTTCCCCGGGGTTGAGCTCGGCCCGTGCTCGCCATCACTTCCTCTCCCCCCTATTTTGGGATTTGAGGGTGAAGTACACCCTAGTGCCCCCATGGGGCCGCCCTCTTGAAACTCTTTTATAATGCCCCTTATCCACCTCCCTACCTCCTATCCTCTCAAAACCCCTCCGTCCTTATCCCAATTTCCCCATAACCTCCCCGTTTCTCAAAACAGTTTTTAACTTTTCCCTTTGCTCTTCTTTTTCTTCTTAATCTCTTCTTGCCACTCGTTTTCGTCTTCTGAGTCCTCATCTAGGGACTCTTGAAGAGTCCATCCTGGAATCTCCACTACTGGTACTTTCAAAATTTCACAAAAGGTCAGGGTCTCTTCTGGAAACCTTAGCAGGGCCGTTTTTCCATCTTTCCGTGCTCCTAGGCCTGGCGGGTGGCTCCAGAAATATTGTATATTTTGCTTCCTCAAAATATCTACCACTGGTTTCAAAATACGTTTTCTATTGATTGTATCCTGAGATAAATCCGGGAAAATCTGTATATCTGCATCTTCATATCTCATTATTGGTCTGTCTCTCATCTTTTCCCAGATTTTAGCTCTTACATCGTATTTATGAAATCTCGCTATTACATCTCTTGGTTTATCTTTTGGAGCGTTCTGAGGTTTTCGTATTCTGTGGACTCTTTCAAATTCTATTTTGTCAGCCATTTCCTTTCCTAGGAGGGGATTGAAGATGATTTCAAGCATTTCCTCTAGTTTTTCCTCTCTGCCCTTTTCCGGTAGGCCCCTAATCCGCAAGTTTTTCCTTCTGTTTCTATTTTCTTGGTCTTCCATCTTATAAGCCATGTTCCTCTGTTCAAGCTGCGTTCTTTTCATTTGATCTTTTAAATTTTTTAACTTCCTCCCATGGGAGTTTATTTTCGTTTCTATTTCTTCCACTCTAGCCAGAGTATGTCCTAAATCCCTATATAGGTTAGCCATTTCCGATTTGATTGATTTTTCCAAATTTGTGAACATTTCTATCATTTCAGATTTTGTCGGTGGCTGATCTTTTCTCCTCTGTTCTTCTTCCTTTCCTGATACATAGTCTCCCATAATTTGTGTACTTTCCCTAGAAGAGTCCAAGGTCTCCTCTCCCGGTAACTCCGAGTTTTTTGTGCCTTTTGTCTTTGTTTTCCCCTCATTATTTTGTTTTGATTTTACAGCTGGTTGACAATCCGCTGCTTCATTTTGTCCCTTCCCATCCTGAGTCATATACTTTCTGATGGTTCCGGGGCTAGCTGTTATTTTTGCGGGTTTCTCCGCCCCATCTTTTGTCTGTTTATTCTTTATTTTTGACATATTTCTACTTTTTAGGCTCTGTTTGAGTTCTAGAGCTGGGGGGCTATAGAGTTCAGTATAGTTCGCCAACTGTCTACCTGACCAGACAGTGGTCAGATATAATATTTCAGGGATGGGCCCGGCGTATATTTAAAGGGGGTACTGCTTTAAGATGGGAGGGTATAATTGTCCAGTATTTCCAACTTCTCCTAACCAATAATCTCCAGTAGAGCCACCTCTGGCCTTTTTATCTATTTTTTTTTTTTTTTCCCTTGAAGACACGAGTTGGGTAGTAATTTTAGTTTGCTTTATTCTCATACAGTCTTTCCCTCGTTCAGTTATAGAATAAAGTAAAAGCCAAAGGAAGCCCCTGTAAGATACTGGTAGTCTTCTACACCATATATATATAATATTTATCTCCAGTGAGGAAGGGCCTTTAGGGGGGTCCCAAGGAGTTCCTTCATGTAATTATCTCCTATTCGACATACGGTTCGGAGAGACTTGGGAGGTTTGGGGGTTTTTTTTATCATTCCGTCCCTTTAAACCAAGTGCTCATTGAACATTTTCCAACACGCTAGCAGGGTTCTTATTACCAAGCCCTTCTCCCTCCTCCTGAGGGGGCCTTAGTATGCCCGGAGTATCCCGGGGTATCAGCAGTAATTCTATTGCAGTACAAGGTAGTCTGTCAGTATCTTTTTCACCCGGGGTATACCTTGGCACTTGTCCCAGTCTATAGATCTTATAATATATATCATATATGAAAGGAAAGGAATTTGGGGGTTTTCACCCTCTCACCACTCCTCCAGGTCTCGATCTCAGCCTCATGTAGTGTGTGGTTTGTGGCTCCTTAGCTGCATGCTTTGTCGGGTATCCGGCTGCCTCTGCGTCCCCCTTCAGGCGTTGATTCCCTCCTTACTCGGATGCTGGGAACCCTCTCTTTCCCCAGAGCCGTTTCCGGGTCTGGTGAGCTGTCCCCCCGATGGCGGACCGAGTGCGGGGCCTCGTGAGGAGTCTCTCTGTGCCGGCTGGACGAATGCAGATGGTCTGGGCGGCCGGCTCGGGCTTGCTGCTTCCTCGCTACTGCACCCTGGTGGCTACACGGGATCTACATCCCCGGAGCTGTCCCTCCGTCCCTCGGACACTGCTCAACGGAGGCACCTGCTTCTCAGCAGGGATCAACCGATCCACCGGGTCCTTCGGCAGCGTTGCTGGAGATCAGGTAGAGGGATATTTGGTCCGCTTTAGTTCTCCATGTGTGCGGGGTGGTCTGAGGCATTCAGTAGCATGTCTCGGGCGGCTCCCAGGTCTGCACTAGCGCGCACTCAGCTCTGGCGCCATGACCCGGCTCCTCCCCCCCGCCTTGGCATATATCTAATGCAGTCATGCTTTAGAACAACCACTGATCCTTCCAAAGGAATCTCTAATGCTTTCCACACCTTTAGAACCAAATATTCAAACCAGTTACCATTAAATGCACAAAAATATATATGCTGATAGCTGGAATAGATTTATTTTCAGGTAATCATAGCCTGACAACTAGGATATCTCATAGGTGTCAAATTTGGAATGTAAATTACATTTTCCTCAGCACAAAAACCTACTTCTGGAAATAGTCATTAACAGATTGCAAGTGCCTTCTTCCTATGGTAAGTTGAATGAACTTTCTGATGTAAAGGGAAACTTATTATCAATTAGTATATATATTTGAGTCATTCTCTCAATGATGACCTAAACATAATTTTTCATGTTTTTTTTTACATTTTTATATGCTTGCTGTTTCCATATTTAAAATACTGCAATTTATTTCCAGAGTTGTATAGTCTCTCTCTAGGGGTTATCTCTATTTTGAATTGTACAATCAGTAGCCTTGCTAAATAACCACTGAGATCAATTAGCAAACTAGTGGACTTGCACTGAGAAAGTAACAGTAAAACAGAATGAATGTAGCTCTACTAAGCACATAGCAGAGTCTGAACTTGTAGTGAGAAAATGTGAATATCTCCCAGGACACATATTGTATATTTACAAATTATGCACAAAAAAAAAATAATAATAATAATACATGATTTATAGTACTGTATATAATTGCTACACAAACCATTTTGCAATTCAACATCATTAATGGCAATTGTAGACAGCCTACATGGTATCTTTCAGTCATGCAAATATTTACTAACAGATGCGACTCACCAGATAGCCATTGGGGCTAAACAGCAAAATAGTATGCTTCTGCTCATCAGGAGACAGATCAAGGAAGGTAAAACATTAATGAAGGAGCCACATTTAAATTAGAGAAAGTGTATTATGTTTGAAGAACATAAAAAAAGAAGGAATATGAATTGATTATGTAAGTGGTTCAAACTAAATGTGATGTCTTTTGTACATGTAAACAACTGTCCTCATATATAAGTGCATTTGCATGTCAAGAAAATATATGATTTATGAAGTTAATTTGACACTATACAGATGTCAACATCATCAGTTCCTCTCAAACCCCTTGTAGCTACAGTACTTAAATTTTAACAAGACAAATGTACAAATTTTAAATAATTACCTTTACAGTGAAATCATTAATCATTTCAATTCCTTGTTCATATTAAAACCTTAGTAATTTTGTTTCTGTATTTTGAAAATCCTTTTAAGTTGAGATCATTTTTCTATAGAAGTGAACTGTGTACAATACTTTTTACTGTTGCATATTTACAGTATGTGGTAATATATGTAGCACCCTCATAGGTAGGTGCTAATATAAGTGTAATATAGTTTTTGTTCTCCTTCTTAACAGGAGAATTGTAAGAGAAATGTGCTTAGCTTACTGCTTAACAGAGAGTAGAGATGGCCTGAACATCCCCTGGTTTAGCTCACGGCAGAACTCTCAAACATCGCAAAAGTTTGGACCCAAACAACAAACCTCATTAAAGTCCATGGGATCCGAACAGGAAGAATCAAAAGTCCCCATTTTAAAGGGTTATATGCAAGTTATTGGTCATAAAAGATCATTTTTAAAGGAGCAGTGATTTTAATGATGCTTAAAGTGAAAGAATAAAAATGAAAAGTACCTGCTGCAGGAAAACTTACATTTAAAAAGGAAAAAAATGACATTTAAATTGATTTTGCCTTTAAGCTTTCTTTATTTTGTAAACAACGGCTTAGGGAGCCAGTCTGTATGATTAAGTCACAATTTAGTGCACTCAGAACAAGATTAGAAATGTTTCGAATAAATGCTGGTGTCTCTTTGAATGAAAATGACAAAGTTCTGCACCACAGTGACAACAAAAATAAAATATACTGGCGCAAAGAGGATTTGTGCTGGTCCCTGTGGGTGATGGGACAGGGCGGGTGGCCAAGAGCAAATAATATCATAGATTAATGCATGTGTGATCATATAAGCATGACAAGTCTGTTGCAACAGGTATGAGTTCGTAAGGAAAAAGTGCATCAAAATCAATGTATGGCAAGACTTATGCAATGATTATTGTTGTGTTGATAGGAGATGGGTGCTGGCTGCTATAAGTTCAAGCAAGAAGGGGTTTGTTCAGTAACTGGAGGAAAACAAAAAGCGCCATCTGAGTGCAGCATAAAGTGTTTATTTAGGCAGAAGAAACATAGTTACTCACACTTTAGTATAGAGTGTGCTTCTGGCTCAAATAATCAATCCTAATGTCAGAATCCCCTGGAAGGAAGGAAGACTTCAGGGTGGCCTCGGCGGCTCTCGATCCTTGGACGCAGCTGATGTGTGTCAGCCTCTCCACGGCTCAGCAGACTGTCCGACGGCTTCTCCTGTTCTCGACTTCCGGGTGCAGGGGGGTTGCCAAGGAAGGATTGATTATTTGAGCCAGAAGCACACTCTATACTAAAGTGTGAGTAACTATGTTTCTTCTGCCATTAAAAAACACTTTATGCTGCACTCAGATGGCGCTTTTTTTTTTCCTCCAGTTACTGTACCACAGTGAGCAAGCCTTATGCAAAGAAACCAAATTATAGTACACTCAGGCCAAGAATAACTTTTTTTAGACAAAGTCTTGTCTCTCTTTCGCAGACTTTGGATAGAAGTAACAGGTGCAGAAAAATTGGGCTTTGGGTGTTCGTGGTGCCTTCACACCATAACCCTATAGAGGTACACTTGATGAAAGCAAGAATTTGTCTTGCTTTAAAACATTTAATTTGATGCCCCTGTCACACAGTTGCAGAAAAAACTGTTGTTTGGTGTTAATAGTGCCCTTTGAAACCTATATCAAATTACTTCAAGATAAAATCAACACCCACAAAGCAAGGCAGCTTAGACAGTCTTGCAGAGATTCCAGATCCCAATAACACTTAATTAGTGACATTGGCATCAGGGACATTATAGCTGTTGCTAATCCAGAACTGATTCATTTTGACAAATGTTATCCGGTCAATGGAGTCTGCAGACAGACACACTTTTTTATCTGTCACGAAACCTTCAGCAGCACTGAGTGCCCATTCATAAAGTATGCTAGATGCAGGGCAGCCCAGCAGTTCAACTGCATATTTGTCAGGTTCTGGCCAATGGTCTATTCCCATGCCCGTGCATCCTCAAGAAGAAAGTGGCTGACTCTGTGTTCAAATAATTCAGCTGACTCCTCATGCATGATGCTGGGGCTATGGCAGGAGTAGCTGTGGACAAGGAAGCAGAATTATTCACTCTGGCAGTTACGGTGGACTTTGCACTAGTGTCAGCTTGGGCCATAGAAGATGAGGATGGTTTAGTAAGCCAGTTCACCACCTCCTCTGTATGCTGTGGCTGGAAAGCATGGGCAACATTGCTAAATAGGGACAAATGTGCCCTGCCTGAAAACAGACCATGCCCATCTTTGCTTGTGGACACAGATGCTTCTGGCTCCTTCATAGTGGCATGGGAATTTTTGCCTCTCCTTGTTGGCCTCCCAGACATGATGGGGGGATGGGGTGTTTTGCCAAAATAAAATAGAAACTGTGAAATGTATGTACATTATAGAACTAAAAGTGGTGTTTGGTACACTGTTATTGAGGACTGACGCTGACAGAAATGTAAAAAACTATAAAAATAAAAAAGGGGGAACACCAGCGTCACAGTCAAAAAAACCATGGCTGACCATTTTAAAAAAGGGGGCAGGCAGAGGACAAAAAAATTAAAATAAAAAAAAATAAAAAAAATTGCAGCAACAAAAAAACAAAGGTTTACAGCACTAAATGTTATGTAATGCTGTGTTAAACACTGCACCACACTAACACACTACACTGACACACTAATACTAACACTACACTGACACTCTACACTCAGGGTCACAATAGGTGAACACACTACCTTGCTAGTAGCAAACTGAGTCCTGCTCTATCCATCTCTAACTTCACACTGCAAAAGCTTTCTATGGGAAGTAACCTTATTTAGTGTGTGGGACTATGTTATTTATATACTTATTTAGTGTTATTTATTTACTTATTTAGTGTGTGGGTGGGACTATGAGTACTGAGCCATGATTGGAGAAAGTCATCATCACTTTGTCCAATCAGTGCTAACTGAGGAAGCCTTCCACATAACCAGAGGTCAGGTGCAAGGCTATATCCAGTTAGGGCTCTAGAATGCACTGTGAAGTGCACAATGCATTGTGGGGTGCTCAGCAGGCGAACATCTCACTGATTGGCTCACAAATTTGGGTGTTCCCCCCCCCCCCTCATGTTGTGCATGACCAATCTTCTTATAGATACATAAAGTGTACAAAGGTTAGGATTGGATAAATTACAAAGTGCAATGGTCAGGAGCAAAAATAATTTCCAGAATGCGGAATCAGGAGTGGAGACTGTACAGAGAAGGCCTGGCTCGCAGTCTCTGCTCTAATTCATCCCAAATGCGTTCTATCGGGTTGAGGCAGGCCAGTCAAGTTCCTCTACCCTAAACCTGCTCATCCATGTCTTTATGGACCCAGCTTTGTGTGCTGGTCCAAATCATTTGGGGGAGGGGGTATTGTGGTGTGGGGTTGTTTTTCAGGGGTTGGGCTTGGCTCTTTAGTTCCAGTGAAGGGAACTCTTAAGGCATCAGCATACCAAGACATTTTGGACAATTTCATGCCACCTTTGTAGGAACATTTTGGGGATGGCCCATTCCTGTTCCAATTGCACAAATCAAGGTCCATAAAGACATGGATAAGTGAGTTTGGGGTGGAGGAACTTGACTGGCCTGCACAGAGTCCTGACCTCAACCCGATAGAACACCATTGAAATCCAACTCCAAGAACTCCAAAATCAATGCCTGACTTCACAAATGGGCTTATGGAAAAATGGTCAGACATTCTCATAGACACAATCCTAAACCTTGTGGACAGCCTTCCCAGAAGAGTTGAAGCTGTTATAGCTGCAAAGGGTGGGCCAACTTTATAAAGCCGGCGTCCCAATACTTTAGGTAATATAGTGTGTATATATATATATATATATATATATATATATATATATATATATATATATATATATATATAAATATATATATTTAAACAAATGTAATTTCTTGTGCCTTTCTGTCATGGAATGCAAGAGGAATGGAGAAGAGGCTAAAGAGGGCCAAAGTATATTCAACCATTCGTAGGGTGCAGGCAAAAATAATATGTTTATAGGAAACATATATGACTAAAAACAAATGAGTGACCTTAAAAAACATAGCTACAGTGGTCTAGCCACTCCCATCACACATCATATTCAAGGGGAGTCTCGCTGATGGTGCATCGGTCAGTAGCGTGGGAGAGTATTCAGTTTAAATGTGACCCAGAAGGTCGATATGTATTTGTGTTTACTAAACTGTACTCAATACCTTTTATTTATAATTCCTACACTGAGCACTTAGTAGTAAAAGATGCAATAATGTTTATGACACAATTTCCAAATGCTTATGTTATATGTATGGGAGATTTTAATATGTGATTAGATCCAGTAAAAGATAAACTTGGGATAATTCAGCAGAAGGAAAAGGTAGAAGTAAGTATATCTGGCACTAGGTAATGATAGGACCCTACCATTGGTGCCGTCAATTACATACCTTACCAGAGGAGTGTCAGATCATTCCCCACTGCTATTTGAACTGGCTGTAGGCTTAGAGGAAAGACAACCAAAATGAAAGATACACTCCTATTAATTATTGTAAATAGGGATTAATGATCAAATACTGGACCAGATGAGAATGTTCCTAGAAGCCCATGGAGAAGCCCATGGAGATTTACCAATGTAGCCCATGGAGATTTACCAATGTATGCTAATTGTTGGGATGCACTTAAGGCATACCTAAGGGGAGCTTTGAGCTCTACAATAGCATATACAGTGGAACCTTGGTTTGCGAGTATAATTAGTTCCAGCAGCTTGCTTGTAATCCAAAACACTTGTATATCAAAGCAAGTTTTCCCATAGGAAAGCATTGAAACTCAGATGATTCGTTCGTATAGTAATATAAAGATATGCTGTTATTATATATAAAGTAGTACATTACTGTACATTATAAGTATGCCATCTCCTCTGTTAAACATTATGTGTCCCTGTGTCCGTGCTGTACATAACAAATGCTAATTATACTGTATTAGTGCTTGTCTGGCTGTTCACTGCAGCCCTCGGCTTCCTCCTCCCCTCCTCCTCAGATGACGTCAGAAGGAGTGATTGACCCCTCCCGCCGGGTAGAGCAGAGAGACGAGGTGAGAGAGAGGCAGAGAAACGAGGAGACATATACATACAGTAAGTGCAGGGACACTCTGAAACAATATAAATCGGCATGTTTATACACAGTACAAGCACTGGGACACATAATGGTATGTGACAGAGTGCGTTAACAGAGGGGATGGCATGCTTTTAGTGTATAAAACTGCTCGTATATTGAGACAGTTTTTTAAAAAAAATGTTGCTCGTCTTTCAAAACGCTCGTAAACCAAGGTACTCATAAACCAAGGTTCCACTGTATTAAGAAAACTAATAGGCTAGAAAAGGAAGAACTAGCCCAAAAATGTGTGCAAGCGGAGAGAAGAGAATATATAAGGGATCCATAAAGGAGCAATTAAGAAAGAAAGGGGAATTGTATACAGCTGTATACAATACAAGCTGAAGTTAATGCTAAAAGAAGAATTTTTTTCAGAAATCTTTACAAATATGAACAAGGAAATCAAGTGAGGAAATTATTAGCTCATATGGTTAAACAACAATCAACAACATTGGCAGTATCCAAAGTTAGAAATATAGCAGGGGAGTTGGGGTATGCGATGGAGGAGATAATTAAATGCTTTCATGAATATTATGTTTCTATGTATTGGACAAGGCTAACTTGCACATGCAGGGAGATGGAGCAATATATGAATGAAACAGAATATTAAAAGTTGACATAGAAAGAAGTTAGTATGATGGATAAGAAGATTTCAGAAGAGGAAGTGCGGCATGCTGTGAGATTATTAGCATCTGGGAAATCAGCTGGCCCCGACGGGATTTCGTTGGAGGTATATAATCGATACATAGATATTCTCTATTTACCTGTAACTTGGTTTGATTTTTTCAATAAAGCACCTTTTTGTGAAAAAAAAAAAAAAAAGATATTCTAGCACCAGTTCTAACTAGAATGTTAACAGAAGACTTCACATGGGAATCTTTGCCAGAATCAATAAATGAGGCCCTGGTGGTGCTATATCAAAGCCAGGTAAAGATCCAAGTGAATCTGCCTCATATATGCCAATTTCATTGCTTAACAGTGATTATAAAATACTGGCAAAGAGCTTAGCGGGAAGGCTTATTAACATCACTTTATCAATTATTCATAGCGATCAAATTGTCTTTATGCCAGGAAAGTCAACGTCAATTAATATACAAAGAACACAACTGATGGCACAAATGAAGGTATATTTACCAGAGTCGAGTGCCCTGCAATCTTTAGATACAGACGGAGCATTTGACTCTATTGAATGGTTGTATTTACAGAAATCACTGGAACACTTTGTTTTCGGGGAAAAGATTTCAAAAATGGATAACCATAATCTATAATCAATCACGTTCAACTCTTTTGATGAATGGATTAATGTCATCTATGATAAGTTTAGAGAGAGGGACAAGACAGGGATGTCCACTATCTCCCAATCTTTTTGCTACAGCAATATAGACGCTTGCTTTGAGGTTTAGGAAATCAGAGGAATAGTAATGGGAAATAGGAAGGAGGTCATTGGTCTTTATGCGGATAATATAATACTGTATATGAGAGACACACAAAACCCCTAACGGAAGCAATGAAACTAATAAATACGTTTGGGAAATATTCATGATTAAAAATCAATTGGCAGAAATCTTTTTTTTAATGCCATTTATACATGATATACAGAGGAATGAGGAGCGATTTCCCTAGTTGAAGATAGTGAGTTCATTTAAATATTTGGGTATTCAAATTACTTTGAATCCAGAGGAATCTCTGGCAATGAATGTAAATCCCCTATTGGAACAAATTAAACACAAGTTGAGAATATGGTCAAAGCCACCACTTTTGGTGGCAGGAAGAATAAATTTAATCAAGACAGTAGTGTTACCCGTTTGTATTCTCACATTCTTTAGTAATTATACCAAAATCTATATTTAAAAAGTTAAACTCAAAATGTATAAAATTTATAAAGACTATTGGTAGATCCAAACCTAAAATAACAACATTACAACAAAAACTGAAGCAGGGGTGGCACTTCCAGATATATGTTTTTATTACCTGGCAGGGCTATTAAAACACCTACAGACATGGATAAGACAGAAAAGAGCAGGAAGAGTGGAAAAATACCTGTTGGAAATACTCCAGGTAGAGGATTTAGTGGTAGGATTGGAGGCACAGACAGCAAGGTTACCTAAAATTAAGATTTCCATGTTTACAATGGAATGAGTGGTGTGGAAAGAAGCTAAGGGAATAGTAGGGTTAATGGATTTCCCCGCGGAAGTTCTCGTCTGGAATAACCCAGCATTTGAACAGCTGAGAGGAAATCCAAAAGGAAACTTCTGGAAACAGAAAGGTGTGCTTGTATTAGAGCAGTTGTATAAACATGGAACTTTGCGAACATGTGAATACCTGGGGCAATTTGGCAAGCAGAATCTTAAGATATCAAAATATTCCCTTAACCTCCTTAGCGGTATTCCCGAGTGTGGCTCGGGCTGAAATTTCAGAGCCATTAGCGGTAACCCCGAGCCACACTCGGGCTACCGCTAGGGAGATCACTAGATCCTGTAAGAGAGGATACTCACCTTGTCCCCGGGATCCAGCGATGTATCCCGGCAGTGTGTGGTGGACAGATCTTCCTCACGATGCTCTGTGCCCTGGCGTCCGTCTCCTGCGATGTGACGCTCGCAGGGGGGTGGAACCGGCAGCAAATTCAAATAGTAAAACATACCAAACACACTGATACATTACAAAATAAAATAAATTCACATTAGTTTGCCCCCCAGTTCCCTTTCCTGCAGTTTTACTGTACTTTTTATGTAAATATATATATATAGATATATCTATATATATATAGATATATAGATATCTACATATATATATATATACACGTATATCTATACAGTATATATATGTATACACACACACATGAATCATACCGCCAGGGAGGTTAAAGGAATTCTGAAGTCACAGAGGCCGAAGGGACTGCAATCAATATTTGATCCCAGAAATGACAGATAAGAAATGGGAGGAGATATGTTTCTCGCATTTGGTTGTATCTCCAATAGATACTAATAGGAAGACACAATTATATAAAGGTATAATGCACCAGATACAGTATATATTAGCCCTATTAGACTATATAAAATGGGTAGAAGGCCAACATTAGAATACTTGCGATGTCATCAAGATGAAGCATATTTCTGCCACTTGATTTGGTCATGTAGAGAGATAATGGAATATTGGAGTCAAGTAATAAAAAAAAAATATCTAAAATTATTAAAAACTGGTGCCTTGTACCCCTGAAGTATGTTTGTTGGGGGTGTTGAAAGATGAAGAATGGTCAGGACTAGTGTTGAGCGAACACGGACTGTATTATTCGTGTTCGTACCGAATAATTGGATTTTTTGTACCCGAACACGGACACGGACACTTTACTGTATGTTCGGGTAAGAATCCGTGTTCGGTCGTTTTATTTCCGGGTTTTGCATGCTTTGGCGCTCTTTTCATGGCGGGCTTTCAACAGCCAATCAACAATCGTTTAACTGGTGTGCCTTAAGCCATCCCAGCCATGCCTGCAAATGTCTCAGTAGCTGTGATTGGCCGTCTGAAGCATGTGACCAAGTCTTTATAAGTTCGAGGCAGCCGCAGCGGCGTCATTATGCTGCTTAGATTCAGGGACAGAGCACACATCAACGTGCTGGCTGCTGATTAGGGAAAGATAGGCAGGAAAAAACCATTTGTGTCCGGATAGAATTGAGGGACAGGTCGGAGTGTTTAGGCAGGGCGAGTTGTAGGCATTTTAGGGATAGAGTCTGCTGAATTATAGGGTCAGTGTCTTCTACAAACTACAATCGATATTGCTGTGTGGGGGGTGGGGTCTGCACTCAATCCTGATCTACGATCTCTTCTCAATCCTGTTAGGGACAGAGTCTGCTGAATTTTAGGGAAACTGTGTTCTACAAACTACAATCGATATTGCTGTGTGGTGTGGGATTGGAGATAGGCAGGTGTCAGTGATCCACATCCATTTTTCTGTGTGTGAGCTGCAGTGAACACAATCTTTTTGGGCTGCAGTGAACACAATCTTTTTGGGCTGCAGTGAACACAATCTTTTTGGGCTGCAGTGAACACAATCTTTTTGGGCTGCAGTGAACACAATCTTTTTGGGCTGCAGTGAACACAATCTTTTTGGGGTGCAGTGAACAAAATCTTTTTGGGGTGCAGTGAACACAATCCTTTTTGGTGTGCAGTGAACACAATCTTTGTGGGGTGCAGTGAACAAAATCCTTTGTGGGGTGCAGTGAACACAATCTTTTTGGGGTGCAGTGAACAAAATCCTTTTTGGGGTGCAGTGAACAACATCCTTTTTGGGGTGCAGTGAACACAATCTTTTTGGGGTGCAGTGAACAAAATCCTTTGTGGGGTGCAGTGAACACAATCTTTTTGGGGTGCAGTGAACACAATCTTTTTGGGGTGGAGTGAACAACATCCTTTTTGGGGTGCAGTGAACAAAATCCTTTTTGGGGTGCAGTGAACAAAATCATTTTTGGGGTGCAGTGAACACAATCTTTTTGGGGTGCAGTGAACACAATCTTTGTGGGGTGCAGTGAACACAATCTTTTTGGGGTGGAGTGAACAACATCCTTTTTGGGGTGCAGTGAACAACATCCTTTTTGGGGTGCAGTGAACACAATCTTTTTGGGGTGCAGTGAACACAATCTTTGTGGGGTACAGTGAACAGAATCTTTGTGGGGTGCAGTGAACACAATCTTTGGGGGGTACAGTGAACACAATCTTTGTGAGGTGCAGTGAACACAATCTTTGTGGGGTGCAGTGAACACAATCATTGTGGGGTGCAGTGAACTCAATCTTTGTGGGGTACAGTGAACACAATCTCATACTTCTGAAGGTTTGAGGGTGCTGCCTGTTCCATACTCCCCCTACTCCTCATCTAGCCTTTTAGGGGTACAAACAATAGTAATTGGGGCCTAGTGTGGTTGTGTACGTGTGATATACATACACTTTTTTGGGATCATATTTTCTATTCCGCTATTTAATCAAAAACCTTTGGGGATCAGTTAAATTGGGGGATAGTCTGTGTTGGTACGTGTGAGAGAGATCCACCTTTCCAAGTTGTTGGGGTTCATCTCATACTTCTGAAGGTTTGAGGGTGCTGCCTGTTCCATACTCCCCCTACTCCTAGCCTTTTAGGGGTACAAACAATAGTAATTGGGGCCTAGTGTGGTTGTGTACGTGTGATATACATACACTTTTTTGGGATCATATTTTCTATTCCGCTATTTAATCAAAAACCTTTGGGGATCAGTTAAATTGGGGGATAGTCTGTGTTGGTACGTGTGAGAGAGATCCACCTTTCCAAGTTGTTGGGGTTCATCTCATACTTCTGAAGGTTTGAGGGTGCTGCCTGTTCCATACTCCCCCTACTCCTAGCCTTTTAGGGGTACAAACAATAGTAATTGGGGCCTAGTGTGGTTGTGTACGTGTGATATACATACACTTTTTTGGGATCATATTTTCTATTCCGCTATTTAATCAAAAACCTTTGGGGATCAGTTAAATTGGGGGATAGTCTGTGTTGGTACGTGTGAGAGAGATCCACCTTTCCAAGTTGTTGGGGTTCATCTCATACTTCTGAAGGTTTGAGGGTGCTGCCTGTTCCATACTCCCCCTACTCCTAGCCTTTTAGGGGTACAAACAATAGTAATTGGGGCCTAGTGTGGTTGTGTACGTGTGATATACATACACTTTTTTGGGATCATATTTTCTATTCCGCTATTTAATCAAAAACCTTTGGGGATCAGTTAAATTGGGGGATAGTCTGTGTTGGTACGTGTGAGAGAGATCCACCTTTCCAAGTTGTTGGGGTTCATCTCATACTTCTGAAGGTTTGAGGGTGCTGCCTGTTCCATACTCCCCCTACTCCTAGCCTTTTAGGGGTACAAACAATTGTAATTGGGGCCTAGTGTGGTTGTGTACGTGTGATATACATACACTTTTTTGGGATCATATTTTCTATTCCGCTATTTAATCAAAAACCTTTGGGGATCAGTTAAATTGGGGGATAGTCTGTGTTGGTACGTGTGAGAGAGATCCACCTTTCCAAGTTGTTGGGGTTCATCTCATACTTCTGAAGGTTTGAGGGTGCTGCCTGTTCCATACTCCCCCTACTCCTAGCCTTTTAGGGGTACAAACAATAGTAATTGGGGCCTAGTGTGGTTGTGTACGTGTGATATACATACACTTTTTTGGGATCATATTTTCTATTCCGCTATTTAATCAAAAACCTTTGGGGATCAGTTAAATTGGGGGATAGTCTGTGTTGGTACGTGTGAGAGAGATCCACCTTTCCAAGTTGTTGGGGTTCATCTCATACTTCTGAAGGTTTGAGGGTGCTGCCTGTTCCATACTCCCCCTACTCCTAGCCTTTTAGGGGTACAAACAATTGTAATTGGGGCCTAGTGTGGTTGTGTACGTGTGATATACATACACTTTTTTGGGATCATATTTTCTATTCCGCTATTTAATCAAAAACCTTTGGGGATCAGTTAAATTGGGGGATAGTCTGTGTTGGTACGTGTGAGAGAGATCCACCTTTCCAAGTTGTTGGGGTTCATCTCATACTTCTGAAGGTTTGAGGGTGCTGCCTGTTCCATACTCCCCCTACTCCTAGCCTTTTAGGGGTACAAACAATAGTAATTGGGGCCTAGTGTGGTTGTGTACGTGTGATATACATACACTTTTTTGGGATCATATTTTCTATTCCGCTATTTAATCAAAAACCTTTGGGGATCAGTTAAATTGGGGGATAGTCTGTGTTGGTACGTGTGAGAGAGATCCACCTTTCCAAGTTGTTGGGGTTCATCTCATACTTCTGAAGGTTTGAGGGTGCTGCCTGTTCCATACTCCCCCTACTCCTAGCCTTTTAGGGGTACAAACAATAGTAATTGGGGCCTAGTGTGGTTGTGTACGTGTGATATACATACACTTTTTTGGGATCATATTTTCTATTCCGCTATTTAATCAAAAACCTTTGGGGATCAGTTAAATTGGGGGATAGTCTGTGTTGGTACGTGTGAGAGAGATCCACCTTTCCAAGTTGTTGGGGTTCATCTCATACTTCTGAAGGTTTGAGGGTGCTGCCTGTTCCATACTCCCCCTACTCCTCATCTAGCCTTTTAGGGGTACAAACAATAGTAATTGGGGCCTAGTGTGGTTGTGTACGTGCGAGATACATACACTTTTTTTGATCATATTTCCTATTCCGCTATTCAATAAAAACCTTTGAGGATCAATTGAATTGCGGGATAGTCTGTGTCGGTACGTGTGAGAGAGATCCACCTTTCCAAGTTGTTGGGGTTCATCTCATACTTCTGAAGGTTTGAGGGTGCTGCCTGTTCCATACTCCCCCTACTCCTCATCTAGCCTTTTAGGGGTACAAACAATAGTAATTGGGGCCTAGTGTGGTTGTGTACGTGTGATATACATACACTTTTTTTGGATCATATTTTCTATTCCGCTATTTAATCAAAAACCTTTGGGGATCAGTTAAATTGGGGGATAGTCTGTGTTGGTACGTGTGAGAGAGATCCACCTTTCCAAGTTGTTGGGGTTCATCTCATACTTCTGAAGGTTTGAGGGTGCTGCCTGTTCCATACCCCCCCTACTCCTCATCTAGCCTTTTAGGGGTACAAACAATAGTAATTGGGGCCTAGTGTGGTTGTGTACGTGCGAGATACATACACTTTTTTTGATCATATTTCCTATTCCGCTATTCAATAAAAACCTTTGAGGATCAATTGAATTGCGGGATAGTCTGTGTCGGTACGTGTGAGAGAGATCCACCTTTCCAAGTTGTTGGGGTTCATCTCATACTTCTGAAGGTTTGAGGGTGCTGCCTGTTCCATACTCCCCCTACTCCTCATCTAGCCTTTTAGGGGTACAAACAATAGTAATTGGGGCCTAGTGTGGTTGTGTACGTGCGAGATACATACACTTTTTTTGATCATATTTCCTATTCCGCTATTCAATAAAAACCTTTGAGGATCAATTGAATTGCGGGATAGTCTGTGTCGGTACGTGTGAGAGAGATCCACCTTTCCAAGTTGTTGGGGTTCATCTCATACTTCTGAAGGTTTGAGGGTGCTGCCTGTTCCATACTCCCCCTACTCCTCATCTAGCCTTTTAGGGGTACAAACAATAGTAATTGGGGCCTAGTGTGGTTGTGTACGTGTGATATACATACACTTTTTTTGGATCATATTTTCTATTCCGCTATTTAATCAAAAACCTTTGGGGATCAGTTAAATTGGGGGATAGTCTGTGTTGGTACGTGTGAGAGAGATCCACCTTTCCAAGTTGTTGGGGTTCATCTCATACTTCTGAAGGTTTGAGGGTGCTGCCTGTTCCATACCCCCCCTACTCCTCATCTAGCCTTTTAGGGGTATAAACAATAGTAATTGGGGCCTAGTGTGGTTGTGTACGTGCGAGATACATACACTTTTTTTGATCATATTTCCTATTCCGCTATTCAATAAAAACCTTTGAGGATCAATTGAATTGCGGGATAGTCTGTGTCGGTACGTGTGAGAGAGATCCACCTTTCCAAGTTGTTGGGGTTCATCTCATACTTCTGAAGGTTTGAGGGTGCTGCCTGTTCCATACCCCCCCTACTCCTCATCTAGCCTTTTAGGGGTACAAACAATAGTAATTGGGGCCTAGTGTGGTTGTGTACGTGCGAGATACATACACTTTTTTTGATCATATTTCCTATTCCGCTATTCAATAAAAACCTTTGAGGATCAATTGAATTGCGGGATAGTCTGTGTCGGTACGTGTGAGAGAGATCCACCTTTCCAAGTTGTTGGGGTTCATCTCATACTTCTGAAGGTTTGAGGGTGCTGCCTGTTCCATACTCCCCCTACTCCTCATCTAGCCTTTTAGGGGTACAAACAATAGTAATTGGGGCCTAGTGTGGTTGTGTACGTGTGATATACATACACTTTTTTTGGATCATATTTTCTATTCCGCTATTCAATAAAAACCTTTCTAGGGCAAGATCTTAAATTACAGAAATATGAGGAGACCGTCAAATAAGGGCCGTGGCCTGGGTCGTGGTGCTGCTGGTAGAGCTCCTGTTGCAAGGAGAGGACATGGTCGATCTGTGCCAGCTACACGCACAAGTGAAACACCTTCCTCAAGTGTGAGTAGGCGACAGAACCTGCATCAGTATTTGGTAGGGCATCAAACGCCCCTAGAAGTGATGAGGCCAGAACAAGTTGAGGCGATAGTAGATTGGTTTGCTGCTGACAGTGCCTCCAGTTCCTTCACATTGTCTCCCACCCAGTCTACTGCAGAAAGGTCAGAGTTGGCACCTGCAGCCAATGTCCAACCGTCTTTCACCTCACCCCCTTGCAAATCAGGCCAGCAGTCTGAGCCCCAAGCCATACAGCAGTCTCTTATTCTTTTTGAGGACTCTGTCAGCAGGGTTTCCCAGGGCCATCCACCTAGCCCTGCCCCAGAAGTGGAAGAGATTGAGTGCAGCGATGCCCAACCACTTATTTCTCAAGATGAGTACATGCAAGGATCATCGCAGCACGTCTCCGATGATGACGAAACGCAGGTGCCAACTGCTGCGGCGTTCAGCATTGTGGAGACCGACAAGGAGGGCAGGGGTGAAGACTGGGTGGAAGATGATGTGGAGGACGATGAGGTCCTCGACCCCACATGGAATGAACGTCATGCAGGTGACCTGAGTAGTTTGGAGGAAGAGGCGGTGGTCGCACAGAGCCACCAGCACAGCAGAAGAGGGAGCAGGGTGCAGAAGCGGAGCGGCCGTGCCCTAGACACTACGCCCGCTACTGCCCAACGCAGCAAGGGAACGAGCGCACCAAAGTCAGCTCAAAGGAGTTCTCTAGCGTGGAAGTTCTTTAGAAAATGTGCTGATGACAGGACACGAGTGGTTTGCACCCTGTGCAATCAGAGCTTGAAGCGAGGCATGAACCTTCTCAACCTGAGCACAACCTGCATGATCAGGCATCTAAGTGCAAAGCACGAGCTGCAGTGGAGTACACACCTTCAAAACCAAGAAACGTCTCTGGCTCATCCTGCTTCCTCTTCTGCTGCAGTCTCGGCCGCTCCAGCCACATCTGTAGTGATACCGGCACCTGCCACCCCGCAAACAGACGATCTGTCAGCAACACCACCACCTGGGTCACCAACAACCATCTCCACAATGTCCCGTGGAAGCGTTCAGCTTTCCATCTCCCAAACACTTGAGAGGAAGAGGAAGTACCCCCCTACCCACCCGCGATCCCTGGCCCTGAATGCCAGCATTTCAAAATTATTGGCCTTTGAAATGCTGTCATTCCGTCTGGTGGAGACGCACAGTTTTAAAAACCTTATGTCGGTGGCTGTCCCACAGTACGTCGTGCCCAGCCGCCACTACTTTTCCAGGCAAGCCATCCCTTCCCTGCACAACCAAGTGGGGGAAAATATCAGGTGTGCACTGCGCAACGCCATCTGTGCCAAGGTCCACCTAACTACGGATACGTGGACCAGTAAGCACGGTCAGGGGCGTTATATCTCCCTAACGGCACACTGGGTAAATGCAGTGGCGGATGGGCCTGAGGCGGATAGCAATTTGGCGCATGTCCTTCCACCACCGAGGATTGCAGGGCGCTTCAGTTTGCCTCCTGTTCGTAACTCCTCCTACTCCGCTTCCTCATCCTCTACCGCCTCCTCATCCGGACAGCGTAACACCTTCACCACCAACTTCAGCACGGCCAGGGGTAAACGACAGCAGGCAGTTTTACAACTTGCCTGTTTGGGGGACAAACCACACACCGCGCAGGAGTTGTGGAGGAGCATGGAACAGCAGACAAATGAGTGGTTGCTGCCAGCGAGCCTCAAGCCCGGCCTGGTGGTGTGTGATAACGGGCGAAATCTCATAGCAGCTCTGGGCCTAGCCGGTTTGACGCACATCCCTTGCCTGGCGCATGTGCTGAATTTGGTGGTGCAGAGGTTCCTTAAAAACTACCCCGATATGTCAGAGCTGCTGCAGAAAGTGCGGGCCGTTTGTGCGCACTTTCGGCGTTCTCACCCTGCTGCTGCTCGCCTGGCAGCGCTGCAGCGTAACTTCGGCCTTCCCGCTCACCGCCTCATATGTGACGTGCCCACAAGGTGGAACTCCACCTTGCACATGCTGGAAAGACTGTGCGAGCAGCAGCAGGCCATAGTGGAGTTTCAGCTGCAGCACGCACGCGTGAGTCGCTCTGCGGAACAGCACCACTTCACCACCAATAACTGGGCCTCCATGCGAGACCTGTGTGCCTTGTTGCGCTGTTTTGAGTACTCCACCAACATGGCCAGTGGCAATGACGCCGTTCTCAGCTTAACTATCCCACTTCTATGCCTCCTTGAAAAAACAATTCGGGCGATGATGGAAGAGGATGTGGCACAGGATGAGGAGGAGGAGGAGGATGAAGAGGTAACATTTCCAAGGCTTTCAGGGCAGTCATTCGCAAGGGGCTCCGAGGGTGGGTTCCTGCACACGCAAACGCCAGGGACGCAATTGTCCAGCAGGGGCACAGTTCTGGAGGATGAGGAGGATGAGGAGGAGGAGGAGCTGGAGGAGGAGATGGAACCATGTTCACAGCAGGGTGGCACCCAGGCCAGCTCATGGCCATCACTGGTGCGTGGCTGGGGGGATACAGAGGACACGGACGATACACCTCCCACAGAGGACAGCCTTTCGTTGCCTCTGGGCAGCCTGGCACACATGAGCGATTACATGCTGCAGTGTCTCCACAACGACCGCCGAGTTGCCCACATTCTAACTTGTGCTGATTACTGGGTGGCCACGCTGCTGGATCCCCGTTACAAGGACAACGTACCGTCCTTAATTCACTCACTGGAGCGCGATCGCAAGATGCGCGAGTACAAGCGCACGCTGGTAGACGCCATGCTGCTGGCATTCCCATCTGACAGCGGGGCCACAGTGGAAGCACAAGGCAGAGGAGGAGGAGGAGGAGGTCGCCAACGCAACCAGGGCACCGCCAGCACCTCAGAAGGCAGGGTTAGCATGGCCGAAATGTGGAAAAGCTTTGTCAGCACGCCACAACAAACAGCAGCACCAGCAGCTCAGATGGAACGTCTTAGCAGGAGGCAGCATTTTACCAACATGGTGGAGCAGTATGTGTGCACACGCCTACATGTAGTGAATGACGGGTCTGCCCCCTTCAACTTCTGGGTCTCCAAATTGGGCACATGGCCTGAGCTTGCCCTTTACGCCTTGGAGGTGCTGGCGTGCCCTGCAGCCAGTGTATTATCTGAACGGGTATTTAGCACGGCTGGGGGCGTTATAACAGACAAGCGCAGCCGCCTGTCCAGAGACAATGTGGACAAGCTCACGTTCATTAAAATGAACCAGGCATGGATCCCACGGGACTTTTCCGTACCTTATGCAGAATAGCAATGGATACCGACCTTACCCACCCATTGTTCCATTTTTGCTCTTTCTCACTCTTTTGGGGTGTACCCTCATTTAAAATTTGTGAAAAGAAGCAGTGTTGGCTACCTCGTCCTCCTCCTCAGGGCCAGATTAATGTAGGGGCTATTGGAGCTGCAGCTCCAGGCCCCTACCTTTTATATAGGCCCCGGGTTGGCCATATTCACTGTTACCGCTCTTCTGTCACTTGTAAACACAGAAGTCTGGCTTCTATGCTCGCTTCCCCAGGCAGCACCCTCAGAACCTCCCCACACAGCGTGAAGGCCGGACAAGGAGGGACAGTTGGCGATGCATGGATGTGTTTATGGGCTTCAGAGACAGCATCCCATGTTGAATTAGGCATGCATGGCTGCACCCTTCCTCCTCTGGGTGCATGGCAAGGCACGGCCCTTAAGGCCCTTCAAAATCCTCAGCACCAAGCCCATGATGCTGTTAATCCGGCCCTGGTCCTCCTCCACCGCCGCTTCCACCTACACCGCCCATAGGTGTGCGCAGCCTATTGCATTAAGGTGTGCACCCCAAAGTTGAAATACACATGCATGTGTTTGCCAGCAGGGAGAGTAATGTATCGGGGCCATGTACCTGTAGGCAAGGAGAAATAGAGCAGAGCAGGTCCCAGGGAGATCTTTCCCATCTCCTCACTGGCAATGCTATGTGCCCTAGGTGATTAGGGTGTGCCCAGGCACACCCAGCACACCCTGTGCGCACGCCTATGTCACCGCCACATCCACCACCACCTCAACCTCCCTCCTACTCCATATGGGCCTCGTCCTTCAGAGATGAAGAAGAACATTGTTTTATTTTTCTGTTTTTTTTTTGTTGTTTTAAGTTATTTCCCTATCCACATTTGTTTGCAGAGCACTTGCCATGCTCTTAATTACGTTTTGCTGCCATTTGCAGCACTCTAGCCCTTTCCTTTGGTGTTTTAGAGCCATTTTAGTGCCTTAAAGTTCGGGTCCCCATTGACTTCAATGGGGTTCGGTGTCCGGGAAAAGTTCGGTAAAAGTCCGGGACACGGACCCGGACTTTTTTTTAAAGTTCGGCCGAACCCGTCGAACACGGACATCTAGGTGTTCGCTCAACCCTAGTCAGGACGTGTAAAGATCTTTTTCAGGCTCAAAAGCAAATTGCTAAGAGATGGATACAAGTTATAACTCCTTTTATCAGAGAATAGCTGAATGCAGGTAATCATATCATAGCATATGAAAAAGTTATGTATGAAAGTAGGGGAAACCTACAGAAATACTAGAAAATTTGGAGTAAATAGTGTAGTATGGAAGGGACTGGTGAGAGATAGAGTTGATAAATAGAATGATTAACATGGACAATTGTAAATGTAAATGTCTTTTTTATTATTGTGTATGTTTTTTTATATGTAATAAAGAGTATGAAAAAAAAAAAAAAAATACAAATGTCATTTCTATTTTAAACAGAATTGGCCATTTTACTTTACTACTTATTACTTTAGTACTGTAATCTGGCCAAAACGTTTGGTATTTGGATTATGCATTGCTGGTCTTCATTCAAGTTTTGTAGGCTGTTGTAGGACACATTAACACACGTTACCTAATTAAGCACTTACTATTATAGAAATATATCATTTTGTGATCATGGAAGTATTTAAAGCAAGTTTGTATTGTAGGATAAGAAAGAACACAATAGACTAGAAGAAGCATCATTCACATCAATTGAACATACATCCACATGAGTTGACAATAATCTCATCCCTGAAATGAACTTGCTGTTTGTAAAGATTTTAGCATCAATTATTCTTTCTCTTAGCTTGATTATAACTTCCTGCTGTTACCATGACATTGATAAAAACCACCTTTGATTTTTTTCCCCTTAAATGCAATTATGGCATGAAAATCTCAAATTAGAATGCAACTCTTAAATACTTTGATATAAAAGTACAGGGAAATCTTCTAGCATTTAGAATAATAAAAAAAAAAGCTCTGGGATATGATATTCATGGAAATTTTAAATCATGCCATAGTGAAATAGTAAGTTATACAGGAAAACTTAACAGAAAAAGTAAATATTCAAAATAAAATAGGGCATCCTGAGGTGATGGATGCTTAGTTCTGAGCTCTGGATGAGCGGGATCGTTTAGGCGGCTCACAGCGACAGGGAAGGTAGCAAATTCATCCCTAGACACCTCTACTATTACCCCACAACTTTACTTTTCACATGGGGAAACGCAAGTCGCGAGAAGGACCCCGCAAACTTATACATTTCTTCAGTACAGCGGGGCCTCAGCGAAGTCAAAATGGCACCAGCCTCACAGCACTGCCACACAGACACACAGCAGCAGCTGCTGCTGTGTCTCATGAGACAGATTCCTTAAGGCAGGAATATACACAAGAGGGGAATGGTCACCCTGGCACCTTGATTTTCCAGAGCCCAGTGAAACAGAGGAAGCTGGACATTACAACTACTCAAGTGAGTACCTCTCCCTCCTCTATAATTACTCCACCTGACACAAATCTCTTTGGGGGGAAAACTGGACGCTTTTCCCACTGCTGGCCAGCCCATAATTGATTCCACAATGAAGGATATGCTTATTACACTGCGGGGAGCTTTGCAACATGACATGTCAAGCTTTATGAAACAAACTAAAGTTGAAATGGAAGCTCTAGGTAGTAGGGTTGATCAAGTGGAATTTAATATGAGTGATTATACTCAGGCTCACAATGAATAAGTAGATGCCCATTAAGCTCTGTTGGATGAAATGCGCACCATGAAAATAAAAATGGCGGACTTGGAGGACCGCTCCCGCCGCAACAATATTAAGTTTTGCGGCATTGCGTAGTTGGTTCCTGCGGCGGAACTCCGTTCCTATCTACAAAAGATGATTGCTGAACTCCTCCCTGATGTGGAAGGTCAGGATTTGACAATTGACAGAGTTCATAGGCTTCCTAAGCCATCCTTTTTGCCTGAGAGAGTACCTAGAGACGTCATTGCAAAAATACATTTCTTTCATGTGAGAGACCGCTTGATGCAATATGCAAGACAACGTGCCTCCCTGCCTGAACCATATGCAGGTATCTCACTCTACACAGATCTTTCCCAAGCCACTGTAGCTGCCAGGAAAAATCTTAACACCATCACAAAAATCCTGAGCAACAATAACATCAAGTACAGGTGGAAGTTCCTGACTAAACTTGAAATTGAAAGGAACAACAGGACCTTTTGGATTTCTGACCTGGATGATGGCCTCCTCTTAATGAGAAAATGGGGACTACTCCCCCCAGAGGATGATGAAGACATTGCGGAAAAAACCCTCTCAAGCAGGCAATTCGGGTCACTGACCCTCTTACCACACCACGCTGTGGTTCCTCTGCCTTGGAATTATTACACCGAGCTCTCTGGGCCCCTACCTGACCGTACTCCCTTGAGTTGCTTTTCCCCTCCTAAATTGACAGATCTCGTCCGGCTGGACTATTGATCCTAACCCCTTAGAGATGCGTATAGGATTCGCCTGTACAATGGGCCGCTGGAGGCCCTCTGTTGCCAGGGCAGCTGCCTGTATGTCCAAATTTTTCCCCTTTTTTGTTGTCTTATTATTCTTTTTATTTTTATTTCATCAGCAAACCTTTTGTTGGTGCACCGTGTACTTCTTTATCACCTTACGTAACTTTGTGGCACTCCCTTTGTATACTTTTTCTATTGTGTTGCCATGGTACTGAAACTAGTATCTCTTAATACAAAGGGGCTAAATAGCCCACACAAAAGGAGATCTCTTTGGAAAGACACTGTTAACAAAGAAGCAGATATTTTATGCGTACAGGAGACGCACTTCACAGCATTGAACCCACCTAAATGTTCTCACAGATCTTTTCCACATATTTTTTTCAGGCAAACTTTTCTAAAAAAACAAAGGGGTGTCCTGATGGCATTCAGGGACACTCTGTCCTTTCACTTACTGGACCTAGTTACGGATTTCAACGGCTGGTTCCTGATTGTTGTGGCAACCGTCAATAATATTACCTATACCCTGGTCACACTATATGCTCCTAATACCCATCAACAAAAGTTTGTTCGGAAAGTGATGAGGAAGGTGAGATCAGTGCAGAGGGGGTATGTTCTTCTTTGTGGAGACTTTAATATCACCATGGACCCATCTATAGATTCCACAGCTAGAACTCGCAAGAAAAAGTTGGGTCTGACTCCCTATGTTTTTCAAGAGGACTTCCACGATCCCTGGCGGTGTTTGAATCCCACTGGACAGGATTTCACTTTTTTCTCTAATCCGCATTCCTCTTATAGCAGAATTGACTATTTCCTGGTTGATCGTAAGCTGTTGTTGAAAGTATCTGATGCAACAATTGAGAACATTTCCTGGTCTGACCATGCGCTGATCTCTCTTGAGATCGCGGATGGTCACCCTAGGTTCAATACCTCTTTATGGAGGAATAATACCTTTTTGCTTGCTGATCTGGCTTGCACTGGGAAATTGAAGGTCCGCCTTCAGGAGTTCTTTTTCTTCAATGCAGGGGGCTCGGTTGATATATTTAATCTATGGTGTGCTCACAAGGCATTCGTTCGGGGATTGCTAATACCAGAGTTAAACGTAAAAAAACACAAAATATATCGTCTCTTCTGGCAGAGATTGCTCGGCTGGAGAATTTGCATAACATTAATTTACAGGACTCGGTACTGGCAGAACTCACTAAAGTTAGATCTGATCTTAGGTTGGCCCTGTTAGATAATCATGATAGGTATATCCTGAAATTAAAAGCATCCTCCTATTCGCAGAGAAACAAAGCAGGGAAATGGTTAGCCAGACAGTTGCAGGAACAACGCACTAGAACCCGGATCTCCCAACTGACTCATCACGCCAAAGGTACCTTGGCTATTAACCCACATGACATAGCACAGAACTTTAGCAATTACTACTCCTCATTGTATAATTTGCGGGAGGACCCTGGTGTACATCAGCCCTCTCTAGAGGAAGTTAACACTTTCTTGGACAAATTGAGGTTACCTGCAATAGATGCATCGACCCTAGAATTAGTAAATAGACCTATAGACCCTCAAGAAATCACCAAGGTCATTAAAGATCTTCCATCCCATTAAGCGCCAGGCGCAGACGGCCTGTCCTCAGAGTATTATAAAGCGTTCTCTGACATTCTCACTCCTCACTTGTCTAATCTTTTTAATGAGGTAGTCTCCACCGAGCAATTTCCCAAGGAAATGATGGGAGCTATTATTATTACTCTACTGAAACTGGGGAAAGACCCCACTCTCCCTCAACACTACTGGCCTATATCTTTACTAAATTCTGATGTGAAGAAATACGCAAAGGTACTCGCAGATAGGCTCTTGGAAGTTACCCCGACTCTTATAAGTCCTGAACAGGTCGGCTTTGTTAAAGGCAGACAAGCACCGGACGGCAAGGGAGGATGATTAATTTAATTCACCTGGACATTACCTGGACAGAGTCTTATATAAATTCGGCATTTCAGGCCGGCTTTACTCTGCCATAATGACCCTTTCCAAAAACCCTTCTGCAAAGGTATTTACCTCTGGTTCTTTATCTAGATCTTTTAACCTATCCAACGGCACCCGACAGGCCTGTCCGCTGTCCCCAATCATATTCACTTTAGCCATCAAACCGTTAGCAGCAGCTATTAGAGCAGACCCTCTTTTTAGAGGGATAACAATAGGTAACCAAGAGCACAAAATAGGGCTTTTTGCAGACAATGTTATTCTGTCGCTTTCCGATCCACAAACATCTCTCGCTCAAGTTCAACAAGTAATAGACACCTTTGGCCAAGTATCGTACTACAAACTTAACGCAACCAAATGCCAAGCACTCCCACTTTATTTAACCCAAGATAACTTGGCCCATTTGAAAGCTCAATTCCCCTTTCAATGGGAACATAGCACCATTTCCTACCTAGGCATCCAGCTGACACCATCCACCTCTGAACTATATGAGGCTAATTTCCCACCTCTACTCCGTAACATATAACATGATATGAAGCAGATAAATAAAGCACAACTATCCTGGCTAGGTAAAATGGCTGCATTTAAGATGCAGCTTCTTCCCAAACTCTTATATTTTTTCCGCACCCTCCCAATATCACTACCATCTAGTTTCTTTTCAAAATGTAATACCCTTCTTAGGACCTTGATATGGTCTGGCAAAAGACCGAGAATAGCCCTTAAAACGCTGGTGAGCCAGAGAACCCGCAGAGGCGCGGGGCTCCCCAACATCCCCTTTTATCATACCGCCTCACTCCTTGACCAAATGCAATATTGGCTACAGGAACCACCAGACAAACTTTGGGTTTTCATGAAGAGATCCCTTCTAGTGCACCAGGATCTAGGGGCACTATTAGCTGCCTCATCCTTGTCCTTCTCGACCCACCGTCCATCCATCCATCATCCTACTATTACGGCCACACTAACTGCCTGGCGATCCTTACTGTCCATTCGCCGTCAGACCCTTGAAAGGCGTAACTTAGATATTCCATTGGGGGCTTACGAATGGATCATTCCATCCTTCTCGACGTTAGATTGGAAAAAGAATGGCCACAACTATTGGCTCAGCTTTAAGGATAGCTCTCTCCCCGCAGACTGCTTTAAAACTGCACAAATTCACCATTTTCACAAAACTAACAAACTCGCCTTCCAGTTATCCATCCCTGCTACGGCATGGGACTTCCTTAGGGGCCACATGGGGCATATCTTTTTTTTACAACTTGTATATGAATACCCAAGCACCTTCATTGGGCCCAAGTAGGACTAAATGGGAATCTGAATTCCAATTGACCTTTACAGATTTACAATGGCATAAGGCCATCACGGTCAACTATAAACTGTCTAAATGTATTGATCATTGGGAACAATTTCTTAAAATATACCATGGATGGTACTTAACGCCTCATAGGCTATCTAAAATCTATCCCTCCTCCAGTGCATTGTGTTGGAGACGGTACAATAAGGTAGGAACACTGTATCATATCCTTTGGGATTGCAACTTTGTTCAACCCTTTTGGAAGGAAGTGGAGGTTTTGCTTGGAGTTTTTCTGGGCACGACCTTCTCTATCTGGCCGGCTTTGGCACTTTTGAACTTGGGAATAGATCTGATCCCTCCAAAGTACCAGACTATAGTACTCCACATCTTGTTTGCTGCTAGATTGACCATCACTCGCCATTGGAAATCACCTGAGTCACCAAAAATTCAGGAACTTACTTCACGGGTAAACACACAATGTAATTTTAAGAAGTTGCTAGCTGTTAAAGATCATAGAATGCCTACCTTCAGCAAACGATGGATTCACTGGTTAAAGCATCCTAATGCTGCTCCTGGTCTCAAGCCCAATTAGCCTGCTTTGATTTACTACCAAAGAGTATTCCCTTTACTTTACTTTTCATGTATTCTCTGTTAGTGTCACAAATAACACCTTGTAGAACTGTGTACATGTCAGTCTAATATATGGTGGTCCGCGGATGTTTAGCTGTCGGAAGGTCTTCCCCCTTCACCCCCAACTGGACACAGTGTGTACCCATTTGGGGTGGCCCTATTAGAGAATTGCCATCAGCGACCCCATCTTATAAGTATTAATGCTATTCGTATATTTGGATTGCTTAATTCTGTAATGGCTTATCTACATGGGCATGAAGTTAGATTACATAACTGCACCTATGTGCTACTATGTGCTACTGGCCATAATATCAATGTTTTATGAGTTCGCTTTCCTCTGTTATTATTATGATTTCCTTCCTCTGTTATTATTATGATTTCCTTTCCCTGTTTTTTACTATTTGAAATAATCTTAATAAAAACTATTTAACAAGAAAAAAAAAATAGAAGATACTGTATGTTGTTGTATGTGTGTTGTATGTCTTTTTATCTTACTGTAGCTATAACACAAAATATTGTATGCAATAGTGTGGATGGATCTACTCTGTCAGTGACAGCTGAATGTACAGCGACCTTCGCTGAATCCAAACCTCACTGTAGTCATAGAAGCTGAATGTTAAAAACCAGGGCTCAGGCACACTGCATCTCAAAGAAGCTCAAAGAAGCTGCTCTTACAGGTTTTTGAGCTTTTTTGAGCTCTCATTTTTTTCTGCCTGGAAACTCTCCTACATGTTAGTCAATGTGTCCATACACACTATGGCTTTTTTAGGAGTGTACAGGCATATGAGCTTACAGGCAGAAAAAAACCCCTACCAAACTCAAGTTTTTGAGAGGAGTTTTCAAGCAGAAAAGACACCTAAGCACCTAAAAATGTGCAAAAAAAAGCGGGAAAAGTATGAAAAAACGCAAAAAGCACAAAAACACATAATAAAACCATGTAAAAGAGCACAAAAAAGCATGAGCTTTTAGGCAGAGAAATTAAAGCTCAAATGTATGTAAAAGCAGCTTTTTTTTCCTGCAGTGTGCATGAGCCCCAATTGTCCTTTTCTAGGCTAGGCAAAACAAATGCCATGGGGAGCTGAGCACTGCCCTAAAGAACATGTACCAGAACAACAAAAAAAAATCTGTTTGGTTGGCAGCAGGGTGTTTAATAATGCTTAAAATTAAAATTAAAAAAATGTAAATTCTTTTTAACAATATACCTAGGGGATGCCCTTAAGCTGTCTGTGAAGTGATGCATCAGTACAATGTTTATAATGTACTACGACAAAACTAACATTTACAAAAAATAGCATTTAGACCCCTTCACACTGGAGCGATCCGACTTGCCGGGGCGACCTCATAGGTCGCGGTGCGCTGCTCGCACCGCAACCTCGGAACGGCCGGCACGGACTTCATAACATTGAAGTCTATGCAGGTCGCTCCGGGTCGCCCCAAAGAAGCTCCGGACCCTTTTTCTAAGTTGGAGCGACTTGTGTCGCTCCTATTAGAACGGGTCCACAGCTTCTCTATGGCAGGCGACCTACGGTCGCCCCAGTGTGAACGGGGGCTAAAATGACAAATTCCTGGCTCCTTGCTTCTATTTGTAAACAAAGTTGCTGGTGATCGTATGCATTTTAAGGAGGAAACTCATGCAGAAAAAACAAGAAAAAAGTACGAGGTCACACATCTATGCTACCACATCCCAAATCTATACTAGTCTGACCATGCAGCCTGGCATAGTACCTTGTCCCTATATTAATGAGGACAATGGCCTCTTCACCACAACTCTGGCCCAGTGATTGCGGAAGTCTGTAGGCCGGAGGCTGATCAGAATCTGCAAGCCCCCTTTAAAATGAGGGGGCCCCCAGACACCTTCCCCTCACCTGAATGATTAAGGGGTACACAGTAACACTACTTATTCATGCAGACAAGTGAAAATCATAAATCAAGACACATAGGGGGAGATTTACCAAAACTGGTGCAGCTGTTCATAGTAATTAATCAGCTTCTAACTTCAGCTTGTTCAGTTAAGCTTTGACAATAAAACCTAGAAGCCAATTGGGTTTCTGTACACAGCTACACCGGATGATGTGTGCACCAGTTTTAGTAAATCTCCCCCATGTGTCTTTGACATGTGCTTTATTAAAAAAGAAAGAAACCCCAAACAATGCCCCTCAATGTAAATCCAACGTCAGCGCACTGTCTAGCAATGCAAATTCTTCTCAAACATTATAAATGACATTATTTTTCATTCTGAAACAAAGTCTGAACTCTGAATGGGATGTTACCTAATTAATATGAGTAACCAATTCATACTTTGTTCCCTGTTCCCTTTATCTTTTTCCCCTCCTCTTAACCCCACCCCCATTATTTCCTTCCTCCCCTTTTCTCACCTAATTCCCCCCTTCTCTTTCTCCTCCCTTTCTCTTCTCTCTCCGTCCTTTCCTTGTCTCCTTTCCTTCCCTCCCATCTCTTCCACTCTCCTCCTTTTCTCTTCATTCCTTTTTGATCAAATCTAGACATAACATACTATACTAATTTTCCTAAAATCCAGTTTTTTTTTCCATCATTCATGTTTTCAGAAATATGGAAAAATATGTAAAATTGTTGTATAAAGGTCTTGTATTGCAGCCTGCACCTGAGCTACTGAGTACATGTCCCTCAGTGTACATGACTATGCTTAGCTACCCATACTCTTTTTTTTTTTTATTTAACAAAAACTGCTAAATTAGCCTTGGAAGTGGCCTGAAAAAAATAACAAGATTCCAATCCCATGGATTTCAATGGGCATCGACACTATGTTTGTGGTCTGGAAACTTCCCATTCAACGATTGTTTTGTGAATTAATCTTTGCCCAGTTCACTGATTACTATTACTAAGGTAGGATTTTCAGGGTACTGTTAAGGAAAAATGTACCTTTGCACATATTATCTAAAATATAGCAAATCTATATTATCTATAATATAGAAAATCTAATGCTAAACTCCAATTTTTAAAATAGATATTTTTTAATCCACTCGCAACCAGCCTTAGTTCTAATCACAGCACGATTGCAGGCCACACATACTATGCCTGTGATCATGCTGTCTTTAGACAGGTCAGATAACAGGCAAACATCTAAAGAGTAGGGTTGAGTGAACACGGACTGTATTGTTCGGGATCGTACTAGACTTTTGGGTGTTCGGTACCCAGACACGGACCCGAACATTTCACTGTTTGTTCGGGATACAGTCCATTGTTCGGTTGTTTTGGCGTGGTTTTAATGGCGCGGTTTCAACAGCTGCAGGGCAGTCAATCAACAAGCGTTTAACTAGTGTGCCCTACTAATGGCATGGCTGTGATTGGCCTGTGCAGCATGTGACCCAGCCTCTATATTAGCTGGAGTCACATGGCGCCGCACGTCACTCTGCTCTAACTACCGTAGGGAGAGGTTCCTGATGCTGCTGAGGGAGAGATAGGATAGAGATAGGAGATTATTGTAGGGGCAGTTTGGAAATTGCTTTCAGGGAAAGAATAGGAAGAATCTTCTTTAATAAGACAGCGATTTACATTGATTTTTTTTGTGTGGGGGTGCAGTGCACAATCTTTTTGCTCTGACCTGAGCCCAGTGAGGAGGAGGGAGAAAAAAAAACTTTTATCAGTCTGTTAGGTGGGCGGCGTGCGGTGTGCAGCGGCCATGTAATGCAAGCTCGGTGCATATGTGTCTGCTTAATCTGGATTAAAAAAAAACACTTTTTTCCTTCATATTTTACTGTGACTTACAGCGTTTAGACACTGCTGTTCTAATCTGCTATTCAACAAGCACCAATTTAAGGGGACAATTATTTTTCAGTTTTTCATTCATACATTGTTGTAAGGGGGGATGGGTGCGCTGATAGTGTGTTGAAGCTGCTCCCGGTATTCAGTGCTTTTGAATATGGATAAATGTATATGTAGTGTGGGGTGCGCTAAACAACAAATAAATAATGAATATATAACATATATCTATATGTGAACCAAATCAACAAAAGTAAATATATATAACATATATCAATCTGTGAAGCCAATTAATAATACAAATCAATTGGTGCATAAACATAAAAGTTCATAAGTGTCCATAAATATTGTGCAGGTGAATAGAATTGTATTCTATCCAAATAATACGTGTATCCACCACCGAGTGAAATTCATCCTTACCAAACGGAAATAAATAAGGTGCAACTATATTTTCTTGTGCTGAAAAAATATCCAATCTCCTTGTGAACAAACACCACGTGTAAATCACCAAGAATTAGCCTCTTACAAGATGGTAAAAGGTATGCACTTGTTCAGTGAAACCACCGCCTTGCTTCCTCTTTAAAATCCTGAAGTGGGATGTAGAACCGCTCTACCTTTCTTTCTCCACTAGATGGCAACGAGTACCAGCAAAAAACACAGCCTCCTCCTTCTTCACAAGCTCACAAAACCACTGTGTATTAAAGGAAAAAGGAGGACTAATAGTGTATTACCCTTGAGATTTATTCAAAAAACAGTTGATATTGCACTTACAGTTAGATGTCTTGTATTCAGCATAAACATAGGCATACGAATTCCTGCAAAGGCTTGCGGCCGGCTGTAGCACGGACCGCAAGTTGTGTGTGACGTGTGCGCCTCCTAATCTGACCGGTTTCTTCCCATAGGACTTCTACTGAGACAGGAGAGGTTTCATTCATACATTACTGTGTCATACAGTGTTTAGACACTGCTGTTCTAATCTGCTATTAAAAAAAGCACCAAGTTAAGGGGACAATTCATTTTCAGTTTTTCATTCATACTTTACTGTGACACTGACATACAGCGTTAAGACACTGCTGTTCTAATCTGCTCTTCAAAAATCACCAATTAAGGGAAAAATAAAAATGTTTCATTCATACGTTACTGTGAGATACACCCGTTGGATATTGTTGTTCTATTCCGCTTTTCAATGAAAACCTATTTAGGGGTAAAAAATTAAATTGCAGCCTAGTCTGCATATGTTACTGTGAGATACACCCATTGGATACTGTTGTTGTATTCCGCTTTTCACTAAAAACCCATTTAGGGGAAAAAAATGTAATTGCAGCCTAGTCTGCATATGTTACTGTGAGATACACCCATTGGATACTGTTGTTGTATTCCGCTTTTCACTAAAAACCCATTTAGGGGAAAAAATTAATTGCGGCCTAGTCTGCATATGTTACTGTGAGATACATCCGTTGGATACTGTTGTTGTATTCCGCTTTTCACTAAAAACCCATTTAGGGGAAAAAATTCAATTGCAGCCTAGTCTGCATATGTTACTGTGAGATACACCCATTGGATACTGTTGTTGTATTCCGCTTTTCAATAAAAAACTATTTAGGGGAAAAAAATAAATTGCGGCCTAGTCTGCATATGTTACTGTGAGATACATCCGTTGGATACTGTTGTTGTATTCCGCTTTTCAATAAAAACCCATTTAGGGGGAAAAAAAAATTGTAGCCTAGTCTGCATATGTTACTGTGAGATACACCCGTTGGATACTGTTGTTGTATTCTGCTTTTCAATAAAAACCCATTTAGGGGAAAAAAATTTAATTGCAGCCTAGTCTGCACATGTTACTGTTAGATACACCCATTGGATACTGTTGTTCTATTCCGCTTTTCAATAAAAACCCATTTAGGGGGAAAAAATTAAATTGCAGCCTAGTCTGCATATGTTACTGTGAGATACATCCGTTGGATACTGTTGTTGTATTCCGCTTTTCAATAAAAACCCATTTAGGGGAAAACAATTAAATTGCAGCCTAGTCTGCATATGTTACTGTGAGATACACCCGTTGGATACTGTTGTTGTATTCCGCTTTTCAATAAAAACCCATTTAGGGGAAAAAAATTAAATTGCAGCCTAGTCTGCACATGTTACTGTTAGATACACCCATTGGATACTGTTGTTCTATTCCGCTTTTTAATAAAAACCCATTTAGGGGAAAACAATTACATTTCAGCCTAGTCTGCATATGTTACTGTGAGATACACCCGTTGGATACTGTTGTTGTATTCCGCGTTTCAATAAAAACCCATTTAGGGGAAAAAAATTAAATTGCAGCCTAGTCTGCACATGTTACTGTTAGATACACCCATTGGATACTAAATAATAGGAGTAAGAATATAAAAACCCACTCAACCCAGCGCTAATATAATAGAAACTCTAAAAACAAAGCAGCCGCTATAAAAATCAAATGATATCAGAAAGGTGTATAATGAGAAACGGAGGAAGCTCATATACACTAGCAGCGCTAATTATATTATCTTATGTAAATAATACCTCAAAACAAAGGTTATAAAATTCAACATCAAAACAATTATTCTCTGTATAAGATGCCCATGCAAAGTGAGTATTGTCCGTAAATGTTAGGTGATACAGTTCATATACTGAGTGGGTTCCTGGAGTGCAAGCCCATGAACACCCAATGGTGCTTCCTGTTAAGGTGGACCACCGTCACCACACCTCAAAGTAAGTGCCCCCCTAGGTAGTAAAAACTCACCACAGGATGGCAAAAGGGACGCCTTATATGGGATGTATTCCACAATGTGGTAAACGAATTCCAGGTAATACCTCTCCGGATTAGCCAAAATCTGATATATAATCGGGACTTCCGTTCAGCATAGACTGCACCAGACACCACAGGATGGCATAGGGGGCGCCTTATATGGGATGTATTCCACAATGTGGTAAACGAATTCCCGGTAATACCTCTCCGGATTAACCAAAATCTGATGTATAATCAGGACTTCCGTTCAGCATAGACTGCACCAGACATCTCAGATCATGTATGGGAAAAGAAAGGGGGAAGACCCATAGTGTAATTCCATAAAACAACGCTTTATTAAAATTCCCAATCCCCCATAAAAGATACACTCACAATGTTCAAAAACAAATAGTAGCATGTAGAAAATATATGGAGCCCGTCGTGTGCCGGTAGACTCACCGCTGCCTATGAAGGAAAGCCAGAGCTCCCGCACACCGACTCTGCGTGACAGCTGATGGATGCGTGCTCACGCCCTTACATGTTTCGTCACACGGACTTCTACGGAGGGCGCGAGCACGCACCATCACGCTCCTCTCAAATACTAACACCATCCGGAAGAGGGAGGAGATGTCCTCCAATCACCGACTCTCGTCCGTGACCGCCCATAGAGAGACACGTAGACCAATCACCGGCCCGTGCCCCAGACAGTCCCCTTCACCTTTAACCCGGAAGGTAAACATTCTCACTCTGGAAAGGCAGCGAGACTCGAGCCAATCAGCGGCGTATGACCGGACCAGCCCCTTTGGGACCCGCGGACCAATCATTAGCTTAAGCCACGGCTCGGACCGTCACCACCATAACCCGGCAAGAAAATATGCCTAACCATTTTTATTGGATAAGGCTCATAAAAAAACTTATGTATCCTCTCCTCATCGGTACACACAATGCCCGGAAATAGAAATACTTCCTACTTGAATGCAAGTGACCAGATCCCAGGAGATTCATATACATATAACGGAAATTGTACCAGTTGTATTGCCTACAAGCGCGGGACTCCTTATATAGGTATTCCCGTGGGTATAAATTTCTTTTATCAAATTAGCATACACATAGGCAGATCTATGCTCCATGTTATTGTACATGCTACTTTACAAAGTATAAAATCTATTATAGACATATAAATATAAGTAATTAAAAAGCATATAATCAGAAAAAACTTTAAAACCAATGTATTGAATAGAACTTATGTACCCTCTTGTTTAAAAGTATACATATTTAAAAATAACACGTCACAGAAAGAAGGCAAAACCATGTCAAATAAATGGATAAACACATGGGAAGGGGAGGGTTAATTTCTTTTTTAAAATTCTTTTTTAAACCCCGCCTAGGAAGCAAGTAAATCACAGAAAGGCGCGTAACAGTAAATAAACCTCAGACCATCATTATTTTTCATAACTTAAAATTTAAATACGCATCTGCCTACTGCTTTTAGTAGTTGCTTATAAAGCAGTTAATATCTAGCTCTACGTTTAACCCATAAGGGTGCAAAGCGTTGGTAAGGTAGATCCAGTGAGTTTCTCTCTTCGAGAGTTCACGCACTCTGTTAGAGCCCCTCCACACTGGATCAACTTTCTCGATCCCCCAAAATTTAAGATTTGTGGGATCTTTATTGTGGTGTCGTTTATAGTGCATTGAAACGCTGTGATGTTTAAATCCCTTTCTGATGTTGGCAAGATGTTCCGCTATGCGTACACACAGTTTCCTCTTGGTGCGGCCTACATAAATAAAACCGCATGGACATTCCATAGCATAAACAACGTGTGTGGTATGACACGTGATGAGATCTTTAATCTCAAATGTTTGATTGTTGGCCGAAGAGTGAAAGGAGGTGAAGTTGCGTAAGTGTGTCCGTACTTGTCTGCAGGCCTTGCAATGTCGACAAGCATAAAAGCCACTTCTCTCATCCCAAAACATTCTTGGCTTGACTGGGGGATCCAACACTTTTTGGACCACCTGGTCCCCAAAGGTTGGACCCCTCCTGTAGATGAAAGAAGGGGAAGATGGTAAGACTTTACCCAGGATGCGGTCCATACACAGCACATTCCAATGAGTTCTTACTATATTTTCTATTTGTTTATGTTGTGTGTTGTACTGTGTAATGAAGCTCCACTCATGATTAATAGTGGAGCTCCTGTTACTAGGCGCCAAACATGCATCCTGGGACAGTTGGGCTACTTCATTGATGTCCCTATCGAGGTGTACGGGGTTATAACCCTTGTCAATAAACCTCTGTTTGATCACTGCGGCTTGGGCCAAAAAATCACTGTCCAATGAACAATTTCTCCTGACTCTCAACAGTTGGCCTTTAGGAATATTTTTTAGCCAACTGTTGTGATGACCACTCTGAATGGGCAGATAGCCATTCCTATCTGTGGGCTTGAAGTAAACCTTTGTATGTAAGATGTTATTCATTAACATAACTTCCACATCCAGATAGTGAATGGATATCCGACTCCAATTAAACTCCAAACGAATATTGTTATGATTGGAGTTCAATTCAGATGCAAAACTGTCCAAAGTGCTTTCAGGTCCCGACCATATGAAAAATAGGTCATCTATGTATCTGCGGTACATAATGAGCTCTGATCTTTGTGCTCCATATATGTTATGATCTTCCCATTCCCCCATGAAGAGGTTCGCCAGACTCGGCGCGAATTTCGCGCCCATCGCCACTCCTCTCTTTTGGTTATAAAACATCCCGTTATACCAAAAGTAGTTGTGCGAAAGGCAAAACTCGAGTACATGTTGTAAGAACCTCTTCTGGGGGTCAGGAATATCCGATCTTTTACTAAAAGCCCAATTGAGGGCTAAAAGGGCATCCTCATGTTGAATTATTGTATATAGGGATGCTACATCCGCAGTTACAAGAAATATATCTGAATTGGTGGGCAAAACCACCTGTTTTAAGGACAGCAGGAAATCTTTTGTGTCCTTCAGATATGACCTTAATTGTATAACACTAGTCTGAAGAAAAAAGTCCAAATATTCACCCAGCCTTGAAGATACAGAATTAATGCCATTCACAATTGGCCGAGCTGGGGGATTACTTTGGTCTTTATGGACTTTCGGGAGGGTATATATTGTTGGTATTCTGCTGAAACTGGGCATCAGGTATCTCTTTTCTTTCTTGGTTAATATGTTTTTATCATACCCAAACTCAACCAAGAGATTCAGCTCTCGTCTATACTGAGAGGTTGGATCTCCCCTCAGTAATTCGTATGTTTGGGCGTCTGATAACAATTCCAAGAGTTGTTTGTGGTAAAATTCTTTTGTAAGAATCACCACCCCTCCACCCTTATCAGCAGGTCGAATGACTACGTCTTTCCTTTTCTCTAAGGATTCAAGACCTTCTTGTATATACCGTGGATTTACTCCCTTTTCTGGTTTAATTTTATTCAAGTCTCTAATTAAGAGGTTCTTGAATACCTCTACATATTGATTGGAGGGCTGGGGTGGATTGAACAGGGACTTATTCCTTAGTCCACTGTCAACTGACCTTCCCTGTAGATTTATATTGGTCGGGACCGTATTAACTGTACGATTAGAGCTCAAAAAATGGCTCTTAAGATTAATTTTTCTAATGTATTTGTGTACATCCACAAACACATTAAAATTATTAACAGGTTTATGTTTTGCACATTTTAAACCTGCGTTGAGGATGTTAATCTCCTTGTTGTTAAGGGGGATTTGTGCTAGATTGTATATGCCCTTTAATCTATTACCCTCCTTCTTTTTCTGTTGTTGTCGTCTTCCTGCTCGACAACCTCTGATTCGGGAGCGGGCTGAGGGTCTGTCCTCATCGGTGGAATTGGTCTCCACTGCTCCGACTGTGGACCCCTGTTGTACTGAGGGGGACCCCAGTTGGCGGGACGTCCCCTCCATGGTCTCCCCCCTCTCCTCCCACCCCTGCCTCTGCCGCCCCTCCATAAAAAAGGGCGTGGAGGGGGGGGTGGTGGAGCCGGGGACCACAAATCTTCCTGATATGCCAAACTTTCATATCTATTTTGTGTTGGGAACGGAGTAGGGTATTGATTCACCTGTTTATTCCCCTGCTGGGCATACCCGCCTCTATTATTATTAGGAATTCGCTGCCATTGTAGTGCTTGATTATTAACCTCAGTGGATTGGCTGGGTAAATTAGTGGCATTAGCGAATCCACCCGGGTGTGCTTTAGTTTTTTTAGGCAGAACCTTTGGTCTTAACGGTGTAGATCTAGGAGTACCCTGCAGATTAGTTCCAAGAGGCCTCATTGGAGGGACTAAGGCCTGCTGAGCTTCTTCCGCGGGTATCTGCCACGCGTACACATGATTTGATCTGAAATCTTCAGAATCTCTTTTATACTTTTTAACCTTCTTTCTATGAACTTCCCTATCTATCTTTTCAAGTTTTTTCTTAACATCAGTATTAAACTTAACAACTAATTGTGAATCCTTGTCTGGTTCAAGGCTAAGTTGCAACTCGGCTATTTTTTTCTCTAAAATGGTCATTTTATGTTTTTTCCTCTTTAAAACCAACTCTTGGAGTTTAACGCCAACACTATTGAAAAACTCCAGCCACTCCCCCTTTGATGCCTCGTGTGCGGGAGCTCTGGCTTTCCTTCATAGGCAGCGGTGAGTCTACCGGCACACGACGGGCTCCATATATTTTCTACATGCTACTATTTGTTTTTGAACATTGTGAGTGTATCTTTTATGGGGGATTGGGAATTTTAATAAAGCGTTGTTTTATGGAATTACACTATGGGTCTTCCCCCTTTCTTTTCCCATACATGATCTGAGATGTCTGGTGCAGTCTATGCTGAACGGAAGTCCTGATTATACATCAGATTTTGGTTAATCCGGAGAGGTATTACCGGGAATTCGTTTACCACATTGTGGAATACATCCCATATAAGGCGCCCCCTATGCCATCCTGTGGTGTCTGGTGCAGTCTATGCTGAACGGAAGTCCCGATTATATATCAGATTTTGGCTAATCCGGAGAGGTATTACCTGGAATTCGTTTACCACATTGTGGAATACATCCCATATAAGGCGTCCCTTTTGCCATCCTGTGGTGAGTTTTTACTACCTAGGGGGGCACTTACTTTGAGGTGTGGTGACGGTGGTCCACCTTAACAGGAAGCACCATTGGGTGTTCATGGGCTTGCACTCCAGGAACCCACTCAGTATATGAACTGTATCACCTAACATTTACGGACAATACTCACTTTGCATGGACATCTTATACAGAGAATAATTGTTTTGATGTTGAATTTTATAACCTTTGTTTTGAGGTATTATTTACATAAGATAATATAATTAGCGCTGCTAGTGTATATGAGCTTCCTCCGTTTCTCATTATACACCTTTCTGATATCATTTGATTTTTATAGCGGCTGCTTTGTTTTTAGAGTTTCTATTATATTAGCGCTGGGTTGAGTGGGTTTTTATATTCTTACTCCTATTATTTACATTTATCTATTTTAAACCTAGCAGCTATGGATGTGATATCCTTCCTAAAAAATAGGCAACTAGATATGGAGAGCATATTTACAGATACCATCGTAGATGATGCAACACATGACCTACAGTCCGACCTTTCCACCTTGGGCAGCCTGTTAGAAAAGCAGGTTCGCACTTGGTGGGATATCTGCACCTTTGAGCAGTATATCAAGGAACGTATCATAATGAGGAGTTTACGATGGGATGTCACCCCCCAAGATGCGCTCGATGACGAGGCATCAAAGGGGGAGTGGCTGGAGTTTTTCAATAGTGTTGGCGTTAAACTCCAAGAGTTGGTTTTAAAGAGGAAAAAACATAAAATGACCATTTTAGAGAAAAAAATAGCCGAGTTGCAACTTAGCCTTGAACCAGACAAGGATTCACAATTAGTTGTTAAGTTTAATACTGATGTTAAGAAAAAACTTGAAAAGATAGATAGGGAAGTTCATAGAAAGAAGGTTAAAAAGTATAAAAGAGATTCTGAAGATTTCAGATCAAATCATGTGTACGCGTGGCAGATACCCGCGGAAGAAGCTCAGCAGGCCTTAGTCCCTCCAATGAGGCCTCTTGGAACTAATCTGCAGGGTACTCCTAGATCTACACCGTTAAGACCAAAGGTTCTGCCTAAAAAAACTAAAGCACACCCGGGTGGATTCGCTAATGCCACTAATTTACCCAGCCAATCCACTGAGGTTAATAATCAAGCACTACAATGGCAGCGAATTCCTAATAATAATAGAGGCGGGTATGCCCAGCAGGGGAATAAACAGGTGAATCAATACCCTACTCCGTTCCCAACACAAAATAGATATGAAAGTTTGGCATATCAGGAAGATTCGTGGTCCCCGGCTCCACCACCCCCCCCTCCACGCCCTTTTTTATGGAGGGGCGGCAGAGGCAGGGGTGGGAGGAGAGGGGGGAGACCATGGAGGGGACGTCCCGCCAACTGGGGTCCCCCTCAGTACAACAGGGGTCCACAGTCGGAGCAGTGGAGACCAATTCCACCGATGAGGACAGACCCTCAGCCCGCTCCCGAATCAGAGGTTGTCGAGCAGGAAGACGACAACAACAGAAAAAGAAGGAGGGTAATAGATTAAAGGGCATATACAATCTAGCACAAATCCCCCTTAACAACAAGGAGATTAACATCCTCAACGCAGGTTTAAAATGTGCAAAACATAAACCTGTTAATAATTTTAATGTGTTTGTGGATGTACACAAATACATTAGAAAAATTAATCTTAAGAGCCATTTTTTGAGCTCTAATCGTACAGTTAATACGGTCCCGACCAATATAAATCTACAGGGAAGGTCAGTTGACAGTGGACTAAGGAATAAGTCCCTGTTCAATCCACCCCAGCCCTCCAATCAATATGTAGAGGTATTCAAGAACCTCTTAATTAGAGACTTGAATAAAATTAAACCAGAAAAGGGAGTAAATCCACGGTATATACAAGAAGGTCTTGAATCCTTAGAGAAAAGGAAAGACGTAGTCATTCGACCTGCTGATAAGGGTGGAGGGGTGGTGATTCTTACAAAAGAATTTTACCACAAACAACTCTTGGAATTGTTATCAGACGCCCAAACATACGAATTACTGAGGGGAGATCCAACCTCTCAGTATAGACGAGAGCTGAATCTCTTGGTTGAGTTTGGGTATGATAAAAACATATTAACCAAGAAAGAAAAGAGATACCTGATGCCCAGTTTCAGCAGAATACCAACAATATATACCCTCCCGAAAGTCCATAAAGACCAAAGTAATCCCCCAGCTCGGCCAATTGTGAATGGCATTAATTCTGTATCTTCAAGGCTGGGTGAATATTTGGACTTTTTTCTTCAGACTAGTGTTATACAATTAAGGTCATATCTGAAGGACACAAAAGATTTCCTGCTGTCCTTAAAACAGGTGGTTTTGCCCACCAATTCAGATATATTTCTTGTAACTGCGGATGTAGCATCCCTATATACAATAATTCAACATGAGGATGCCCTTTTAGCCCTCAATTGGGCTTTTAGTAAAAGATCGGATATTCCTGACCCCCAGAAGAGGTTCTTACAACATGTACTCGAGTTTTGCCTTTCGCACAACTACTTTTGGTATAACGGGATGTTTTATAACCAAAAGAGAGGAGTGGCGATGGGCGCGAAATTCGCGCCGAGTCTGGCGAACCTCTTCATGGGGGAATGGGAAGATCATAACATATATGGAGCACAAAGATCAGAGCTCATTATGTACCGCAGATACATAGATGACCTATTTTTCATATGGTCGGGACCTGAAAGCACTTTGGACAGTTTTGCATCTGAATTGAACTCCAATCATAACAATATTCGTTTGGAGTTTAATTGGAGTCGGATATCCATTCACTATCTGGATGTGGAAGTTATGTTAATGAATAACATCTTACATACGAAGGTTTACTTCAAGCCCACAGATAGGAATGGCTATCTGCCCATTCAGAGTGGTCATCACAACAGTTGGCTAAAAAATATTCCTAAAGGCCAACTGTTGAGAGTCAGGAGAAATTGTTCATTGGACAGTGATTTTTTGGCCCAAGCCGCAGTGATCAAACAGAGGTTTATTGACAAGGGTTATAACCCCGTACACCTCGATAGGGACATCAATGAAGTAGCCCAACTGTCCCAGGATGCATGTTTGGCGCCTAGTAACAGGAGCTCCACTATTAATCATGAGTGGAGCTTCATTACACAGTACAACACACAACATAAACAAATAGAAAATATAGTAAGAACTCATTGGAATGTGCTGTGTATGGACCGCATCCTGGGTAAAGTCTTACCATCTTCCCCTTCTTTCATCTACAGGAGGGGTCCAACCTTTGGGGACCAGGTGGTCCAAAAAGTGTTGGATCCCCCAGTCAAGCCAAGAATGTTTTGGGATGAGAGAAGTGGCTTTTATGCTTGTCGACATTGCAAGGCCTGCAGACAAGTACGGACACACTTACGCAACTTCACCTCCTTTCACTCTTCGGCCAACAATCAAACATTTGAGATTAAAGATCTCATCACGTGTCATACCACACACGTTGTTTATGCTATGGAATGTCCATGCGGTTTTATTTATGTAGGCCGCACCAAGAGGAAACTGTGTGTACGCATAGCGGAACATCTTGCCAACATCAGAAAGGGATTTAAACATCACAGCGTTTCAATGCACTATAAACGACACCACAATAAAGATCCCACAAATCTTAAATTTTGGGGGATCGAGAAAGTTGATCCAGTGTGGAGGGGCTCTAACAGAGTGCGTGAACTCTCGAAGAGAGAAACTCACTGGATCTACCTTACCAACGCTTTGCACCCTTATGGGTTAAACGTAGAGCTAGATATTAACTGCTTTATAAGCAACTACTAAAAGCAGTAGGCAGATGCGTATTTAAATTTTAAGTTATGAAAAATAATGATGGTCTGAGGTTTATTTACTGTTACGCGCCTTTCTGTGATTTACTTGCTTCCTAGGCGGGGTTTAAAAAAGAATTTTAAAAAAGAAATTAACCCTCCCCTTCCCATGTGTTTATCCATTTATTTGACATGGTTTTGCCTTCTTTCTGTGACGTGTTATTTTTAAATATGTATACTTTTAAACAAGAGGGTACATAAGTTCTATTCAATACATTGGTTTTAAAGTTTTTTCTGATTATATGCTTTTTAATTACTTATATTTATATGTCTATAATAGATTTTATACTTTGTAAAGTAGCATGTACAATAACATGGAGCATAGATCTGCCTATGTGTATGCTAATTTGATAAAAGAAATTTATACCCACGGGAATACCTATATAAGGAGTCCCGCGCTTGTAGGCAATACAACTGGTACAATTTCCGTTATATGTATATGAATCTCCTGGGATCTGGTCACTTGCATTCAAGTAGGAAGTATTTCTATTTCCGGGCATTGTGTGTACCGATGAGGAGAGGATACATAAGTTTTTTTATGAGCCTTATCCAATAAAAATGGTTAGGCATATTTTCTTGCCGGGTTATGGTGGTGACGGTCCGAGCCGTGGCTTAAGCTAATGATTGGTCCGCGGGTCCCAAAGGGGCTGGTCCGGTCATACGCCGCTGATTGGCTCGAGTCTCGCTGCCTTTCCAGAGTGAGAATGTTTACCTTCCGGGTTAAAGGTGAAGGGGACTGTCTGGGGCACGGGCCGGTGATTGGTCTACGTGTCTCTCTATGGGCGGTCACGGACGAGAGTCGGTGATTGGAGGACATCTCCTCCCTCTTCCGGATGGTGTTAGTATTTGAGAGGAGCGTGATGGTGCGTGCTCGCGCCCTCCGTAGAAGTCCGTGTGACGAAACATGTAAGGGCGTGAGCACGCATCCATCAGCTGTCACGCAGAGTCGGTGTGCGGGAGCTCTGGCTTTCCTTCATAGGCAGCGGTGAGTCTACCGGCACACGACGGGCTCCATATATTTTCTACATGCTACTATTTGTTTTTGAACATTGTGAGTGTATCTTTTATGGGGGATTGGGAATTTTAATAAAGCGTTGTTTTATGGAATTACACTATGGGTCTTCCCCCTTTCTTTTCCCATACATGATCTGAGATGTCTGGTGCAGTCTATGCTGAACGGAAGTCCTGATTATACATCAGATTTTGGTTAATCCGGAGAGGTATTACCGGGAATTCGTTTACCACATTGTGGAATACATCCCATATAAGGCGCCCCCTATGCCATCCTGTGGTGTCTGGTGCAGTCTATGCTGAACGGAAGTCCCGATTATATATCAGATTTTGGCTAATCCGGAGAGGTATTACCTGGAATTCGTTTACCACATTGTGGAATACATCCCATATAAGGCGTCCCTTTTGCCATCCTGTGGTGAGTTTTTACTACCTAGGGGGGCACTTACTTTGAGGTGTGGTGACGGTGGTCCACCTTAACAGGAAGCACCATTGGGTGTTCATGGGCTTGCACTCCAGGAACCCACTCAGTATATGAACTGTATCACCTAACATTTACGGACAATACTCACTTTGCATGGACATCTTATACAGAGAATAATTGTTTTGATGTTGAATTTTATAACCTTTGTTTTGAGGTATTATTTACATAAGATAATATAATTAGCGCTGCTAGTGTATATGAGCTTCCTCCGTTTCTCATTATACCCATTGGATACTGTTGTTGTATTCCGCTTTTCAATAAAAAACTATTTAGGGGAAAAAATTAAATTGTGGCCTAGTCTGCATATGTTACTGTGAGATACACCCGTTGGATACTGTTGTTGTATTCCCATTTTCAATAAAAACCCATTTAGGGGAAAAAAATTAAATTGCAGCCTAGTCTGCATATGTTACTGTGAGATACACCCGTTGGATGCTGTTGTTGTATTCCGCTTTTCAATAAAAACCCATTTAGGGGAAAAAAATTAAATTGCAGCCTAGTCTGCACATGTTACTGTTAGATACACCCATTGGATACTGTTGTTCTATTCCGCTTTTTAATAAAAACCCATTTAGGGGAAAACAATTACATTTCAGCCTAGTCTGCATATGTTACTGTGAGATACACCCATTGGATACTGTAGTTGTATTCCGCTTTTCAATAAAAACCCATTTAGGGGAAAAAGAATAAATTTGCGGCCTAGTCTGCATATGTTACTGTGAGATACACCGTTGGATGCTGTTGTTCTATTCCACTATTCAATAAACACCCATTTAGGGGAAGATCCTAAATTAGAGAAATATGAGGAGAAGGTCAAATAAGGGACGTGGCCTGGGTCGTGGTGCTGCTGGTGGAGCTCCTATTGCAAGGAGAGGATGTGGTCGATCTGTGCCAGCTACACGCACAAGTGAAACACCTTCCTCAGGTGTGAGTAGGAGACAGAACCTTACAGCAGTATTTGGCAGGGCATAATGCGTCTCTACAAATGTTGAGGCCAGAACAAGTACACGCAATAGTAGATTGGGTTGCTGACAGTGCCTCCAGTTCTTTCACATTGTCTCCCATCCAGTCTACTGCTGAAAGGTCAGAGTTGCCACCTGCAGCCAAAGTCCATCAATCTTTCACCTCACCCTCTTGCAAATCAGTCAAGCAGTCTGAGCCCCAAGTCATGCAGCAGTCTCTTCTTCTTTTTGATGATCCTGTTAGCATGGTTTCCCAGGGCCATCCACCTAGCCCTGCCCCAGAAGTGGAAGAGATTGAGTGCACTGATGCCCAACCACTTATGTCTCAAGATGAGTACATGGGAGGACCATCACAGCACGTCTCGGATGATGACGAAACACAGGTGCCAACTGCTGCGGAATTCCGAATTGTTGAGACCGACAAGGAGGGCAGGGGTGAAGACTGGGTAGAAGATGATGTGGAGGACAATGAGGTCCTCGACCCCACATGGAATGAACATTATGCAGGTGACCCGAGTAGTTTGGAGAAAGAGGAGGTGGTCGCACAGAGCAACCAGCACAGCAGAAGGGAGCAGGGTGCAAAAGCAGAGTGGCCATGCCCTAGACACTACGCCTGCTACTGCCCAATGCAGCAAGGGACCGAGCACACCAAAGCCAGCTCAAAGGAGTTCCCCAGCATGGCAGTTCTTCAGACAATGTGCTGATGACAGGACACTAGTGGTTTGCATGCTGTGCAATCAGAGCCTGAAGTGAGGCATAAACCTTCTCAACCTGAGCACAACCTGCATGACCAGGCATCTAAGTGCAAAGCACGAGCTGCAGTGGAGTAGACACCTCAAAAACCAAGAAAGGTCTCTGGCTCCTCCTGCTTCCTCTTCTGCTGCAGTCTCAGCCTCTTCATCAACCTCTGTAGTGACAGTGGCCCTGCCACCCCTGCAAACAGAGGATCTGCCAGCAACACCATCACCTGTGTCACCAACAACCATCTCCACAATGTCCCGTGGAAGCGTTCAGCTTTCTATCTCCCAAACACTGGAGTGGAAGAGGAAGTACCCCCCTACCCACCCGCGATCCCTGGCCCTGAATGCCAGCATTTCAAAATTCCTGGCCTTTGAAATGCTGTCATTCCGTCTGGGGGAGACGCAGAGTTTTAAAAGCCTTATGGCGGTGGCTGTCCCACAGAATGTCGTGCCCAGCCGCCACTACTTTTCCAGGCAAGCCATCCCTTCCCTGCACAACCAAGTGGGTGACAAAATCGGGTGTGCACTGCGCTATGCCATCTGTGGTAAGGTCCACCTATCTACGGATACGTGGACCAGTAAGCACGGTCCCTAACAGCACACTGGGTAAATGCAGTGTCGGCTGGGCCTGAGGCGGATAGCAGTTTGGCGCATGTCCTTCCACCACCGAGGATTGCAGGGCGCTTCAGTTTGCCTCCTTTTTCCAATTCCTCCTACTCCGCTTCCTCATCCTCTACCGCCTTCTCATCCGGTCAGCGTAACACCTTCACCACCAACTTCAGCACAGCCAGGGGTAAACGACAGCAGGCAGTTTTAAAACTTGCCTGTTTGGGGGAAAAAACACACACCACGCAGGAGTTGTGGAGGAGCATGGAACAGCAGACAAATGAGTGGTTGCTGCCAGCGAGCCTCAAGCCCGGCCTGGTGGTGTGCGATAACGGGCGAAATCTCATAGCAGCTCTGGGCCTAGCCAGTTTGACGCACATCCCTTGCCTGGCGCATGTGCTGAATTTGGTGGTGCAGAGGTTCCTGAGAAATTACCCCGATATGTCAGAGCTGCTGCAGAAAGTGCAAGCCGTATGTGTGCACTTTCGGCATTCTCACCCTTCTGCTGCTCGCCTGTCAGCGCTGCAGCGTAACTTCAGCCTTCCCGCTCACCGCCTCATATGTGTTGTGCCCACAAGGTGGAACTCCACCTTGCACATGCTGGCCAGACTGTGCGAGCAGCAGCAGGCCATAGTGGAGTTTCAGCTGCAGCATGCATGTGTGAGTCGCTCTGCGGAACAGCACCACTTCACCACCAATAACTGGCCTCCATGTGAGACCTGTGTGCCTTGTTGCGCTGTTTCGAGTACTCCACCAACATGGCCAGTGCCGATGACGCCGTTCTCAGCTTAACTATACCACTTCTATGCCTCCTTGAAAAAATGCTTTGGGCGATGATGGAAGAGGATGTGGCACAGGAGGAGGAGGAGGAAGAGGTATCATTTCCAAGGCTTTCAGGGCAGTCATTGACAAGTGGCTCCGAGGGTGGGTTCCTGTACCCACAAACGCCAGGTACACAATTGTCCAGCAGGGGCACAGTTCTGGAGGATGACGAGGATGAGGAGGAGGAGATGGAGGAGGAGATGGAACCATGTTCACAGCAGGGTGGCACCCAGGCCAGCTCATTGCCATCACTGGTGAGTGGCTGGGGGGATACAAAGGACACAGATGATACACCTCCCACAGAGGACAGCTTTTCGTTGCCTCTGGGCAGCCTGGCACACATGAGCGATTACATGCTGCAGTGTCTCCACCACGACCGCCGTGTTTCCCACATTGTAACTTGTGCTGATTACTGGGTGGCCACGCTGCTGGATCCCCATTACAAGGACAACGTACCATCCTTAATTCCCTCACTGGAGCGTGAGCGGAAGTTGCGCGAGTACAAGCGCACGCTGGTAGACATGCTGCTGGTGGCATTCCCACCTGACAGCGGGGGCACAGTGGAAGCACAAGGCCAAGGCAGAAGAGGAGGAAGAGGTCGCCAATGCAGCCAGGGCACCGCCAGCACCTCAGAAGGGGGGGTTAGCATGGCCAAAATGTGGAAAAGCTTTGTCAGCATGCCACACCAAGCAGCAGCCCCACCAGCTGATACGGAACGTCTTAGCAGGAGGCAGCATTTCTCCAACATGGTGAAGCAGTATGTGTGCACACGCCTAGACGTAATGACCGGGTCTGCCCCCTTCAACTTCTGGGTCTCCAAATTGGGCACATGGCCTGAGCTTGCCCTTTACGCCTTTGAGGTGCTGGCCTGCCCTGCAACCAGTGTATTATCTGAACGTGTATTTAGCACGGCTGAGAGCGTTATCACAGACAAGTGCAGCCACCTGTCCAGAGCCAATGTGGGCAAGCTCACGTTCATTAAAATTAACCAGGCATGGATCCCACAGGACTTGTCCATACCTTGTGCAGAATAGACATGTATACCGGCCTTACACATCCATTGTTGTATTTTTGATCTTTCTCACTGTTTTGGGGTGTACCCTAATTTAAAAAGAAATTTAAAATTAAAAAAAAAAAAAAAACAGTGTTGGCTACCTTGTCCTCCTCCACCGCTGTTTCCACCTACACCGCCACATGCACCCCCACCTCAACCTCCTACTCCATATGGGCCTTGTCCTCCTAGATCAAGATGATTATTTTTTATTTTTATGTTTTTTATGTTATTTTAAGTTATTTCCCTATCCACATTTGTTTGCAGAGCACTTGCCATGCTTTTAAGAAGATGTTGCTGCCATTTTGCAGCCCTCTAGCCCTTTCCATGTTTTTTTAGAGCCATTTTAGTGCTCCAAAGTTCGGGTCACCATTGACTTCAATAGGGTAAAGTTCGGGTTAAGTTCGGGTCACAAACCCAGACTTTTTTTTCAAGTTCGGCCGAACCCACCGAACCCGGACATCCAGTTGTTCGCTCAACTATAATAAAGAGCCAATCAAAGTGTATCTGTGCTTAATAATCACTGTGAACTAATCACAGCGATCTTAGTAGCAAAATAATATAGCAGTAAGCAAACATCAAGCCCTCCCCTTCCTCTTACAATTGTTTATGTAAAGAGGAATAAGGACATATAACTCCTCACTTATGTGAAGAAATGAGGGATAAGCAGGGTTCAGCAAATCTCAAAGAAGTTTGGATGCCGAACCTAAATCAATGGTAGCTGAATCTGTCAAATAGCACGGTGCCAGGGGGGTGCTGACCCGTAAAATGTGTCCCCCAAAATACATAGCATAGCATAATTAATTGACTTGAAATTTATACTGTAACAATGTTTTTCCTTTGTAAATGTTACTTTTGCTCCAGCATGTCCTTTGGCATAAATGAAAAAAAAAAAAAAAAGGGATACATTTTCACCCAAAACGCATACTAGACCTTTTTATGTCTGGATTTTAAGGGGTATCTCATGCAAAGAAAGCAAAATAATAGGAACAAAATGTGTGAGGTCCCCCCCAGGAAATCCATACCAGACCCTAATATGCGCATGGAAACTGAATAGGCAGAAAAGAAGGGGTGGATGAATGTGCTTGCCCCATTGCCACGTGGGGAAACCTTGCCACGGATGACTCCCCGTGCAAAGCACCTTGTCCCCACGTTGAGGCAAATAAGGGGCTTTTCGCTACAACCCGGGCTGGTGGTTGTGGGGGTCTGTGTGTAAGAGGCTTATTGGAACCTGGAAGCCTCTTATAACATAAAAGAGCCCATAGATACCACCCCCCACTATACATCAATGGATATTGGGTATCCCTACTAGTTTACAAAAAATGTATGTAAATAGATGTAAAGACACTCAAATTTTTGACAAATCCTTTAAAAAAAAAATCCAAAAAGTCCCTTATTGCATATCTAATGTCAATCATTGTCAATCGCAATCCCCACCACCCACTAACTTTCCAAAAAAACCAAACAAAAAAAAACAATGACCTGGTGCATATGACTGATCCTGATGCAACTCATAGATGAATGACAGCTCCCGAAGCTGTCATTAACTATAAAAGGGAAGGGGTGGGGATAGTGGTGACATCATTAACCAAATATGGACATGGCCAGTTATATCACTGCTGTTCCTGCCCCTTTAATTACATGACAGGTCTTCTTTGTTATGTCAGTGGTTCCTAAGAATGCAGCAGTTGCAAGCACCCACTGCTCCCTTAGAAACTATTGACAGCAGGACACTGTCATATATAGAATTGGTAGAAAAATGTTTCTATGTATGATGTTCCCGCTGAACAGGGAGTCTAACAGGAAACAGCCATAATTCAGTTTGGACCTGATCTAACCATCAGCTCATCCCTAGTGGAAGTCACTGAGTTATCACTGAACTAATATCACCAAACTAGCCAAACCCAAGCAAACAGTTGAAATGACCGATCTTCTAAAACATGAACTTAAATATGTTATACAGACATCCCAAATGGATTGTCTATATAAATGTTTTATCTTTCACCTAATGTCTAGACACAGTGCTACCTAAATCCATCAGAAATTTCATATAAAGCATGAACATTTTCAAAATGGGTTTTGACATCAGCATGCAGCAGAATACATTTTTGTCTAAATTTATGAAGAGAATTTTTTTTTTATATTTATTTAATAACAAAAAATGTAGCTAAAAATACCACCAAAAGACAGCTTTTAAAAAGAATAACTGTAAAGAAGAAAGTATCCTGCATTTCTTGAGTTTTTCTATCTGTAGTTATGGTCCAGTTCAACAGGTTTTAGAAATGGGTTATTTTTCCTACTTCCTCGAAACACTGCTAGAAATGCTCTTTGGATGTTGGTTCAACTTTCCATACTATGAGGGGGATTTAGTAAAACTGGTGCACACAGAATCTGGTGCAGCTGTGCAAGGTAATCAAGCAGCTTCCAGGTTTTATTGGCAAAGCTTATTTGAACAAGCTGAAGTTAGAAGCTGATTGGTTACTATGCACAACTGCACCAGATATTGTGTGCACTAGATATAGTAAACCCCACTCTTTATACGTTTAGGTTTTTTTGCCACAAAATATACAGCTTCTGGAGAAACATCGTTCTTCATATAAACATCATAACTTAACTACAGTATTCATTGCAAGCCCTGTACTTGGTATATGTAACCCTAGCTAGTTCTTATTTTTTGATACAAACTACCATCTAAATGATATTGGTTAGTCGTAACACAAGTTATTTTTCACATATATTATAATCATGTGAACTAGATTAGTATAAGTAAAGTCAGTGCTACACCAAGTATTATTATTCAAACATAAGCTGCTTGCAAGAAAGGAAATATACAACCTGGCCTCAGGTCCCTCACAATAACCAAATAAAAAGATTGCAGTGCTAAAGTTAAAGAACAATAAACAAATTTAAAAGAAAACTAAAAGTTCCAAGTAAAACAGTTCATCTGTGCATCCAAAGTTATTTCATGATAAAACTTCCTTATGCACAGAAAAACACAGGAAAAGTGGCATCTCACCAAAAATAAATGCTGTCTCAACCAAGAGACAAGCAAACACGCTTTTAGCGATCAGTCTATAGTGTGGTCATCTTAATTCGATGGTTAGCTCTTCTCATTAGAATGTTGCAATGACACATCATGAATTACCATAAAGTGAAAATTCATATAGTGTAGAAATGTATGATACATTATTTTTTATATATTATAAAACAAATAAGCACCTGTGCTGAAAGTGATATTGAGTGTACACTCAAGATCAAAGGTTCTCCACCCCCTGTGCTACCATAAAGTATGCAGCTAACATGAAAATGACCTAGAAGGAGTTTCAGAGTAAAGGCTACATATATATGGGTGCTAATACTGGACACTAGAGGTCCCTGAGGATGCACATTGGTGGAACAGAGATGTCTATGTGAGGTAGGACAGAGATGTCTGTGTGACATAACTCACAGCCAAACGCTGCCACCTCGGAGACTGGTGTAGCGGCATTTTGATGTAAATCAATAAGCAGTGTTTTACTTGTCACATATCTGGCAGATTGCTATTAATTTTAGTGATTGTTTTGTTTCTGCATTTAGTCTTTACAATAAATGACTACACTAAATGGTTTACTAACCATGTTGTTTGGTGGTACTGGTTTGAGTTAGTGGCTCAGTGTCCCCTGGACTGGAATATGGAGTGAATCCAATAAGAGTAGATTTGATGCCTGGCTTCCATCCATTCATCCTGCTTGGTATGTTAGCTGCATACCCTATGGCAGCACAATATTTGCGGTGAGTGTGCACTGCATGGGGGTTTATCATGAAATACCTTCTTAAAACAACTAAAAATTGCAGGCATGAAAGAGGATTACCATCAATCAATAGGAGATGTGGGGAAGTCCAGTCTGTAAGATTTGATAGAACGTTAGATGACTGCAATGTTTACTTGCGATGGTTTACTGCAGCACAAAGACCAAAATTAAGACGAAATCCATCCAGGAGATGCTGGTGAAGACTTCATGAAGATGGCGGCCCTGCCATTTTCTAGATCACCTCACAATCCTCAGTCAGCAAAGCCCGCGGTTCAGAAAATGGAGGGTGAGTCAGATCCAGAATATGGGCTGACCCCATTGGTGTTTCAGGGTGACACCTCACAACTGGACTTGCTGAGAAAGTTTGAGCGGATGCTCACTAAAGCCTGTACTGTATGAGAGCTTCATCTGTCATCCCCGGAACCTATAGCAGAAGGTATCAGACGTTGTGCAGCATCCTCCTCGCCGCAAAAGTCTCAAGCCTGACTAGACCACATTACCCAGCAGGGAATCCACAAAAGAGGCAGCTTCACCTCCCCTGCTCTGGCACCAGCCCCAAAAGAATCAATGGACTGACCTGGCTACATGAAGCAAGCCTTTGATTAACCCAGACAGCATGGACATCTTACTTCGACGTCAAGCATTTAGATGCCTTGATACAATAACTATGCACAATACTTTTTACTCCTCTTCCCCCCCTCCTTTTTTTTTTGTTTTGAGGTGCGCATCTATTTGCAACCGCCCCTATAGTGAGGGTTGGAGCAGAGTCCACCCATAGTTGGCTTTACGACAGCCCTGGTAACACTTCTCAGAACCCTGCCACTCTGCCCTCGCTCACGGACTGGCTTCCCCCTCTGGGCCTACCCAGAGGGGAACCTAAGGTTATGCATTTAGGCAATGTTCTAGATGTTTGCTTTATGGTTCCTTATGCTCCTCTGACAGGCCCCTTAATTTTATTACAAGAAAACGACAAGAGAACGGCACACCGACCTTGTGCATTACCACTAAAAAAGTTTATTTAAATGAAAGAAGGTAGCGTACAATATACTCACAAACATAGGATATGTACAAGCATGTAGTAAATAGGGACTGCTCGCTTCCAGGACACTTCTCTACTGCTGGATGCGTGATGGCGTCCTCATGACCTTGCATGGCTTATGCTTTTCGAGGGAGGACCCTCTTCCTCAGAACCAAAGTTGCCCCTTAATTTTATTGGCTGTATCCGAGGGGAGCCTACTATGACACCCTCTGGCTACAATTGCCACCCTTAAAAAAAACCCTACAGGGAAAGGTTTACCACCTGGCCTGATCCTTCCACCCTACACCAACCTATCAATGCCTGCTATGTGTACTAACAGTTTGTTTGTATTGACCTATTGAGGTCATGCGTCCCAGTTGCTCTTACCAACCCCATTGGGACCAATTGTCCTCTTTATTGTTATTATATGTTTATTGATATCTACATGACTGACTCGCTTTAACCACAATTCTTCCATAGCTCATCTCTTTGGCTGTCAATGTCTCAGAGACTGCTCACTGCACCCCCAGTTTTAGTCCTCTAATACCCACCATATTTGGTTGAGTATTTACTGGACCCCTTTGAATCCTTTTGGCGGGAAGCACCCTTCCTTCCATAGGACACTCTTCTTATCTTGTACATTACACCCTCTTACTGAGCTTTCTCTATCTTCCATCCCTGCCTCCCCCTCTCCCTATCCCTTACTTTTACCCTCTCCTCTCCCTCCCCTCACCTTGAGAGAGTCTCCTGCCCCTTGGGCCGTATTTCTATCTATATCCCACTCCACTTACGACCTATTATGTCTTCCCTGAATATTCTTACCCTCAATGTACAAGCTCTCAATCCCCCCCCCCCCCCCAAGCGGGTGAAAGCATTCCAATCATTCTCTTCACTATCCATACATGTGGTCTGCCTTCAGGAGACACATTTCTCCTCAAAATCAATGCCAAAACACTTTGGCTGCCAGTATCCACAAGTCTTCACGTCTTGTGCCTCCACAAAGCAACAAGGGGTGAGGATAGCATTCCATAGATCAACACCCTTCAGAAAGAAATCAGGGACCCTGAGGGTTGCTACCTCATAATAATTCGCCAACTCCTTGACAGCGAGGTCACAGTGGTCTCCTACTATGCCCCCAATAAAAAACCCCTGGCTTTTCTCTCTCATTTGCTATCTGTCACTGACACACACAAGTGAGGAACGCTCTTGCTCTGTGGGGACTCCAATCAAGTACTTTATTCCATCCAAGATAAGTCCCCTGCCCCGACATCAGCTCAACACCTCTCTTACCAGCAACTCTTGAACCAGCATTCATTGCTAAACACTTGGCGTGAGCACAACCCGCCTCGGCGACAATACACTCATTAGTCCCATCCACATAAACTATTTTCCCAGATCGATCACATACTAGTCCATGTTGGCATGTCCCCACCTCTCCTTGCTTCAACCATCGTAACATGCTCCTGGTCTGATCACAATGCAGTTGTTACCTTCATCTCCTCTCTGGTACCTAGATTTAATCATCACTCCTGGCAAGTCAATGTCAGCATAATGGCCAATCCTACTCACCATCTGGAAATTGAGAATGCCAATAAATACTATCTAGTCAATAATGAGATCTCTGAAATCTCCCCGTTGACATTATGGGAAGCTCATAAGCCTGTAATACGAGGGGTCTGTATTAGTCGAGCCTCTCATCAGCGCAAAGAGAAGCACCTCCTGCTTAAACGCTTAGAAGCAGCCTTCTATAGGGCCTCTGAGGAATTTCAGAATACCCCCTCACCATCAACTAAACAGACCCTAGATAAAGCACACTTAGAGCTTGACTTTTTCCTGACAGAGTCAGGGGAAAAGATACTTAGAAAATCAAAACACACTCTCTATATGAAAGCAAACAAACTAGACATGTTTCTGGCCCTGACACTCCGCAAAGCTGACTACACGCCTAAACCTATACGCCTTAAAAATATCCAAAGACACCTACTCCAGCAATCCCCTCAAAATCCTTCATGAGTTTTGCAACAAACTCTCTGCTCTCTATAAAGATCCCAATACATTTGATCAAACCCAGATGGATTTTTTCTTACTGAAGCGAGACCTAAGCTGTCCTGAGAACTAGTCACTGTAACTGCTTACACTGTTAACCAATAAAATACTGTATACCATAATCAACTGCATGAAAGTGTTTTATTTGGCTATGGAAAATTGAGTGCTAATTGGCACATAAAGTTGCTGTATTATCAATTTTTACTCACTGCCAATATGAGTGGGTATCATTTTTTGAGACTGAGTGGGTTTTTATGAGCTTTTATAACATTTTCCTTTGTTTTTTAGGTTTTCTATCTGTGAAAGTAGGGAAAGGGAGCAAGGCTCCTGTTGCACCAGTCAGAGTGTTTTTTTTATGATTCAAGTTAGGAGAAGTTTAACAATTTGAGTTCCTGAGGGTCAATTGGTAAAATCCACTAGAATCCACCCTATATTTCAAGGGTTGGTCCTGGGAGTCATAATTTTGGAAGAAACAGCACAGTATCTGTTTATGTTCAAATTACTGTAAAGCTTGCTATACATGGGTCAGTATTTTTTATTCAAACAACCAGTTGCACAAAAAACTGACCTGAGGTCCCCATCAACAAATTCAGTGTGTATGCAGGAATTCTCCCCGCTGTGTCAATGTATTCTGACAGTGGGGAGACTCTCCTGTCATCAAAATACACAGATCAGCACTGCACCCTATTGCCTGTGGTGCTGATCGAGTGGAAATATACAGACAGGGTGGTTAAGTAGAAGTCGATCAGCAAATGGACTTCTGTTCAACCTCAATGGTTACATGTGATTGAAATTAAACTGGTCCCTTCTGAACTGGCCAACTTTCACTCCATGTATGGCCAGCTTAAGTCATTTTCACTTAGCCCCCTACCCCCTTCCTACCATCAAGCACACATCCAATGTTTCTACTCAGTTAAATACTAAAGAGGAGTTTGAATATGTGTTTGGTATTCAATTCTTTTCAAAAACAATATGACAAAAATTAAAGCTTATCTCTAGGGTTGAGCGGACACCTAGATGTCCGTGTTCGACGGGTTCGGCCGAACTTTAAAAAAAAGTCCGGGTCCGTGTCCCGGACTTTTACCGAACTTTTCCCGGACACCGAACCCCATTGAAGTCAATGGGGACCCGAACTTTAAGGCACTAAAATGGCTCTAAAACACCAAAGGAAAGGGCTAGAGTGCTGCAAATGGCAGCAAAACGTAATTAAGAGCATGCCAAGTGCTCTGCAAACAAATGTGGATAGGGAAATAACTTAAAACAACAAAAAAAAACAGAAAAATAAAACAATGTTCTTCTTCATCTCTGAAGGACGAGGCCCATATGGAGTAGGAGGGAGGTTGAGGTGGTGGTGGATGTGGCGGTGACATAGGCGTGCGCACAGGGTGTGCTGGGTGTGCCTGGGCACACCCTAATCACCTAGGGCACATAGCATTGCCAGTGAGGAGATGGGAAAGATCTCCCTGGGACCTGCTCTGCTCTATTTCTCCTTGCCTACAGGTACATGGCCCCGATACATTACTCTCCCTGCTGGCAAACACATGCATGTGTATTTCAACTTTGGGGTGCACACCTTAATGCAATAGGCTGCGCACACCTATGGGCGGTGTAGGTGGAAGCGGCGGTGGAGGAGGACCAGGGCCGGATTAACAGCATCATGGGCTTGGTGCTGAGGATTTTGAAGGGCCTTAAGGGCCGTGCCTTGCCATGCACCCAGAGGAGGAAGGGTGCAGCCATGCATGCCTAATTCAACATGGGATGCTGTCTCTGAAGCCCATAAACACATCCATGCATCGCCAACTGTCCCTCCTTGTCCGGCCTTCACGCTGTGTGGGGAGGTTCTGAGGGTGCTGCCTGGGGAAGCGAGCATAGAAGCCAGACTTCTGTGTTTACAAGTGACAGAAGAGCGGTAACAGTGAATATGGCCAACCCGGGGCCTATATAAAAGGTAGGGGCCTGGAGCTGCAGCTCCAATAGCCCCTACATTAATCTGGCCCTGAGGAGGAGGACGAGGTAGCCAACACTGCTTCTTTTCAAAAATTTTAAATGAGGGTACACCCCAAAAGAGTGAGAAAGAGCAAAAATGGAACAATGGGTGGGTAAGGTCGGTATCCATTGCTATTCTGCATAAGGTACGGAAAAGTCCCGTGGGATCCATGCCTGGTTCATTTTAATGAACGTGAGCTTGTCCACATTGTCTCTGGACAGGCGGCTGCGCTTGTCTGTTATAACGCCCCCAGCCGTGCTAAATACCCGTTCAGATAATACACTGGCTGCAGGGCACGCCAGCACCTCCAAGGCGTAAAGGGCAAGCTCAGGCCATGTGCCCAATTTGGAGACCCAGAAGTTGAAGGGGGCAGACCCGTCATTCACTACATGTAGGCGTGTGCACACATACTGCTCCACCATGTTGGTAAAATGCTGCCTCCTGCTAAGACGTTCCATCTGAGCTGCTGGTGCTGCTGTTTGTTGTGGCGTGCTGACAAAGCTTTTCCACATTTCGGCCATGCTAACCCTGCCTTCTGAGGTGCTGGCGGTGCCCTGGTTGCGTTGGCGACCTCCTCCTCCTCCTCCTCTGCCTTGTGCTTCCACTGTGGCCCCGCTGTCAGATGGGAATGCCAGCAGCATGGCGTCTACCAGCGTGCGCTTGTACTCGCGCATCTTGCGATCGCGCTCCAGTGAGTGAATTAAGGACGGTACGTTGTCCTTGTAACGGGGATCCAGCAGCGTGGCCACCCAGTAATCAGCACAAGTTAGAATGTGGGCAACTCGGCGGTCATTGTGGAGACACTGCAGCATGTAATCGCTCATGTGTGCCAGGCTGCCCAGAGGCGACGAAAGGCTGTCCTCTGTGGGAGGTGTATCGTCCGTGTCCTCTGTATCCCCCCAGCCACGCACCAGTGATGGCCATGAGCTGGCCTGGGTGCCACCCTGCTGTGAACATGGTTCCATCTCCTCCTCCAGCTCCTCCTCCTCCTCATCCTCCTCATCCTCCAGAACTGTGCCCCTGCTGGACAATTGTGTCCCTGGCGTTTGTGTGTGCAGGAACCCACCCTCGGAGCCCCTTGCGAATGACTGCCCTGAAAGCCTTTGAAATGTTACCTCTTCATCCTCCTCCTCCTCCTCCTCATCCTGTGCCACATCCTCTTCCATCATCGCCCAAATTGTTTTTTCAAGGAGGCATAGAAGTGGGATAGTTAAGCTGAGAATGGCGTCATTGCCACTGGCCATGTTGGTGGAGTACCCAAAACAGCGCAACAAGGCACAATATATGCAAATGTCAAATATGCAAACTATGCCGCAATTTAATGTTTTTTACACCAAAAGGGTGTGTATTGAATAGCGGAATAGGATAAAAAACTGTGTATCTCACACGTACAAACACAGACTAGGCCCGATTAAATTTTTTCCTACCCTAAAGGGAGGATGAGGAAGAGGAGTATGGAACATGCAGCACCCTCAAATCTTCAGAAGTATGAGATGAACCCCAAAAACTTGGAAAGGTGGATCTCTCTCACACGTACCAACACAGACTATCCCCCAATTTAACTGATCCCCAAAGGTTTTTGATTAAATAGCGGAATAGAAAATATGATCCAAAAAAAGTGTATGTATATCACACGTACACAACCACACTAGGCCCCAATTACTATTGTTTGTACCCCTAAAAGGCTAGATGAGGAGTAGGGGGGGTATGGAACAGGCAGCACCCTCAAACCTTCAGAAGTATGAGATGAACCCCAACAACTTGGAAAGGTGGATCTCTCTCACACGTACCAACACAGACTATCCCCCAATTTAACTGATCCCCAAAGGTTTTTGATTAAATAGCGGAATAGAAAATATGATCCAAAAAAAGTGTATGTATATCACACGTACACAACCACACTAGGCCCCAATTACTATTGTTTGTACCCCTAAAAGGCTAGATGAGGAGTAGGGGGGGTATGGAACAGGCAGCACCCTCAAACCTTCAGAAGTATGAGATGAACCCCAACAACTTGGAAAGGTGGATCTCTCTCACACGTACCAACACAGACTATCCCCCAATTTAACTGATCCCCAAAGGTTTTTGATTAAATAGCGGAATAGAAAATATGATCCAAAAAAAGTGTATGTATATCACACGTACACAACCACACTGGGCCCCAATTACTATTGTTTGTACCCCTAAAAGGCTAGATGAGGAGTAGGGGGAGTATGGAACAGGCAGCACCCTCAAACCTTCAGAAGTATGAGATGAACCCCAACAACTTGGAAAGGTGGATCTCTCTCACACGTACCAACACAGACTATCCCCCAATTTAACTGATCCCCAAAGGTTTTTGATTAAATAGCGGAATAGAAAATATGATCCAAAAAAAGTGTATGTATATCACACGTACACAACCACACTAGGCCCCAATTACTATTGTTTGTACCCCTAAAAGGCTAGATGAGGAGTAGGGGGGGTATGGAACAGGCAGCACCCTCAAACCTTCAGAAGTATGAGATGAACCCCAACAACTTGGAAAGGTGGATCTCTCTCACACGTACCAACACAGACTATCCCCCAATTTAACTGATCCCCAAAGGTTTTTGATTAAATAGCGGAATAGAAAATATGATCCAAAAAAAGTGTATGTATATCACACGTACACAACCACACTAGGCCCCAATTACTATTGTTTGTACCCCTAAAAGGCTAGATGAGGAGTAGGGGGGGTATGGAACAGGCAGCACCCTCAAATCTTCAGAAGTATGAGATGAACCCCAAAAACTTGGAAAGGTGGATCTCTCTCACACGTACCAACACAGACTATCCCCCAATTTAACTGATCCCCAAAGGTTTTTGATTAAATAGCGGAATAGAAAATATGATCCAAAAAAAGTGTATGTATATCACACGTACACAACCACACTAGGCCCCAATTACTATTGTTTGTACCCCTAAAAGGCTAGATGAGGAGTAGGGGGGGTATGGAACAGGCAGCACCCTCAAACCTTCAGAAGTATGAGATGAACCCCAACAACTTGGAAAGGTGGATCTCTCTCACACGTACCAACACAGACTATCCCCCAATTTAACTGATCCCCAAAGGTTTTTGATTAAATAGCGGAATAGAAAATATGATCCAAAAAAAGTGTATGTATATCACACGTACACAACCACACTAGGCCCCAATTACTATTGTTTGTACCCCTAAAAGGCTAGATGAGGAGTAGGGGGGGTATGGAACAGGCAGCACCCTCAAACCTTCAGAAGTATGAGATGAACCCCAACAACTTGGAAAGGTGGATCTCTCTCACACGTACCAACACAGACTATCCCCCAATTTAACTGATCCCCAAAGGTTTTTGATTAAATAGCGGAATAGAAAATATGATCCAAAAAAAGTGTATGTATATCACACGTACACAACCACACTGGGCCCCAATTACTATTGTTTGTACCCCTAAAAGGCTAGATGAGGAGTAGGGGGAGTATGGAACAGGCAGCACCCTCAAACCTTCAGAAGTATGAGATGAACCCCAACAACTTGGAAAGGTGGATCTCTCTCACACGTACCAACACAGACTATCCCCCAATTTAACTGATCCCCAAAGGTTTTTGATTAAATAGCGGAATAGAAAATATGATCCAAAAAAAGTGTATGTATATCACACGTACACAACCACACTAGGCCCCAATTACTATTGTTTGTACCCCTAAAAGGCTAGATGAGGAGTAGGGGGGGTATGGAACAGGCAGCACCCTCAAACCTTCAGAAGTATGAGATGAACCCCAACAACTTGGAAAGGTGGATCTCTCTCACACGTACCAACACAGACTATCCCCCAATTTAACTGATCCCCAAAGGTTTTTGATTAAATAGCGGAATAGAAAATATGATCCAAAAAAAGTGTATGTATATCACACGTACACAACCACACTGGGCCCCAATTACTATTGTTTGTACCCCTAAAAGGCTAGATGAGGAGTAGGGGGAGTATGGAACAGGCAGCACCCTCAAACCTTCAGAAGTATGAGATGAACCCCAACAACTTGGAAAGGTGGATCTCTCTCACACGTACCAACACAGACTATCCCCCAATTTAACTGATCCCCAAAGGTTTTTGATTAAATAGCGGAATAGAAAATATGATCCAAAAAAAGTGTATGTATATCACACGTACACAACCACACTAGGCCCCAATTACTATTGTTTGTACCCCTAAAAGGCTAGATGAGGAGTAGGGGGGGTATGGAACAGGCAGCACCCTCAAACCTTCAGAAGTATGAGATGAACCCCAACAACTTGGAAAGGTGGATCTCTCTCACACGTACCAACACAGACTATCCCCCAATTTAACTGATCCCCAAAGGTTTTTGATTAAATAGCGGAATAGAAAATATGATCCAAAAAAAGTGTATGTATATCACACGTACACAACCACACTAGGCCCCAATTACTATTGTTTGTACCCCTAAAAGGCTAGATGAGGAGTAGGGGGGGTATGGAACAGGCAGCACCCTCAAATCTTCAGAAGTATGAGATGAACCCCAAAAACTTGGAAAGGTGGATCTCTCTCACACGTACCAACACAGACTATCCCCCAATTTAACTGATCCCCAAAGGTTTTTGATTAAATAGCGGAATAGAAAATATGATCCAAAAAAAGTGTATGTATATCACACGTACACAACCACACTAGGCCCCAATTACTATTGTTTGTACCCCTAAAAGGCTAGATGAGGAGTAGGGGGGGTATGGAACAGGCAGCACCCTCAAACCTTCAGAAGTATGAGATGAACCCCAACAACTTGGAAAGGTGGATCTCTCTCACACGTACCAACACAGACTATCCCCCAATTTAACTGATCCCCAAAGGTTTTTGATTAAATAGCGGAATAGAAAATATGATCCAAAAAAAGTGTATGTATATCACACGTACACAACCACACTAGGCCCCAATTACTATTGTTTGTACCCCTAAAAGGCTAGATGAGGAGTAGGGGGGGTATGGAACAGGCAGCACCCTCAAACCTTCAGAAGTATGAGATGAACCCCAACAACTTGGAAAGGTGGATCTCTCTCACACGTACCAACACAGACTATCCCCCAATTTAACTGATCCCCAAAGGTTTTTGATTAAATAGCGGAATAGAAAATATGATCCAAAAAAAGTGTATGTATATCACACGTACACAACCACACTGGGCCCCAATTACTATTGTTTGTACCCCTAAAAGGCTAGATGAGGAGTAGGGGGAGTATGGAACAGGCAGCACCCTCAAACCTTCAGAAGTATGAGATGAACCCCAACAACTTGGAAAGGTGGATCTCTCTCACACGTACCAACACAGACTATCCCCCAATTTAACTGATCCCCAAAGGTTTTTGATTAAATAGCGGAATAGAAAATATGATCCAAAAAAAGTGTATGTATATCACACGTACACAACCACACTGGGCCCCAATTACTATTGTTTGTACCCCTAAAAGGCTAGATGAGGAGTAGGGGGAGTATGGAACAGGCAGCACCCTCAAACCTTCAGAAGTATGAGATGAACCCCAACAACTTGGAAAGGTGGATCTCTCTCACACGTACCAACACAGACTATCCCCCAATTTAACTGATCCCCAAAGGTTTTTGATTAAATAGCGGAATAGAAAATATGATCCAAAAAAAGTGTATGTATATCACACGTACACAACCACACTAGGCCCCAATTACTATTGTTTGTACCCCTAAAAGGCTAGGAGTAGGGGGAGTATGGAACAGGCAGCACCCTCAAACCTTCAGAAGTATGAGATGAACCCCAACAACTTGGAAAGGTGGATCTCTCTCACACGTACCAACACAGACTATCCCCCAATTTAACTGATCCCCAAAGGTTTTTGATTAAATAGCGGAATAGAAAATATGATCCAAAAAAAGTGTATGTATATCACACGTACACAACCACACTAGGCCCCAATTACTATTGTTTGTACCCCTAAAAGGCTAGGAGTAGGGGGAGTATGGAACAGGCAGCACCCTCAAACCTTCAGAAGTATGAGATGAACCCCAAAAACTTGGAAAGGTGGATCTCTCTCACACGTACCAACACAGACTATCCCCCAATTTAACTGATCCCCAAAGGTTTTTGATTAAATAGCGGAATAGAAAATATGATCCAAAAAAAGTGTATGTATATCACACGTACACAACCACACTAGGCCCCAATTACTATTGTTTGTACCCCTAAAAGGCTAGATGAGGAGTAGGGGGGGTATGGAACAGGCAGCACCCTCAAACCTTCAGAAGTATGAGATGAACCCCAACAACTTGGAAAGGTGGATCTCTCTCACACGTACCAACACAGACTATCCCCCAATTTAACTGATCCCCAAAGGTTTTTGATTAAATAGCGGAATAGAAAATATGATCCAAAAAAAGTGTATGTATATCACACGTACACAACCACACTGGGCCCCAATTACTATTGTTTGTACCCCTAAAAGGCTAGATGAGGAGTAGGGGGAGTATGGAACAGGCAGCACCCTCAAACCTTCAGAAGTATGAGATGAACCCCAACAACTTGGAAAGGTGGATCTCTCTCACACGTACCAACACAGACTATCCCCCAATTTAACTGATCCCCAAAGGTTTTTGATTAAATAGCGGAATAGAAAATATGATCCAAAAAAAGTGTATGTATATCACACGTACACAACCACACTAGGCCCCAATTACTATTGTTTGTACCCCTAAAAGGCTAGGAGTAGGGGGAGTATGGAACAGGCAGCACCCTCAAACCTTCAGAAGTATGAGATGAACCCCAAAAACTTGGAAAGGTGGATCTCTCTCACACGTACCAACACAGACTATCCCCCAATTTAACTGATCCCCAAAGGTTTTTGATTAAATAGCGGAATAGAAAATATGATCCAAAAAAAGTGTATGTATATCACACGTACACAACCACACTAGGCCCCAATTACTATTGTTTGTACCCCTAAAAGGCTAGATGAGGAGTAGGGGGAGTATGGAACAGGCAGCACCCTCAAATCTTCAGAAGTATGAGATTGTGTTCACTGTACCCCACAAAGATTGAGTTCACTGCACCCCACAATGATTGTGTTCACTGCACCCCACAAAGATTGTGTTCACTGCACCTCACAAAGATTGTGTTCACTGTACCCCCCAAAGATTGTGTTCACTGCACCCCACAAAGATTCTGTTCACTGTACCCCACAAAGATTGTGTTCACTGCACCCTAAAAGGATGTTGTTCACTGCACCCCACAAAGATTGTGTTCACTGCACCCTAAAAGGATGTTGTTCACTGCACCCCAAAAAGATTGTGTTCACTGTACCCCCCCAAAGATTGTGTTCACTGCACCCCACAAAGATTGTGTTCACTGCACCCCAAAAAGATTGTGTTCACTGTACCCCCCAAAGATTGTGTTCACTGCACCCCAAAAAGATTGTGTTCACTGTACCCCCCAAAGATTGTGTTCACTGCACCCCACAAAGATTCTGTTCACTGTACCCCACAAAGATTGTGTTCACTGCACCCCAAAAAGATTGTGTTCACTGTACCCCCCCAAAGATTGTGTTCACTGCACCCCACAAAGATTCTGTTCACTGCACCCCACAAAGGATTTTGTTCACTGCACCCCAAAAAGATTGTGTTCACTGCACCCCAAAAAGGATTTTGATCACTGCACCCCAAAAAGGATGTTGTTCACTGCACCCCAAAAATGATTTTGTTCACTCCACCCCAAAAAGATTGTGTTCACTGCACCCCACAAAGATTGTGTTCACTGCACACCAAAAAGATTGTGTTCACTGTACCCCCCAAAGATTGTGTTCAATGCACCCCACAAAGATTCTGTTCACTGTACCCCACAAAGATTGTGTTCAATGCACCCCAAAAAGATTGTGTTCACTGCACCCCAAAAAGGATGTTGTTCACTGCACCCCAAAAAGGATGTTGTTCACTCCACCCCAAAAAGATTGTGTTCACTGCACCCCACAAAGGATTTTGTTCACTGCACCCCAAAAAGATTGTGTTCACTGCACCCCAAAAAGGATTTTGATCACTGCACCCCAAAAAGGATGTTGTTCACTGCACCCCAAAAATGATTTTGTTCACTCCACCCCAAAAAGATTGTGTTCACTGCACCCCACAAAGATTGTGTTCACTGCACCCCAAAAAGATTGTGTTCACTGTACCCCCCAAAGATTGTGTTCACTGCACCCCACAAAGATTCTGTTCACTGTACCCCACAAATATTGTGTTCACTGCACCCTAAAAGGATGTTGTTCACTGCACCCCACAAAGATTGTGTTCACTGCACCCTAAAAGGATGTTGTTCACTGCACCCCAAAAAGATTGTGTTCACTGTACCCCCCCAAAGATTGTGTTCACTGCACCCCACAAAGATTGTGTTCACTGCACCCCAAAAAGATTGTGTTCACTGTACCCCCCAAAGATTGTGTTCACTGCACCCCAAAAAGATTGTGTTCACTGTACCCCCCAAAGATTGTGTTCACTGCACCCCACAAAGATTCTGTTCACTGTACCCCACAAAGATTGTGTTCACTGCACCCTAAAAGGATGTTGTTCACTGCACCCCACAAAGATTGTGTTCACTGCACCCTAAAAGGATGTTGTTCACTGCACCCCAAAAAGATTGTGTTCACTGTACCCCCCCAAAGATTGTGTTCACTGCACCCCACAAAGATTGTGTTCACTGCACCCCAAAAAGATTGTGTTCACTGTACCCCCCAAAGATTGTGTTCACTGCACCCCAAAAAGATTGTGTTCACTGTACCCCCCAAAGATTGTGTTCACTGCACCCCACAAAGATTCTGTTCACTGTACCCCACAAAGATTGTGTTCACTGCACCCCAAAAAGATTGTGTTCACTGTACCCCCCCAAAGATTGTGTTCACTGCACCCCACAAAGATTCTGTTCACTGCACCCCACAAAGGATTTTGTTCACTGCACCCCAAAAAGATTGTGTTCACTGCACCCCAAAAAGGATTTTGATCACTGCACCCCAAAAAGGATGTTGTTCACTGCACCCCAAAAATGATTTTGTTCACTCCACCCCAAAAAGATTGTGTTCACTGCACCCCACAAAGATTGTGTTCACTGCACCCCAAAAAGATTGTGTTCACTGTACCCCCCAAAGATTGTGTTCACTGCACCCCACAAAGCTTCTGTTCACTGTACCCCACAAAGATTGTGTTTACTGCACCCCAAAAAGATTGTGTTCACTGCACCCCAAAAAGGATGTTGTTCACTGCACCCCAAAAAGGATGTTGTTCACTCCACCCCAAAAAGATTGTGTTCACTGCACCCCACAAAGATTGTGTTCACTGCACCCCAAAAAGATTGTGTTCACTGCACCCCAAAAATGATTTTGTTCACTGCACCCCAAAAAGGATTTTGTTCACTGCACCCCAAAAAGGATGTTGTTCACTCCACCCCAAAAAGATTGTGTTCACTGCACCCCAAAAAGATTGTGTTCACTGCACCCCACAAAGGATTTTGTTCACTGCACCCCAAAAAGATTGTGTTCACTGCACCCCAAAAAGGATGTTGTTCACTGCACCCCAAAAAGGATTTTGTTCACTGCACCCCAAAAAGATTGTGTTCACTGCACCCCACAAAGGATTTTGTTCACTGCACCCCACAAAGATTGTGTTCACTGCACACCAAAAAGGATTGTGTTCACTGCACCCCAAAAAGATTTTGTTCACTGCACCCCAAAAAGATTGTGTTCACTGCAGCCCAAAAAGATTGTGTTCACTGCAGCCCAAAAAGATTGTGTTCACTGCAGCCCAAAAAGATTGTGTTCACTGCAGCCCAAAAAGATTGTGTTCACTGCAGCTCACACACAGAAAAATGGATGTGGATCACTGACACCTGCCTATCTCCAATCCCACACCACACAGCAATATCGATTGTAGTTTGTAGAACACAGTTTCCCTAAAATTCAGCAGACTCTGTCCCTAACAGGATTGAGAAGAGATCGTAGATCAGGATTGAGTGCAGATTCACCCCACCCCCCACACAGCAATATCGATTGTAGTTTGTAGAAGACACTGACCCTATAATTCAGCAGACTCTATCCCTAAAATGCCTACAACTCGCCCTGCCTAAACACTCCGACCTGTCCCTCAATTCTATCCGGACACAAATGGTTTTTTCCTGCCTATCTTTCCCTAATCAGCAGCCAGCACATTGATGTGTGCTCTGTCCCTTAGCTAAGCAGCAGAATGACGCTGCTGTGGCGGCTGCCTCGAACTTATAAAGACTTGGTCACATGCTTCAGACGGCCAATCACAGCTACTAAGACATTTGCAGGCATGGCTGGGATGGCTTAAGGCACACCAGTTAAACGATTGTTGATTGGCTGTTGAAAGCCCGCCATGAAAAGAGCGCCAAAGCATGCAAAACCCGGAAATAAAACGACCGAACACGGATTTTTACCCGAACATACAGTAAAGTGTCCGTGTCCGTGTTCGGGTAAAAAAAATCCAATTATTCGGTACGAACACGAATAATACAGTCCGTGTTCGCTCAACACTACTTATCTCCTTTTTTTCTGAAAATAATTCTCAATAATTACAATTTCATTTCATTCTCTTTTTCTAAGGATTTTTTGCCCAGCTATGAAGAGAAACAGTTGGTGCTAATGATGAATGTAACTTGTAAAAAACACATTAGTCTGTATTAGGTTATACATAGAAAGAAACTTTTATCTCCTGTTTGATCATCAAATTAAATAGCCTACTGACTAATGTATTATAATGAAATAGCTATTCCACATGATATTTGTCTGGGGATAATAAATGGAAAATGAATGCAAACAGAAAATGTTCCATTACTGTCAAGATCATTATCCTCAAAATCTGTGAATGTTTATATGTGACATAGCTTCCTCTAAAGTAAACTTCTGCAGATCACTCTGACACCTGCTAAATGCTTAAACATTTGCAAGATCTGAAAAATAAACAATTAACTGCTGGGCAAATGAATATGTTGATATTCGTCTATACTGTGTGAATTCTTGCTGCCATGTTATTCATTTTTGGGGCAAGATGAACAATCCAATACTCCACTACACTTCTCTGAGCACATAGTTAATGAACTGATAAAAAAAATAATTAATAATTATAAATTGTAGACATTTACCTATACATTTAGTTTGTAGCAGAATAAAATAGAGTAACTGATAGCCTTGAGAGCTGAAAAATTCTTTGTTGTATCTAGAAGTTAAATTTTGGGGGATCATATTCTTAAATAATAATACATTTTAAGGTGGAAGCCAACTAAGCAGTCAGTATTTTTTTTTATCAACAGAAAAAAAAATGGCGCCCCCTATGTGCATCTGTTGATAAAATTCACCCTGCAGCTGCCATCAATTCTTGGAAATTCCAAAAATGAATATTAATAGTTAACATTTGAGGCACTTCGCTATAAAGTGTAAGTGATTATGGTGCTTATATTAGTGCATAGGTATTGCTCCCTCATATGACAAAAATGCAAATATCCTCGTGAATATGTGACAACAATTCTAATACACAAAAATATATACTCTAAAAAAATTAAAATAAACAATTATTTCTAAATATATAAATGAGTATCTTCTACACCCCATGTTTCATTGTGCTTTAATATTTCCGTCTATTGCGTGCTCAAATGTGATATTCCTCCACCTTAGTCCAAAGGGGCCACTCACCAGATATATTCAGACCGACAAGACCCCCACAGGTTTTTATATAATATTGGTCACCGTTTGTATCTCCCATTTTCCCAACACATCATCTCAATCCCTAATACCCTCAACTTGGGCAAATCTGTATATTTTACCTATATATTGTTGAGCCAGGCTCCAATCTGTTAAGGATTCCCAAAAAGAAACAAACGCAGATTATCGTGCAATATGTTTGTATGACCTCTGCAGTGGTGATACTTCTGGTTTTGTCACTTCCAGTTCTTGGTGGAACGCAGTTGGCACGCACGCCAGTTCCTGGCATGAACAGCGGGAGTTACTGCATACCAAGCATTTTACAGTGGGTGCTGCTCTGGGCACAATTAAATGTGAGTGCAAATACCATTGTTTTAATGGGATTTTGGATAATTTTAATAAACGTATCGCACGATCATTTGCCTATGTTTCTTTTGGAGAATCCTTAATGGATTGGAGCCTGGCTCAACAATCTACAGTTAAAATATACAGATTTGCCCAAGTCAAGGGTATTAAGGATTGAGATGATTTGTTGGAAAAAGGGAGATACAAACAGTGACTAATATTATATATAAAGCTGTGGGGGTCTTGAACCATACAGTATTTAAAAATAATTGTTAATTTTTATTTTTTTAGAGTATATATTTTTTTGTTGTCACATATTCATGAGGATTTTTGCATTTTTGACATATGAGGAAGTAATACATATGCACTAATATAAGCACCATAATCACTTCCATTTTATAGTGTAGCACCTCAAATTTAAACTATTAGTATTTTTTTTAACTGTGGCATTCAATGCAACCCTAACCAGCTCTTAGATTTGACAGCTTAGTTGATCCCACAAAGCAAGTTGCATGTAAAATGCTGCAGACAGGTTCAACTTTTCCGGTCTTAGAAGTTCATATAAAAGGGTAAGATGAGAAGTGGATGGGAAGTAGAGAGTATTGGTCTAGACTTTTTTTGTGAAGCAAAATGGTGATGGGGCAGTTTTTCCAATTGTTAGTTATCTAACATAGTGGCCTGAAGATCTTATCTAAGGGGTCCCACAAATATTATTAATATTATTATTATTACTATACAGGATTTAAATAGTGCCAACAGTTTGCACAGCGTTTAACAACTATGAGATTGTTCCTAATTTATTTTGTTCACAATTTTTATTAAAAAAATAAAGAACAATGAATCAAAACAGAATGCATCAGAGAGAAATCTTCCTCCAAGATAGGAGGAGGCAATGGTAGCAGAAAGACATAATTCAGAGGTAGGGACGTAGCCCTTTGAAACAAACATAAAAAAACCCCCAGCAAATTATAAACAGTTATTATAAAACTACTCAGTGAGAGTTAGATTGGGGGCACTCAGGAGATTGTTGATAAATGGAATCTAGAAACCAATAAGATTCCTATAAATAGAGGTCAGTTAACATGGGCTCTGGTTGGAGGCCACCCCAAGATGAACAGACAATCAAGTGTCTAAGATTGCTCCTAATTTAAACAAAAATATTTATTTGTGCAGGTTAAAATGTAAATCTGTTCACTTAGAAGCAAAGTTTTCTAGACTGCAACTTACTTTTATTTAAGAATAGAAGTCTACCTACTAGGTATACTTCTCAGTAGGTAATTTCAAGGGAAATCTAAGGGCATGGCATATACATTCATTTTATAATATAATAGCATTACAATATTTATTAATGACAATCCAATATAAGCTTACTTGAAAATGTTCCTTTCGTGTTGTGAGTGCTGCCTGTCATCTGGCCATCTCTTTCTACAACTTCCTGGAATCCCTACATGCTTTGCAGCTTCTCTTCTGCTGTTTACTTTCAGTTTCTAAGGACTTCATATCCCATGGTTACTTGCTGCATGCAAGCAATGATTCTTGCACTTATGTGTGAAAATTCTTCTCTCAGCACCTCTGAAGTTCAGAAGGCAGGCTATGTGGATTTTGTGACAGATCATAGCATAGTGAATACATGTTACACTGTTGAAGGAAATGTGTAAGTGTGTATGTTTACAGACTTTGAGTTCATTCAGAGTAATAGGAGCAGGCTAGAACTAATTGAAATACAATGTGGAAATTGATATATATGATTTTACATTTTGATCATAAATACACTTTAAGGAGATGTATAATAGCAATTAAATGATGTTAACATTTAAGAGTAGAACTAGGCAACAAGGGATAGCAATTGTAAGCTTTAAGTGGATTCAAATTACTATCATCAAATTAATATCAATCTTTACTCTGTGTTCTCTATAATCCACTGCATCTACAGCACACACAGACCACTTCACAAGGTAAGAAGGTGGGTAGTAAGAGTTTATTTTCTAAAAGATGTATAATGTCTCCCATTTCTGTTTCATACATCAGCAATCAGCAATCAAATTCAAACTTCCAAACAAATTGTAAATTGAGATGGTAGTTTCCAGAAGCATCTCAGTACTGTTAATTTTGACATCACATTTTCTGTAAGTTAAGCTTTGAGGAAGTGCAATCACTACCAGCAGGTGCATCCTGGGGTCACCAGATTGTCAACAATAGTGAAAAGGGTCTAATTGTATCCCATAGTAATGCCTTGATAAAAACTGAGGTTCCGAGCAGGGCTGGCTTCACCATATGAATCTCAAGGCATACTTATGCATTTAGGCTGGAGTTTAACTTCATATGAACTGAGTGCACTAAGAACTACAGCTTTAATGAAATCTCAAATTCCATACCAGATCCTTTGGGCATGGCATTGGGGGAACCCCACGCAAAATATAAGAAAAAAGTATGATGTTTCAACTACGTAAGTGAATGAGGCTAGTGATGTCACCATTAAATATGCACTATGGCCACATTTCTCGTGGTTTGGCCGAGCAGCTATAATCAAAATGATTATACTCCCACGTCTGTTCTATTTGCTCCAAACAATTCCAATCACACTCCCCGTACCTTCTTCCAATCCTTCAAAAGCCTATGCATACAGTTTCTCTAGCATCAAAAACTCCCTAGATTACCCTATGACCTCCTGACCAAACCCAAAAGATTAGGAGGCATTGGTCTCCCGGACCTGAAAACATATTATTGGGCATGTCACCTAACCAGAATATTAGATTGGTCCCTACACAAATCCACTAAAGATTGGATTATGGTGGAAAATGCTTTCTCTGATATACCCATCCAAAACGCCCCATGGATAACCCTGTCGTCTATACCCCAAAACCTGAAAAATCACCCCTAATTAGTACTACTCTATCCTGTTTTAGGGATCTCTGTTATCATTCAGATACATCCTCAACCCCGGGCCCTTTGACCCCCCTTACACTAAACCCCGAATTCCTCCCAGGGATGTCATCTGAGTTCCTAGCTGACATATGGCTTAATAGCCAGCCTCGAGCACATCTTTTTTTTATGCTAATGGCACCCTTCTTGATCGCCTTTCTATCAGCTCAAAGTCCGATATGTCCCCCATCCCTTTATGGCGATACTTCCAAGTACACCACTTTCTCACATCTCTAAACAAAAAGGGAGCACTTGCCAGAGCTCTTACACAATTCGAACAAATGTGCACGCACACATCTCCACAAAGACACTTGCTCTCCGCTGCCTACAATATGATCTTTACCAACACACCACTATTGTCGAATAAGATCATCTCCGCATGGGAAGCAGATCTTAACCTGAACCTATCAGAGCAACAATGGGAAAACATATGTAACATTACCCATAAGAGCCGGTTCACACTACCACGACCAAAAAGTCGCCCCGTGACTTGAAGAGACTTGTTTAGAGACTTGGAAGAGACTTGTGCACTACTTTGAAGAGACAGGGGACTTTGTCTGTGGGGAATGCCTGGCTAATCTCTTTCTTCTTCCTGGAAAGTCTGATAACAAGTCGTGTCAATTAAGATAAGGAGGCAACTCCCATTGAAGTATATGGGATAGTCCTATCACAGGTCGCCTCAAAGTAGTACAGGACCCTTTTCTGAAGTCGGAAAGACTTCAGTAGTGCCAATTAAGATGGCACTGATTGATTAACATTGCTTTTGTTATGTCAAGCGACCTGGGGCTACACAAGTCGCCTCACAAGTCGTGCTAGTGTGAATGGGCTCTAAAAGCTCCTTGAACGTTTCCCTACAGGAAAATTGCTACAAAATAATGACCAGATGGTACAAGACCCCAAACCTTTTACATAAAATCTACCCTGACATCCCTCCAGTCTGCTGGAGATGCCACAAAGACCCTGGTACTCTCCTCCATCTTTTCTGGTCCTGCCCCAAGATGCAACCATTCTGGAAAAAGGTGCATGAAATAATCCCTAAAATTACAGACGCACGATTAGAATTTTCCCCAGCAATATATCTACTTCATCTCTCCGACCTCCCTTCCCATAGATACAGAAAAACTCTGACTCCACATCTAATCAATGCAGCCAAATCCTGCATCCCCATTCATTGGAAATCACAGACCCCCTCCAACCATCCTAGAATGGCTGAACAAAATCAATAAAATAGCGAAAATGGAAGAACTGATCTCGATCTCGAGAGATTCCACTGATAAGCATGCCCGTACTGGGGACCAATGGATATTATTCAGCACATCTTCCACCTATCTGATGCTCACCAACTAATGTTATTCATGTTATCATAGAAGACACAGCACTTCAGTTAAGCTGAATTTACATACCTATGTTTATGTTCGATACATTGTATTTGGTAGTTGATTATTGTATTAGTAAAAGTACGACTTTTCTTTTTCTGTTATCAGATGTAAGAAACTAACAATGTATAAGCTGTATGTTATTATTTTGATATTCAATAAAAAAAATTTTGGAAGAAAAAAAAAAAATATGCACTATGTACACCCTGCACAATAGACACTTAGGGGCATTTATCAAAACTGGACCAGAAAGAATCTAGAGTAACTGTGCATGCCAAAAAATTAGCTTCTATCTTCAGTTTTTTAAAATTAAATATAAGCAGATTGGTTACCATGCACATCTGTCTGCTCCAGTTTTAAAAAATTCCCCAGTATGGAGGTCATAAGCACGTAACATACAGACCACTTTGTAAAGTACAACTAAAATTGCCCCTCTTTCCAGTACAAAACATCAAGGCCACACCCCCCACTTTACAGATCTAGGCTAACAAACCAAAATCCCTCCTCCCCGCCTACCTCCTTAGCACAAACTCTCCTTCAACACAGACCAACTTCCCAACACAGACCCCTCAGTACAGACCCACTCCCTAGTACCGACTCCAACAGATATATAGCAATAATTCATAAACTTGAACAAAATTACTCCATTTAAAATTTTGTTGCAGTATTTCACAATTTAATAAGGGTTGGGAACCACTACAGCACAGTATAAAGTATCAGGATAATAAAATTACTTGCAAACATGATTATTTTATGGTCCTGCTCGAAAATGGTGAAGTGATACATTTAACTCACAGAATGTATCTATTCTTTCTTTTTTTTTTTTTTGTTTTTTTTTGTTTATAATTGCCATTTTTATTTGAATTTTTGTATTTAACCATACAAAAATAGAAAAAAGTAACAGTCTTAGATATTCAAGCAAGACTCCAATAGCAATCCATCATTGATGCATTATAAGAATACACTTGGGTACCAAATAGAACTAACAGAACTACAGCAAGGCTCAGATATCAGAAAATGCAAATATTACATGAGAATTAAGCAATCTAGTTGCGATAATACAGTGCAGTAGGTTTCTGAGGAAGCTTTTTTCCAATAACTTCAAACCCTAATAAGTAAATCAGATGTCCATTGGAGTCAAATAAAAAAGAAATTGAAAAAGCAGTGAGAAGAAAAAAAGAAAAAGTAAAAAGACAGGGCTCGTCACTCCTGGACCTAGAGAGAGTCAATATATGTATTTATTTCTAAAGCATATTGAAAACATGTGATTCCATCTAAAATGTGTTTAAGTGACATAATTATATACTTGCATACAGTGTCCTACAATTCTATATTTACTCTCTGGTGAACCAAAGTCAAAATGCTTTGACTCAGTAATAAGCAGTTGTCATTTATGCTTAATGTTATATTGGAAATCTTATACAAATTGTGACTTTTGAACTGTTCTTTAATAAACTGACATTATATGGATGGCCGGTATTCAAAGGCTGTGAGATTATTTTGTATACTGTATTTGCTAGTCCTTAAAGCCTTAAGCCAACCAATTGCCAAAACAATTTAACTATATTTAAACTCCAGTTTAACAAAATAAATTCTATTCAGGTATGCATTCCAAATTCAAAAAATAACCTTTTATTTCTTTCCATATTCCTTTTTTTTTTTTTTTGCTGCTGTGATCCAACTTCCTGTTAAAGGGTAGATGGATACAAAACATTCCCTGTGGTCCCAATGCAAGTAGGAGCATAGTCGTTCACTCTTTCTCACCCCTGAGATGGTCTAGGACAGTGATGTCGAACCTTGGAACCCCAGATGTTTTGGAACTACATTTCCCATGATGCTCAACTACACTGCAGAGTGCATGAGCATCATGGGAACTGTAGTTCCAAAACATCTGGGGTGACAAGGTTCGCCATCACTGGTCTAGGGACTATGGACTTTGGGATGTGTAGTGTTCATGGAACAGTGCCAATGACCACAACTAATGCGCACAGCTTGTTTCAAGCCATCAGAAGTGATGGGGAAGGAGAAGTTTGGGAAACACAGGAGGCAGTTAAAAGGAGGCAGAAAATCACAGTATAAGGGATTCTATGAAAAATAGATTACAGGACAATTTGGTATGAACTTTTTTTGAAAAATAAGAATATTGTTTAGTGTCATTTTAAGAGGAATTTTTTGATGGATTTTTAAGAAGTAAGTTGCTTACTTATCTTCGTTAAACATGTAAAGTGTAAACTGTAAAGTGGAAATCCAAACAGGATAGGTTGGGGAAGGATACAAATCTCAGTTAGGTTTTTATTGTTGCATGATCATTGAGAAGATTTCCTTCACTTCCTGGGCTAATGACAACAGCGTATCCAAAATAGGGTTTGAAGGGAAATTATTTCAGCAGGAATCCATCTTCAATCAAAGCACATTGGGATTGATTTACTAAAACTGGAGAGCAGCTGTGCATAGTAGCCAATCAGATTCTAACTTGCTTGTTCAATTAAAGCTGAACTCTTGGCTCAAACAAACTAGGTAAACTGTAACAAATGCTAGAGTTCAGCTTTAAGTGCATCTGATTTTGCATTCTCCGGTTTGGGTTTGGGATTGGGTAGGCTACAACTGATGTCAGCTTTTTATTGTTGTATGTTCCAATGAAAATGAACCCTCTCTTGAGTCAGAGAGGGGGGCTGATGATGTCACAAACTCTGACTGCCAGACTGCTTTGTATGCATTGCTAGAATACATCTCTTTCTATGAATGGCTGAACACTGCTCAGATAGACTCTATTGTGTTCCGGGTATGAGACAAGAAGGTCTTAGCGCACACCCGGAGCACAGTGCTGTATGCTCTATACATACAGCACATCCAGCGGCCCCCCATATTAGTGAGGGACATAGTTCATTTGAGCCAGCTTGGACTAAATGAACTATGTAAAGTATAATAAAAGCTGGAGTTCAACTTTAAGTGCACCTGATTTTGCATTATCCATTTTAGTAAATCAACCCCATTGTTTAGTGGAGTGGGTAGGCTACAACTGGTGTCAGCTATTTATTGCTGTAGGTTCAAATGAAAATGAACCTTCTCTTCTTGTCTCAGTGATAATAGGGTTAAATAAATAAATACAAGCTTTTTAGATGTTTTCTTTAACTTTGTTGCATAAAAAATACTTCTGTTTAATCTGTATATCAAAAATTGAAGCCTACACTATTCTATTAACATACAATATAAATTCATAAAACGCACAAAAAGACACAGAAAGATGAGGGTTGAATTTAAAACATTACAGGGTGCCAGTGAGTGGAATATCTATGAACATGGGCAAAGCAAGGCAGAAGTGTGAAGGGAGAAGGAATCCAAACCATGTACAATAATGAATGATGTTATATTGACAGGAATAAACCTTTGTAAATGACATATACATGTATTTTAGAAAGTCACATACAATGTACAATATCTTTAACCAATGTTATATAAATAGGTCACAACAATTGTCACATCCGATGATAAATGGAAACTGAGAAATCAATTCTGTCTACAGTTAATTAAATGCGGTTAATTAAGACAGAGTTCCAAGTCGATAATTGGGCTGTTGTGTTCAGAAAAACTGTGTATGCACACAGCGAGTATTATTTAACAAAGTTCACTGACAATTAAAGCCTGGTGAGAAAAATTATTTTTCATGTCACAATATTCTGACATTAACATGTCATATTATGCAGCTGTATTGTTCCCACAGTGATGTATAACAGTATTACAAGGAAACAATGTTGAAATCTTTTTATAAACTCTGTGTCTATTGTGGATGAAAGACTATGGGAAATGTAAACCACATTGACATCCTATAGATAGTACAACATGCACACATTATTTAGCATCTCTTAGCACAGTATATACAACACTTCTCCCAGTGATGTCAACTTAAAAATAGCAAAGACTGTTCTATTGCTATTGCTTCGGATTTAATTTAAAGCTAATTCCCTGATTTTGTCCAGAAATTATATTTAGATGTTAGTTTTCCTATGCCTTTGTCTTTTAAAATTGGCTTTGAACCAGACATGACTGAAAAGGGGTAAGGGACTTACATGCTCCTTGCTGACAAAACAAGTGTCCCATCACGTTTATGTTCGTCCCAGGCATGCTTGAATTTAATGTTAACTGCCTCACTAACTGTTTGAAATCTATTCCAAGAATTAACTACTCTTTCGGTAACATAATACTTTCTAAGATTAGTTTTGAATTTTCCTTCTGCTAGTTTAAGGTCATGTCCCCTGTTCTTGATCTTGGTTTCATATTGAAAATACTGCTTTCCAGAACCCCTTCTTGTATTTAAAGATTTCTCCATTTCCTTCTTTCCTTCAGACTATACATATAAAGTTCCTGAAGTCTCTCCTCATATGTTTCATCCCTCATACCTTTCACCATTTTGTTGCTTGTTTCAGGATTAATTGAATTTATTAATACCTTTTTTTAAAGAGAGGTCTCTAGAACTGGACGCAGTATTGTAAATTAGGTCTAATTAAAGATCTATAAAGGGGAATTTAGACCTCCTTCCACCTGCTGGTGGTCCCTCTGATGCTTCCTAGAATTCTCTTTGCTTTTTCCACTGTATGGCCCCCCAAATCTTTTTCTTCTGTAGTGCTGGCCAACACTGTACCCCTAATGATGTACTCTATTTAGTGGTTCTATTTCCCTACATTATTTTTTTACAATAAGAAACATTGAACTGCAGTTTTTACTGCTTTGACCAATCTTCCAACAAGGCCAAATCATATTTCATGCTACAGACATCTCCAGGGATATCAATCCTATTGCACACCTTTGTGTAATCATCAAAAACACATACCTTCCAAACCATTAGGTATTTTACTTACACATACAGCTGCAAGAAAAAGTATGTGAACCCTTTGGAATTATATGGATTTCTTCACAAATTGGTCATAAAATGTGATCTGATCATTATCTAAGTCACAACAATAGACAATCACAGTCTGCTTAAACTAATAACACACAAAGAATGAAATGTTGCCATGTTTTTATTGAACACGCCATGTAAATATTCACAGTGCAGGTGGAAAAAGTATGTGAACCCTTGGATTTAATAACTGGTTGAACCTCCTTTGGCAGCAATAACTTCAGCCAAACGTTTCCTGTAGTTGCAGATCAGACGTGCACAACGGTCAGGAGTAATTCTTGACCATTCCTCTTTACAGAACTTTTTCAGTTTAGCAATATTCTTGGGATGTTTGTTTGTGAATTGCTTTCTTGAGGTCATGCCACAGCATCTCAATCGGGTTGAGGTCAGGACTCTGACTGGGCCACTTCAGAAGGCGTATTTTCTTCTGTTTAAGCCATTCTGTTGTTGATTTACTTCTATGCTTTGGGTCATTGTCCTGTTGCAACGCCCATCTTCTGTTGAGCTTCAGCTGGTGGACATATGGCCTCTTCGATGATAGCAATCCGTCCAGGCCCTGATGCAGCAAAGCAGACCCAAACCATGATGCCCCCACCACCATACTTCACAGTTGGGATGAGGTTTTGATGTTGGTGTGCTGTGCCTCTTTTTCGCCACACATAGTGTTGTGTGTTTCTTCCAAACAACTCAACTTTGGTTTCATCTGTCCACAGAATATTTTACCAGTACTGCTGTGGAACATCCAGGTGCTCTTGTGCAAACTGTAAACGTGCAGCAATGTTTTGTTTGGACAGCAATGGCTTCCTCTGTGGTATCCTCCCATGAAATCCATTCTTGTTTAGTGTTTTTTACGTATTGTAGATTCGCTAACAGGGATGTTAGCATTTGCCAGTGTCTTTTGTAAGTCTTTAGCTGACACTGTAGGATTCTTCTTCACCTCATTGAGCAGTCTGCGCTGTGCTCTTGCAGTCATCTTTACAGGATGGCCACTCCTAGGGAGAGTAGCAGCAGTGCTGAACTTTCTCCATTTATAGACAATTTGTCTTACCATGGACTGATGAACAGCAAGGCTTTTGGAGATTTTTTTTTTTAACCCTTTCCAGCTTTATGCAAGTCAACAATTCTTAATGGTAGGTCTTCTGAGAGCTCTTTTGTGTGAGGCATCATTCACATCAGGCAATGCTTCTTGTGAAAAGCAAACCCAGAACTGGTGTGTGTTTTTTATAGGGCATGGCAGCTGTAACCAACACCTCCAATCTCATCTCATTGATTGGACTGCAGTTGGCTGACATCTCATTCCAATTAGCTGTTGGAGATGTCATTAGTCTATGGGTTCACATACTTTTTCTACCCTGTGAATGTTTACATGGTGTGTTCAATAAAAACATGGCAACATTTGATTCTTTGTGTGTTATTAGTTAACCAGACTGTGATTGTCTATTGTTGTGACTTAGATGATGATCAGATCACATTTTATGACCAATTTGTGCAGAAATCCATATCATTCCAAAGGGTTCACATACTTTTTCTTGCAGCTGTAGATTAACTAGAACAGGACCTAGTACAGGGCCTTGTGGTACACCAGTAGTGACTAACCTCTGTTCTGAATGAACCTCAATTACAACTACACTCTGCTATCTATCCTTTAGCCAACTGCATATCTTGTCAATCAACCAGTTATCATAAACTTGAGGCCTTCCTTCATCTAATGGAAGATCCCTCTCTGGTTGAAAGGTAGACACAGAGGTTTTGAAGTTTTTCATTTGTATTTTGAATTATGGTTATCCTTATGCTATTTTTACATATGGCAACTTCACCTCCCCTTTTTCCTACTGTATAGTGTGTACCCTGGCAAAATTACTTCTCAGTCATTGAGTCCTTGAACCATGTCTCTGTAACCACAACTAAGTCCAAATTTTCCCTAGACATAGGAGCTGTCAGCTAACACATCTTTTTGCCTAAATTATGAGCATTAGTACACATGATGTGACAAATAGGGATGATCGAACTTTTCAAAAGTTCGGTTCGGCCAGAACATCCGAACTTCCCGAAAGTTCGGCCCAGATTTCAGAACCCCATTGAAATCAATGCGACCCGAACTTCGGTAATCAAAAAACACCATTTTGAAGCCCTAAAACCCAATTAATGCCCCTAAAAAGTGCCTAGGGTTCTGGGTCATGCACCAGGGACTATTAATCACAAAAAAAAGTTCTTAAAAATTGTCATTTTTGATAGAGAGACAATTATTGAAAAATTTAAAAAAAAAAGAGATTTTTGGATTTTTTTAGTGTCTGGAGGGTCTAAAAAGTGTACCTGTGAAGTTTCAGCTCTGTAGCATGTCCAGAACCATATAAAAAAAGATTGTTTGTATTATGTCACTTATAGAACAGGGATATGGCTCCGCTATTTTCACACCTTGCCGGTTTAGTATCAAGCGTTTTTTTTTGGGGCATTTTTTGGGGGTTATTGGAGGCAGGCATAACATCAGAACTTCTGTGTAGGGGTATATATACACACATACTTATATGTATATATACCCATACACATATATGGGTGTGAAAGTAGCAGAACACTATACTTGCGCTAATGAAATAATTAACACCAATATGGCTCCGCTCCTATCACACCTATATGGCCAAAAAAATGCCTGCGCCAAAAAAAATGCCCAGGTGTGTTTTTGCAGCAGGCATTTTTTTGGGCATTCTTTTGGGGTCTTTGGAGGCAGGCAAAACATCTGAACTTCTGTATAGGGGTATATATATATACACACACACTTATATGTATTTTACACTTACACATATGTAGGTGTGATGGGAGCGGAGCCATATTGGTGTTAATTATTTCATTAGCGCAAGTATAGTGTTCTGCTACTTTCACACCTATATATGTGTATGGGTATATATACATATAAGTGTGTGTGTATATATACCCCTATACAGAAGTTCAGATGTTTTGCCTGCCTCCAAAAAAATGCCCAAAAAAACGCCTGCGCCAAAAAAAAAAAAATGCCCAAATGTGTTATTGCAGGGTTTTTTTGGGCATTTTTTTGGGTTCTTTGGAGGCAGGCATGACATCTGAACTTCTGTATAGGGGTATATATACACACCTACACATATATAGGTGTGAAAGTAGCAGAACACTATACTTGCGCTAATGAAATAATTAACACCAATATGGCTCCGCTCCTATCACACCTATATATGTGTAAGTGTAAAATACATATAAGTGTGTGTGTATATATACCCCTATAGAGAAGTTCAGATGTTTTGCCTGCCTCCAAAGACCCCAAAAAATGCCCAAAAAAAACGCCTGCTGCAAAAACACACTTGGGCGTTTTTTTTGGCGCAGGCATTTTTTTGAGTTCTTTGGAGGCAGGCAAAACATCTGAACTTCTGTATAGGGATATATATATACACACACACTTATATGTATTTTACACTTACACACATATAGGTGTGATAGGAGCGGAGCCATATTGGTGTTAATTATTTAATTAGCGCAAGTATAGTGTTCTGCTCCTTTCACACCTATATATGTGCAGGTGTATATATACAGACATGTGTGTGTGTATATACCCCTATACACATGTTCAGATATCATGCCTGACTCCAAACATGTCCTCAAAAAATCCCTATAAACGCCTGCAGCCAAAAAGCAGGCTGACCGGTGAGAAGCCATATCAGTGCTCTGCAAGTGACCTAAGAGAAACGATCTTTTCTCTATAGCGGTCACCCTGATATGGAAGGGTTTTGACACCCTGCCATAGCAGTCAGAGTCAACCCTACACTACACTACGGTCCCCTTACACTTAACACTTTCCCTACAGAAACTGAATAATTAAAGCTAACTATAGGGGAAAATAGCACCCTAACTACACTAGATATCCCTTTCCTCACACTAATAATTGCTAAATGACACTTTGTAGCAGAAGTAACAGAACTGCTTCCACTCTCTTCCATGTCCCTGTATAACAATGCTAGGAATTTGGCGGGGGGCTATCTTATATACTGGGGGGCGTATTCACTAATGATTGGCCTATGGACCCCCTAGTCACTCCAATCACATTCCTAGCATTCTCCTGCCCCCTCAATTGGATTTTACTGATGGTTCTGGTCCAATCACGGGCTTTTAAAGCCCATTACCTGAACCATTGCATTTTGGTCGGTTCTGGTTGCCGAATTCCAAACTTTTTCAGCAAAAAGTTCTAAATTCGGCCGAACCTCGAACAGCCAATGTTTGGGTCGAACCGATGGTCGACCCGAACCGTTCGATCATCCCTAGTGACAAACCCTGTTATCTACTGCTGTATTTCTAGCACCAAAAACTTTAAACAGTTAAAGTGTTTGTTACCCCAGCATTTCATATACCTACTATGTGCCTCCTGTACCATGTACTTGCATGAAAAAGTATCCTGTTCTCTTTGTATTGCTTTCTTTGTGTGACATCCCTGGTGTTCCTGTCGGTCCCTCTGCTCAGCAGGAGAACACACTGCAGTCAATTCTCTAGCTGTGCTGGGAACTTAGCCTGCTCTCCTCCAACACTCCGACTTGCGCTGACACACCTGCCCTGCACAGCCTTTCACTGGGAAGCTGAGTGTGCTGCTTATTCTCATCCCCCCAGCTCTAATGCAGCTGAAAACAGAGGGAACAGAGGGAATGTGATCACTTTTAAAAAAGGGAAAAAAAGTATTTATAATGTCTTCTTTTTAAAGTTATACACAAGGGTTTTGACTTTATTCCAATTTTAAACTGAATGAGTTGTTTTACAAGGTTATTGTTTACAATATTTTAACTACCCCATCAGTCATGTCCCTAGCAACACAAACCCTCACATTTTAACCTGCTGGGGACAGATATGCTCATCAACAGTTAAATATCTGCCCCAATTACTCAGTTTAAAGCAGTAGTAACATCTGCTTTGTGATTTTTACCTACACTTAAGCCTAACATAGGGTGAACCATTTGGGAAATATTTACCCTGGATGCAGCCAGTGACTTCACCAGAGCATGCGCTCTGAAGGTCCGACTTTTCAGAGTTTGTGCCGGAGCAGAGAGCATGCTCAGGAGTGACATCATTGAGGCTCTGGCCACTCATACTTCCGGAGCTGGCAAATCCGGGAGACAGACCAGGGGAAGTCGGAAGCCCTCGCAGTGGTGACAGCATGCCAATGTGCCAGTGTGTGATGCATACTAGCACAATATGTAATTGCCTTACGGGTGATTTTTTTTTTTTTAAACTGCAGCGGTTTACTACAGCTTTAAATGCATGTCTGAAAACTACCAAAATTCTTACTAAGAACTTGATGTATGGGTAAGAGATGGGCATTGAACATGCACCAAATCCCTTTATCACAAATTGAGATAAAACAAAAGGCTATGGGATTTTAAGGGCGCAAGAAGCAAAAACTCAAAAGAAGTTTTTTGGAAAAAAATGGTAAAAACAATAAAAAATAATAAAGAATGTTGTATACAATTTAAGTCATTTTAATTATAAAAAAATACAACATTAACAGCATATATTCAAGACAAGCAGTCTCTGTATCATCCTTTCTTAGCGGTAACAGTAAAGTTATTTCCCAACATTTTTCACTTACCCATGGTTTCTTTAGGAGAAATAGAGCTCAACAGCTCTGGCTGTATGTAAATGAATAATAACAACAATGATAAACTGCGTAATCTAGCATATACATTCATAATCATGGATAACCTATGGATATCAGTATGACGTGCTGCCCATTTCCTTTCGAATCATAAACAAGTGCCCTCTTACTAAGCTGTTTAATTATAATAGGTAATAGTGGAGTGCCAGTGATGGTAACCTAGTGGGTGGTCATTTTTTTTTTTTAATGCAGGAGGGAACAAAGGACCAAGCTACAAAAAAGAAAACAAAAAAATCCAATATGAAAGAAACTTTTTTTTTTATTAAATCAAGTTATTTTGAGGATTATACTTACATAAAGTTATATATAGACATGAGAGGCCAATCTATCTGTACCTATCCTGCTCCGTCAAATAGGAACTGCCTAAGATAGAAAAAGGCAATATTGTCAATCTCATTGTGGAGAAAAAGGTCTAAATTCACTAATGCCTGTCATATTGATCTTAAATGATCTTCAGTAAGTGCCACACTAGGCTGATACTTTGCCCTGGAATTTCCAGTAGGGATAACTCGTTTGTAATTGAAAGAGGCTGGAAAATCTAATCATCCAGTATAGAAAAAATAAACAGTATAGATTTCTCACCAGAAAGTTGAATTGTAAGAACAAGCAGTGGTGTCTGCGTGGCTTCAGCAAGATGGCATACAGCAGAGTCGGCCTTATATGCCTCCCGCCACGCCAGCATCTGATGTCACCGGCGGGATGCAGATGCTACCATGCTGGAACCGTGCATGCCCAGGCCACCCATCCTGCTCATATACCAGGCGGAGCCTAAAGAGATTAATCCCAATGGGTCAGGCAGGGAACAATTGGGCACAGCACCACTGCTGGGTGGAGGTGTATAATTGGAAGTGTATACGGCATGCTATCTAAGTGAACTCAGGTAACAGACAGCGAGATGGTAAATGAGCAACGGTGGCTTGAAACTCACACCAGCAATCGGGACTAAATTGGCACAGCAGAATGTCAAGAGAAAACTCCCCCTTCTTCAATGCCCTGGGCACCTGTATGGCCACATCAACCTACCACACAAGGCAAACACCTCAAAAACACCAGTTATGTTCAAAAAGGGAAAATACGAAAAAATTAATTTGATCGATTTGATGCTATTTAAAGGAGGAGAACATATATACTTCCAACCATAGTTAGAAATATTAATACGGACCTCAAATGTGTCCTGTGTTCTGTCAGCAGGATGGGGCCTTCCCATCCCACACCTGGGATGGTCACTGCATTCACAGGAAGCCTTGTATTTTATCAGTGATTACAGGGTTTCCACCTAGGCTGAGGTGGAGAGGCAGGCAAATAATATCACATTCTACACATCAGCCAGTCAGAGGAAGTTCATTAACTACTTAGTTACTTAGTTTTACCCCCTAATTACCAGGCCATTTTTTTGCAATTTGGCATTACATGACTTTATCTGGTAATTGTACAGTCATGCAATGCTGTACCCAAATGAAATGTAAGTCCTTTTTTCCCACAAAGAGAGCTTTTTTTTGGTATTTGATTACCCCTACAATTTTTTTTTTTTTTTTGCGATATAAATTAAATAAGACCAAACGTTTGGAGAAAAAATTACATTTTCTAATTTTTCTTATAAAAATTATGATTCTTATGAGTACAGGGATACCACATGTGTGAGATGTTATGGGAGCCTAGCCGTGTACAGGATCCTGAAAATCAATCACCACCTTAAGGTTTTCTAAGGGCGTAAATTGCTCATTTTACTTCCTCACTACCTACCACAATTTCGGAGGCCCTGAAATGTCAAGATAGCACAACCCCCCCCCCCCCCAATGTTCTCATTTCGGAAAGTAGATGCTTTACACTTTGCTACAAGATTCGGGAATATGACAAAAATGTTTTTTTTTTGTTTTTGTTTTTTACACAAAGTTGTCACTTAAATGATATATTGCTTAAACACGCCATGGCTATATGTAAAATTACTACCCAAAATACATTATGCTGCTTCTCCTGAGTGCAGAGATACCACATGTGTAAGACTTTTTGGCAGTCTAGCCGTGTACAGCACCCCGAAAACAAATCACAGACTTCAGGCTTTTCTAAGGGCTTAAATTGTTGATTTCGCTCCTCACTACCTATCACAGCCATGAAATGCCAAGATAGCAAAAAACCCGCTCAAATGACCCTTTTTCAGGAAGTAGACACTCCAAAGTATTTGCTAAAAAGCATGGTGAGTATTTTGCAGCTCTCATTTGTTTTGAAAAATACAGAAAAAAAGGAAAATGTATTTTTTTTCTTTTTTTCCATTTTTAAAACTTTGTGCCAAAAAATACTCAAAATGCCTCTCAGCAACTAGCTTAGGGTGTCTACTTTCCGAAAATTGGTTTGTGCTGTCTTTGCATTTTGTGGCCTCTGAAAACTGTGATAGGTAGTGAAATCAACAATTTACGCCCTTGGAAAGTCTGAAGGCAAAACATACAGCAGAATGTATTTTGGGGTGTCATTTCACATATACCGATGGCATGTTTGAGCAATATATGATTCAATGCAGAGTTCCACCCCTTTTGGAGTTTATTAAAATTCAGCAGCTACAAAATGTGTAGCTGCTGACTAATAATAAACACACACTCACCTGTCCCATGGTCCAGCGATGCGGCCAGCAGGGGCCTCGATTCTCTCCCTCTTCTCCACGTGGCGCCAGCATCTCCAGTAGGGAGACCCTGCTGTGACAGCTTGCAGCTTCACAGCCGAGAGCACACTGCGCATGTGCGAGTCACTCTGCGTGTCCTGAGTGGACGGCAATCTTCTGGGACCTGTGACGTGTCCATGGGTTTATGTGAAATTACACCCGAAAATACATTCTGCTGCTTCTTCTGAGTATTGGGATACCCCATGTGTGAGACTTTTTGGCAGTCTAGCCACAGACAGGACCCTGGAAACCAATCACTGCCTTAAGGCTTTCTAAGGGTATAAACTGTTGATTTCACTCCCCACTACCTATCACAGTTTTGGAAGCCATGAAATGCCAAGATAGCACAAACCCCTCCCCCCCAAATGACCCATTTTCAGAAAGTAGACACCCTTAGCTATTTGCTGAGATTTACTTTCTGAAAAGGGGTTATTTGGGGGGTTGCTATCTTGGCCTCCGAAACTGTGATAGGTAATGAGGAGTGAAATCAACAATTTACACCCTTAGAAAGCCTGAAGGCGGTGATTAGTTTTCGGGGTCCTGTACACGGCTAGAGTGCCAAAAAGTCTCACACATGTGATATCCCTGTACTAAGGAGAAGCAGTAGAATGTATTTTGGGGTGTAATTTCACATATAGCCATGGCATGTTTAAGCAATATATCATTTTAATGACAACTTGTGGCAAAATATAAAATATTCCATGAACTCAAAATGCCTCTCAGCAAATAGCTTGGAGCGTCTACTTTCCAAAATGGGGTAATTTGTGGGGATTTGTGCTATCTTGACATTTCAGGTCCTCCGAAACTGTGAAAGGTAGTGAGGAAGTAAAATTAGCAATTTACATCCTTAGAAAACCTGAAGGCGTTCATTGATTTTCAGGGTCCTGTACACGGCTAGACTCCCAAAAAGTCTCACAGACATGGTTTCCCTGTACTTAAAGAATCAGCAGAATGTATTTTGGGGTGTAATTCCACATATACACATGGTATGTTTGAGCAAGTGACAACTTTGTGTAAAAAAAAAAAAAGATAATTTTCCCGAAACTTGTGGCAAAATAGAAAATATTTCATGGACTCACCATGCTTCTCAGAAAATAGCTTGGGGTGTCCAAGTGCAATAATGGTGTTGCGCAATCAATATCTGTAAGATCGAAGTGATAGCAAACAAAATTAATAAATATATAACTAGTGATATATTTATTAATTGTGTTTGCTATCACTTCGATCTTACAGATATTGATTGCGCAACACCATTATTGCACTTGATTACCTTTCACACTTTTTTATGAGAAGTGAGGTGTCTGCTGCACTTAATATCTGCTATAGGAAGGATGCTCGCAGGAATCTCGGTTTATTTTAGCTTGGGGTGTCCACTTTACAAAAAGGGGTCATTTGGGGGTGCTTGAACTGTCCTGGCAATTTATGCCCAATATTAGACGTTTATGCCACACATCACCAACTCTTCTAACCACTTGAAGACCAAGCCTTTTCTGAGACTTTTTGTTTACATGTTTACTAGAAAATTACTTTGAACCCCCAAAAATTATATATTTTTTTAAAGCAGAAGCCCTACAGAACAAAATGGTGGGTGTTGCAATTTTCTTTTGTCACATGGTATTTGCGCAGAGATTTTCCAAATACACTTTTTTGTGAAAAAAACACGCTTTTTAAATTGAATGCACAAATACACTATATATTGCCCAATTGTTTGGCAATATATAAAATATGATCTTATGCTGAGTACATAGATACCAAACATGACATGCTTTAAAATTGGCACACCTGTGCAGCAGCAACAAACTACAATCATTTTTAAAAGCCTTTACAGGTTACCACTTTAGATTTACAGAGGAGGTCTACTGCAAGAATTACTGCCCTCGATCTGACGTGCACGGTGCTACCTCACATGCATGGTGCAATTGCTGTTTACATATGACACCAGACCAATGCTTGCGTTCACCTTTGCGCACAAACACGGGGGGACAGAGGTGCTTGAAATTTTTTTTTATTATTTCTTTTGCTTTTTTATTTTATTTTGACACCTTCCCTTTCATTTTTATTTTTTATAATTTTTATTGTTATCACAGAGAATTTAACCACGTAATGACCAGCCATGTAGACCTACATCGGCTGACTTTAATTGGTTGTACTGGGGTGATGCCTCTAGCTAGAGGCATCACCCCAGTACCATTTTTTAGAGCTGGCGGTCGGCTTTCCAGTGGTAATGACTGATGCAGTTCGGGAGCCGCTTGATCATTACCCCAGCGAGCGGAAGGGGATGCCCCCTCCTGCCGCCTTCTGTGGCTCTGTCCGCGTCCCCTATCCCACAGGGAGACACGAGCAGCCAGCCGGTGTGTCCACCCGCTGGATGGAGTCCCGATCAAAGCTGGATGTGGCTTCAATTGGGTCTCTGATGACGTAACCCGGAGGCGGCGTCCATGACGTCACTTCCGGGTTACAAGACCGCTAAAGGCGTCAGATTTAAAAAGTGAATGTATTCAAAAATGCAGTTTTCGGCATTTTGAATACATGGAAGTGTAGTTGAGGGGTCTAGAGTCTTTAAGACACGATCCCTCCATAAAGAGTACCTGTCACTGCCTATTGTTGTCACAAGGAACCTTTACATTAGACCTCCCAGCATCCACCCACTTCTAATGATGGGCCTACATGCAATGTTCTTTTTTTTAATGCAGCCCATGGGCTGAACGAAAAAAATGAACATAAAAGATTCCTCCATTCACATCGATCAATGTGGATGAAGAAATCTCTGCCAAGAAAAGTGTTAAACAGTATATGGTAAAGCATATGGAGATCTCTGTGTCCACCCCATCCCCTATGCTTCACCATATATGCTCTTTTTTTAACTGCGGTGGCGAAATCACCTAGGAAAGCAAAGCACAAAGACAACGCTCACAGTAGGGAACACACCTCACAGATCAAGGGTGGAGACCTTCACTGGGTGCTCTGGCTCAAATGGCCTCCAATCATTAGAAATACAGCTTCAAGAAAGATGTAGCTGGCAACTCCAGAATCACATGAAATACTTTATTAGCTACACAAAGGTCAAGATTAAAAACACCTGGCGCGTTTCATCATAGAGCCTTGTTCACAGCATATTCACGAATGGAATGATAGAACATTTATACTACATACCTCATATGAGGAAAAGCAGTGTCAATAAAACATTTATTCAATTAAAATAAAAATCACCTCCTACAGCACTACAATCATTGATTTACGTATATGCTGAGAGCAAACGATGTTGCTGTCAGGATAAACAAATCAGTGCTGCAGCTGATGGGCGCAACTGCAAAGCAAACAATGGTTAACAATAAAACACAGTAACAATAAAAAATTACAATATAATAGTATACAGTGCAATAAAACAGTAGAATGGTGTTATTTGCAAAGCTATGGTTAACAATAAAAAACAGTAACAATAAAACATTACAGTATAGCAGTATATTATAAAGTACAGCAAAAAAGTAAGAACATAAAATTAACTCAATGAAACGACAACTATTTTTGACTTTTTTATTTTTTTACTTTTTGTTTTAAAATAAATATTTATTTATTTATTTTACTTTTACTTTTTTTTACACTTTTTTGTGAAAAAAATACTGTAAAAAAAACTTTAAACCTTCCAGGCTAGGGTGTGTGAAAGTGTGGCCTAGACTGTGCCATGATGTACCCTATATCAATATTCTACTAATGTGTGGTAGCAACAAAAACAGTCCCCAATGCAGAAACCAGGTTGGCCAGGACAGGAGGGAAAAAAAAGCGTGTGTCACACCTATATCCACGCTTTCTACAGACAGACATAACATCTTCTTTTGGATAAATGAGAAAAGTGAATAGTGCGCTAACCTGATGTATGAATGAAAATCAATAAACATACCATTTAACGATTAACACATATCAAAATAGGTGCAAAACTTATAAATTGTGGTGAATAAGTCCATGTGGATCAATTAAACAATAATGAAAAAAACATGAGTCTCTCAAAAGCTGTGAAATGCGAAAAAAAAGTAAAAACTGAAACAGTGTTCTGTGCCAACTCAATGTGCCACTCTATAAAGATGAACGTGTTCCCAAATAAGATCCTTAATATTGGTCAAGGTGGCCCCTTACCGCAGAAAACCTTTTAAGGAAAGCTTCCAAGTAATGGACTTTCTATGACGTTGGTGAAATGACACTTTATGGTAAAGATGGGTGCTTACCAGAAATCAGGGACTTGAGCATGGACTGCCATAGAACAGGGAATTCCGCGAGGAAGCCTGGAAGCTGGTCCGCTTTGCAGTAGTGAAATTCCAGCAATGTAGGAGCAGGTTCCACAGATCAGGTCCCCAATGAAAAGAAAAGGGACTAATAGTGTATTACCTTCAATACTATTATTCAGAAAAAAAGATGGCTACTTACATCAATCAGGACAAACAAATGCAAAACAAGCTCAAGAGCATGCATGGCCGCCTGCAGAACGGTCCGTGGCGTGGGATGTCGCAGCTAGCCCCCTCCGACGCGTTTCCACTTAGGAGTCGTCAACTTGGAATGGAGCTCATTTTCTAGTGCCGCTTTCCGTCTCTAGCACCCAAAAAAAATTGCGCACCTTTCACTCTCACTACTATAACATCTTCTTTTGGGTGCTCTTTGGGTAGAGGTACCAGGGAGGACATCTGGAAAATGCCTCTCATGCAGCCGGCTCACTGCATCTGGATTGTGAATTTGGGCCACAGCACCTTATAGATACAAAAGGGCTGTGATGATCTCTTCCTGGAATTTTCAGAACAATCCATTTCTTCATGACGCTTTGTATAGCACATAAGCATTCAGCAGAGCCAATTGTAATAAGTACACAGACACTTTCTTGTACCAGCGTCTGGCCCTACGAGCAATGAAGTACGGTATCATCATCTGGTCATTGAAATCCACCCCTCCCATGTTAAGTTTGTATTCGTGGACACAGAGGGCTCCTCAACAATTCCAGTCGCCGTTGCAATTTGGACTGTCATATCTGCATGAATGGAGGACAGAACTAAAACATTTTTTGTGTCCCTCCACTTCAATGCAAGCAATTTATTACACTTCAAGCAGGCTCTCTCCTCCCTTCCAAGTCAGGAATCTACAAGCCATTGGGGGGGAGCCCCGGTAAATAGGTCACATGGTACCACATGCACCAATTCCAGAATCAAAAAGGTGACTAAAAAGTGGCACGCTTGTGTAATAATTGTCCACGTATAAATGGTACCAGTTTCCAAATAAGGGTGAGACCAAGTCCCAAACAATCTTGCCACTGCTCCCTATGTAGTCTGGGCATTTGGGGGGGCTCCACATTGCTATCTTTTCCCTCATAAATCTGGAAACTACATGTATAGCCTGTTGCCCTGTCACAGAGCATATACATCTTGACCCAATATCTGGCACACTTGCTGGGGAGAAACCGTTTGAAAAAAATCTCTTTACTTCATCACTTGGGATACTATACACTTTGGACATTGATTTTTTGCATTTTATTCCTGGACGGAAGCTTATGTATTTTGTATCAATATTTATCTTCCAATTCTATTTAATCCTAATTTTAAGGTTTCCCAGTGGTTATATGTTGTATGTATTTTATTTGTGCTACTGAATTATTTTTGTTGCTAGGTTGCATGATTATAAGATTTCCTTTTATTTGTTTGAAAACAAGGCGGCCAGAAAATTTTATCAGGGACTCATCAACGCAGACAGCTTGTTGTTGTTGGGGGCTGCAAACGTTTGGTTGAAGTGATTTATGAGAGGATGAATTTTGTGGAGCCGGTCATATCCAGGGTCACCCTGAGGACGATAGAGATCATTGTCATTAAAATGCATGCTCCGCAAGATTTGCTCGTATCTAGTCCGGGCATATTATGAATTGGGTCAGTGAACCAATATGACCGCAACTCATTATTTTTAGTAATGCCCAGTGACAGTCATTTCCTTAATACTGCACTTTTTGGGGCTGGGCGGAGGGGCTAAACACAGGTGCTGGCAGGTGTCAGGGCTGATCCTGCTAATGCTGCATTTTGGGAACATTATACTATACTATTGGGGACACTAGTATTGTTCTGATCTGATAAATGATATTGATTTGTTCAGAATCTATACTAGTAATGGAGGTGTTTGGTGTGTGTGTGTCACTGGCAAACAAAGGGTTAAAATGTATTACTAAATATGCGGTGGGCAATCTCACGCTGTCCTGGATTGACCTAACTAACGTTAATGCTAATTGAAGTCACCTGTGATACGATCAGGAAAAAGATCTGTACACTATAATTGTGACACCATGATAGGGCAGTGAAAGGGTTAACTGGGGGTGATCAGGGGGTTAAATCTTTATTAGGAGATATATGGCAGGTACCCTAAACCTATCTGTAGCTGCTGCTAAACTACCACTAACTGCAGCTCACACTAACTACGTCATAAGTGAGACTAATACAGTGATCAGTAAATTATCTGTATACTGTATATAGTGATACTGTGACAGGGATTGAAAAGGTTAACTGGGAGGGTGATCAGGGGGTTAAATATGTACCTATGTGTACTAGTGTCAGTGTAATGCTTGTGTACTCACAGTTGTTGTTGTCTTCTCTCACGCTGGAACCGAAAAGGGCTCCAGGAGAGGAGATTGCATCATTTTCTGTGCCTGTGTTTACATTACACAGGCACAGGATATTCTGCCATTGTTCCCAACCGATCACCAGGTCCAGGCCAAAAACCATTGGCCTGGACCTGATGACTGATCAGTTCTGAACCGCATCAACACATTACGGGGACAGTGGGCACGCGCGCGTCACCGCTACCCCCGCACATGACCAACGTCAGTTACGTCGGATCACGCTGCCGAGCCACCTTGCCTCAGTGCAAGGTGGGTGGTCAGTAACAGGTTAATGAAACACAAGGCTTTCTGTGAATGACTGATCAGCACTCAGCCTGACTCAGTTTTGTTTTTGGAGCAGGCTAGTTAGTCCCCATTCTGCTTCTGGAACATAGTGTTGTATACTGTATGTAGCTGATGCTACAGTTTATTCAGTGCTTTCAGGGGACGCATCTATTAGTGAAGGACCAGTTAGGTCCAAAAGAACTACAGCATATACAGTAAAATCACAAGAAAGTTGGATTTAGACTTTCATGTTTACAATATATGACTTATGAGTATTTGTCTTTAAAAAATGATTGAAAAATGCAGCTTTCCCAATGTTTTAATCCTCATATATCCTTATAGTGAGCAACTTCAAATTATAATCTTCTGTTTTCCTTTCCTTGTGTGAAAAAAAGATCACTTCACATTTCAAAAACAATTAACATGTTTCTCATTTACACTTGAAATGTTGTGACACTAAAAGAGTTGATCAGATGAGTTATCTATTCCCAAATAGCAGTAAAATGAATAAATGAAAAACATGCCAGAGGTAAAATCAAGCTGGAGTAAATGTATTAATTTTTTAGTATTTTTTAACTAAATATACGGTAATTTAGCAAATCAATGTTAAAGCAGATCTTCAATGCAACTGAGCACCACCAACCACTATTTCATTCATTTTTAATATTAACATCAAACTTCTCCATCCATCCATGTCTCTATGTTTTTTTTTTTTCACTGAGAAATCACTTTGTAAAAACACCCCCTAACATTTCTGAAAATGTCCATGTAGAATTTACTTCCTGGAATCCATGCATGCAGAATTTTCTCCTCCTCTCCTGAAGCCTCCTTGGATCTATAACATCATTTGCCTAGGCAAGAAACCAGGAAGTAACTGAAGAAATGTAAAAAAAATGTTTAAAACAAGTAAATACAAAATATCTTTCTATCCATTTACTAATGCTAGCAGCATGAGGATTACAATTAATCAATGTTGAATTAGAGAGTGAAGTTCCACTTACAAGTGGGGTGTATTTTTTGTTGTTACTTTTTTTTTTTATTCATATAATCATATTCGCATAATATCTTTCTTCCACATCCTGATAACTAGCCTTTTCATTCAGACTAGCTTTACGAGCTCTGGTGCAATTTTAGAAAAACAAAAAACAAAAAAAAAAAGCATAGTATAATGTGGAAGGTTTTCGGAAAATACATAGTAAGCAGAGTAGTAATGCTCAATACCAAGCACCAACTGTGAAACTAAGCAAAATCTTAAAAGTAATGTTAGAAGCAGGGATGCAGATATTTACCTGCGTTTTGCTCATGAAAAGTTTTGAAAATCTTGCTCAAAGTTCTGCAATTTTTCTGCATACCCTATTCAGGGCTATAAGGAAAGAGGGGGAATCTTGTTATTCAATTACAGCCATTTGAGGGACTAATAAGCAAGCTATTGGTAATCAAAAGACACAGTAAATCAGGCACTGTCATGGGGGGCATGTACCATTTGCAAAAAAAAAAATCTTTACCTTCACTCAACTGTCATCTCTCCCAAACAGTTCCAACACACACTAACAATATGGCTGATATGAGCTCACCCCTTTATAAAAAAAAAAAAAGGGGGTTGGGTTAGACATTCCTTCAAATTATTAGATTTTTGTTACTTAGCTGTTTGTGGCAATCTTTGTGCACTGAATTATAGGTTGTTCCTTATTTCTGGTGGCTAACCTGCAAAGTTTTTAGCTAAAAGTTTATATTTTGGAAAACCTTTTCTTGGAAAATCTTGGAAAACCTGAACCTCATACCTAGTTTAAAGCATTTTATAATGTATACAGATTCCCAAGTCAAGATAAAGATTTAGGACTGTAAACAGGACAAAGGGATAATTATGGAGGAAAAACAAAGATTCTGCCATCAGTTTAGGAAGGGCTGTTGTGTGGTAAGATTGGTCACATTGTACAAAGACCTACTGCATGAAGCAACAATAACAAAATCAGTAATTCAATGTTAACCACTTGCTTCCCAAGTCTAGATTATTCTAACACTTCTTTCCTACATTAAAAAAAATCATATATATATATATATATATATATATATATACATACACAGTATCTCACAAAAGTGAGTACACCCCTCACATTTTTGTAAATATTTTATTAAATCTTTTCATGTGACAACACTGAGGAAATGACACTTTGCTACAATGTAAAGTAGTGAGTGTACAGCTTGTACAACAGTGTAAATTTCCCCCCCAAAAAACTGAACACACGGCCATTAATGTCTAAACCACAGGCAACAAAAGTGAGTACACCCCTATGTGGAAATGTCCAAATTGCAGCTTGGCATTGCATGCTATTATTAAGCTTATGATCTACCAGAACACCCAGATCCTTCTCCGCCATTGATTCCCCCAGTTCTACTCCTCCTAGTATGTATGATGCGTGCATATTCTTAGCCCCAAAGTGCATAACTTTACATTCATCAACATTAAACCTCATTTGCCACAGTTGTTCAATGAAAGAGGGCATTGAGGTCAGCTTGTAAGTTGGAGACATCCTGTAAGGAAGTTATTCCACTGCAAAGCTTGGTGTCATCTGCAAAGACTGAAATGGTACTTTTAATCCCAGACCCTTTTTCATTTATAAAGATATTAAAAAGTAAGGGTCCCAACACTGAACCTTGGGTACACCACTGATAACCTTAGACTATTCAGAGTAAGAATCATTAACCGCTACTCTCTGAATTCTATCTTTTAGACAATTTTTTATCCAATTACAAACTGATCTTTCCAAGCCTGTAGACTTTACCTTACACATTAGCCGTGTGTGGGGAACTGTGTCAAATGCTTGCAAAATCCAAGTATACTACATCCACAGCCACCCCTCAGTCCAAGGCTTTACTTACCTCATCATAAAAAGAAATCAGGTTTGTTTGACAACTTCTGTCTTTCATGAATCCATGCTGTCTGTTGCTTAAAATATATATTTCCAGCAAGAACTCATCTATGTGGTCTTTTATTAAAGTCTCCAATATCTTCCCGACTATAGAAGTTAAACTAACAAGTCTATAGTTACTTGGCAAAGATTTTGATCCCTTTTTAAATATAGGCACCACATTGGCCCTACGCCAGTCCAGTGGTACTATTCCAGTACTTAACGAGTCCCTAAAAATTAGAAACAAAGGCTTTGAAATTACAGCACTCAATTATTTTAGGATGCGTGGGTGGATGCCATCTGGTCCAGGCACTTTATCCACTCTTATTCTGTCTAAATATTTCTGAACCATATCACTTTTGAGCCATTGTGGATCATTTGGAGCTGTGTCAATACCATCCTAATTCTGGTCATAATATATATATTAGCAGAGACCCTAGAGAATAAAATGGTGGACGTTGCAGCTTTTTATGCCATATGAGAATGCACAGCTTTTTTTCAAATGCAATTAAAAAAAAAAATACAATGTATGACTTTTAATGCATAATGCATACAAACACAATATAATACCCAAATGTTTGGGAAAATATAAAAAAAGATGTTATGCTGAGTAAATCGATACCGAACATGTCATGCTTTAAAATTGGGTATGCCCGTGGAGCAGCATCAAACTACGATACCCAAAAATCTCCAGAGGCAATGCTTTAAAAGTCTTTACAGGTTACCAGTTAGAGTTACACAGGAGGTCTAGTCCTAGAATTATTGCTCTTGCTATACCGTTCACTGCAATACCTCATATGTGTGGACACAGTTAACATGTGTGTAAACCCTCCCACTGCCTGTACTACTTAGCTGCTTGGATCGCACTTACAAAAAAGAACATTGCTGGCCCAAAAAAAAAAAAAAGATACCGGGAAGATTCCTGTAGCTGCAGGCATCATCCTGGTATAACCACTATAACTCTAGAATGTACAGGGAAATCTTTGGACAGTAAGTGGTTAAGTTATACTTAATTAAAAAACATGGTAACATTTTGGTGTATGAAATCCAAGTTTCTTTGTGTAGCCAGAAAATACTCCTTTTACATTTGGTGGCAAAGTTAACTGCAGCTCTTGGAATGGAGGTTAATTTGCCTTCAAAAGCTGCTAAAGTTGTGATATTAAAGTGGACCTCTCAGCAACTTTCCAAGTCTGGATATATACATTTCTGACAATCCGTACAATATACAAACAAATTATAATTTTTCAAAAAAACTGCCTACTGATACCTCAGTCTATCAGTTCTAGTCATGTGTCTAAGGGACATAAAGAAATGAAGACGTCTGGACGGCAGCACTCCGATGCAACTCACATTTATTGGAATTAATAAAATCCACACAGAATCATAGAGGTACAGGAACAAGAACAGCTGATGTTTTTCACACCTTCACCAGTGATTAGTCATAGCTATAGTACACATAACAGAACCCAAGGTATATATAGATGTATTGTTGATGCAATCCCTCTGAGTTTAATCATGTGCACTCAATTAATATAGGTATGGATGAAGCATGCAAATAGCAAAATGATTTAGAATGTGCTGTTAACACCACACCATGGGTTAATCTGATTAACCCTTGATTGCTCTGGCCTCCCCGGTCTGTGTTCAGTTTGTGGGCATATGATTAGATTCAGAGGGATTGCATCAACAATTTAGTTATTTGGCTTTTTACATCTTCATATACCTTGGGTTCTGTCATGTGTACTACAGCTATGACTAAGCACTTGTGAAGGTGCCAAACGCATCAGCTGTTCTTGTTCCTGTACCTTTATGATGCTGTGTGAATTTTATTAATTCCAATAAATGTGAGTTGCATTGGAGTGCAGCTGTCCAGACTTCTTCATTTCTTTATGCTATGCATGCTGAGCCAGCACCCTTTCTCTGTGCAAAACAATGTGCACTTGGGGATTTTTTACCTTGATTGATATCTCTTAATTGTTTGTTTCTGGACCTATGCATTTTCTACCTGCCCGTTAACTATCCTCTTTCCACCTACCAAAAACAGAAGTGTATGTTTACAGGTTTACACAGAATCGCTTGAAATGGATGTTTCTACATTAGTCTCCACAGCTCCAGAGGTCGGTTTAAGTAGGACTCTTACAGCGCCATCAGATAATCCCCTTCATTCGATTCGGCAAATACACACGCTGCAGTCATCAGATGATGATAGTGTGACATTGAAACATTAATTTAGAAGGTTGGAAAACTTTAGGGCTAAGGAAATCAGATCCTTTTTGGATGTCACTGCATTGTCGAAGGACCTCATATTGGAACAAATTCCATGGGATCTAAGAATGAAAAAGTTCCCTACATTTGAGTTGTATGATGATTCCCTCAAGAAGGACTGGATGCCCTGCCGATGGCTCAGGACTATCAGGACTATCTCCATTATGTTGCAACGACCTATAACTTTACAAATGTGGAGCAAAATTTGGACTTCTGCTTTTAAGTCCTCTAGGTGCGTGGTGCAGAGAGAGACTGCTTTGAAAATCCTATTATTCTTGTATAGAACCCTGGTTCAACTGCATAAAATGGACCCGTCCTGCTCTGCCAGGTGTTGGCGGTGTAGGGTGGAGCTGGGCACCTTATACCATATCTTCTTTACAACCTTTTTGGAATATGGTCATGTCATTGATACTAACTGTTACGGGATTGAATTTGCCGTTGGATCCTGTGCATTACTTGTTGGGAATCCCGTGCTCCAGTATCTCCAAACCTACTAATCGGATGATTTCTTATTTTCTTTTGGCTGCTAGAAGGGCTATTCGCTTTCTTAGCTTCAGCAAACGCCCCCTGATAGGTCTATTTTCTTGAATTTGCTTTCGGAGATTCGGAGGCTGGAATTCTTAACGGCTACTGTTCATGATAAAATTACTAAATTCAATATTGTTTGGGATGATTGGGATCTCTATACTCTTAAGTCTATGTGATGCCTGTTTATCTCCCCCCCCCTGTTTTCTTTGTCTCCTATGTAGCTTGATTGCAGTACTGTGATACATTGGATAGTGTGCTCTATTATTGCCAACTTGTTGTTCTCCTTATGATTACGGGGGCACCATCCCCTAGTTTGTTGGTTGTATTTGTTACATATCTTTCAATAAAAATATAATTAAAAAAAAAAAAAGAAGGACTGGATAGACATTGCTCTTCAAAATTGATACAAATTATCATTAAGTCTAAAGAAATGGAGTTGAAGCAACTACAGGTTGAAATTTCTATGATACAAAAGGAGTTACTGGCACTGAAAGATTACAGTTGTTTTTCTGAGCTGGATAACCATCTCAATGCCAAATTTGACAAACTGGAGAATGGTGTCATGGATAGTAAGAGAGACAAGATGACCAGAGATTGGATTTATTACGAGAGTAACAATGTCTATTCTTGGAAAAAAACTTTGCCTTTCTCTGGTCGTCCACGCAAAGGTTCCACCAAAAAGCGTGTCAGTTTCTCAGATCCTGAGAGCGAACCAGCAAATGACACTCTAGCAGCTACAGCATCCGACTCATCCCCTGAAACCACCGATCGACTGATCGGTGGAGATTGCACAATGAATGTACAGAGTTTAAAACACAATACCCTTGGATACAGCAAAAAAAAAATTAAAAAAGCAGAAAAACAAGGAGGGAAGATAGAAGGCACTGATGAAGCAAACAGTGGCAGATACCCATGACCGGGTCGAGTACAATATTAACAACAAATGTGCTTAACTTGTCTCCCCAATCTCTAGATTTATTTTGGACACTTTTGGATGTGAATAAATTTGCTCAGAGGCTTACATTAAAGAAACATTATTTTGGTAAACCAGAGAATGGTGAAGGGTTCCTGGACGATATGTCCCCTATGGGTGAGTCACCTATTTTTCCACAGTTGTTTTCTGATGTCTGTCCTGTATAGGATTTGATGGATTTGGCTCATGAATCGTGTCCTTGTACTGAGGAGTCAGACCCTGTGGGTAGTCACATTATGGTCCCGTTGAAATTTAGATCTGACCTTTACCCTGTGGGTTTACAGGGCAAAAACATAGACTTGTTCCAGAGGCTTATCAAAAAGGACCTGACACATCTGACCCACAACTTTTCAGGTAGCTCGAATATTGATATTCTTACTGACCTTGAGAGAATAGCATTAAATAATTTAGGTAATGATGGCAGTACAGTCATAAAAAATGTGGATAAAGGGGGCTCTCTGGTGGTCCTTGATACTAATATTTACAAATGTGAGGTTTTACATCAGCTATCAGATACCAGCACCTAAGTTAAGCTTAGGGACGACCCCATACCATCATTTAAAATGACTTGTCTACTCTATTGGATAGAGCAATGGCAGTGGGGATTTTTTACACAAAAGGAGACGGACATGTTCATCTCAAAGTTCCCCATTATGCCTGTGTCCCTCCATCCTTTCAAGGTCCATAAGGGACTGGATCCCCTTATGGGTAGACCTATAGTTGCGAGCATAGGGTCACTCAATGAGCAACTTGGTGAATGGGTTGATTATCAGGTACAGCTCCTAGTCCTAAGCTTACAAGGTTTTCTTAGAGGCATTAAGCAGTTTTTAGTAAAACTGAAGGATTTATTTATTTTTTTAACAATAATTTTTATTGTTTTTTTTCATATAAAAGGGATAACAACAAGGGAATTAGAGCCGGTTCACATTAGAGCGATCCGACTTGCCGGGGCGACCTCACAAGTCGCGGTGCGCTGCTCGCACCGCGACCTAGGAGCGGCCGGCACGGACTTCATAACATTGAAGTCTATGCAGGTCGCTCCTATTAGAACGGGTCCACAGCTTCTCTATGGCAGGTGACCTACGGCGACCTGTCAGGCGACCAGGTCGCCTGACAGGTCGTCCCAGTGTGAACCGGCTCTAAGGGAAACCATTGTCAAGAAGTAACAATAACAATAACATCTTGATTTCCAGGATCACTGAAATACAATGTAAATGCAGAGTGCATGTTAAGTAATCAGCATAACTGTCCCTAACAATGTAGATTATTATCCAAAGGATTACAGTGCAGCAGATAAAGGTAAGATAAGTCATGGTATAACTCCATGGCACCAATACCCAGAGGATCAATGACCTTGGTGCCACAGGTTGGTACCATAACAATAACAACAACAAAAGCAACAATAATAATTGAAAAACTGAAGGATTTTGAGTGAAATGAAAAATGCAGATTGATCACTTGTGCGGTCACGTGTCTCTACTTGTCTACCCCCCATAATCTAAGCCTTTAGGCGGTATCTTTTTACCTTAAAGATCGGGGGAGTATTTTCTGGTCCTTCAGGAATTTATTCTGCTTAGTTTACAGTATTTTCTGACATACAATTTTATTATGTTCAACGGGGGGGGGACTGCTATTTCCAGAGATATGGGGCTCGGTTTTCCTCCTCACTTGTCAATTTCTATATGCGATGGTGGGAGAGGTCCCACATTTGGCAGTCCCCACTGAGCAGACACTCTGTTTTACTGTTTGTGGTTCCTGGGGATGCAGTCAGCCTGGACAATTGGTTACTGTATATGAATGACAATGAGCTTAATCTATAGTTTACGGGACATTCTGACACTGTGTCTATCAATTTTTTTAATTTAGCATTAACAGGTGAGGGTAATAGGGTAGTTTCCAGTCTTTTTTAGAAAGCCATCGGCGGGTAACACTCTTGCAAGCAGATTCTAGCCATCCCAGCCACACTGTATGAGGCATACCTGTAAGCCAATTTTTGAGACTCAGGCACTTATGCAGTAGAGATACAGACTTTAATAAGGAAGTATTGTAGAATTTGACAAAATTCAAGATACCGTTCTTAGATACCTTCCTCTTTTATACAATGACCCGGTTTATGCCCAAATCCTGTGCAGGGGTTTTAAGTTGGTTTCCCGTAGTGCTCCCACCCTTGGTGGGGTTCTCTCCCCCAGTTTGTTGACTAGCAATAAGCCCCAAAATTGGTTACAATTTAAAGGTACATTTTGATGTGGTTTGAGTGGGTGTTCATATTGCTCATATATTAGACAGGGAAATTCAGTTCAATCAGCCACAATCAGTAAGGAGTTTAGGATTTATTCCTTTATTAACTATAATACCAGGATTTTGCTGTATGTCATTGCATGTGAGTCGTGGCATGTCCAATATGTGGGCAGGACGACGCTCAGATTAAGGGACAAATTGCACGACCACTTACAGTATATGATAGAGAAAAACCACAACACTAATGTTCCTAAACATTAGAATGAACTCCATAATAACAATGTCTCCAGTCTGATGATTCATGAGATTGAGAAAATCTTGACACCAACAAGGGGAGGGGACAAGATAAAAACTACTGTGCAAAAGAGAGGTGTTCTTGATCTTCAAGCATCTTTAAATACTAAAGGCCAGCAGGCTTTAACTTTGAATGGGATGTTTCCCACTATTATGAATAGGTAACTGTTTCCATGAACACCTCTCTCTTGCTTTTGTTATTTGGCTTTTTGCATTTTGCTTGTTGTATTTTGCCTTCTGCTTTTTGTCTTCAGTCAGGTTATCCCTTACGTGTGGTTTATACATGTACATCAAAGCAAATATGGTCTAATGATGTAAGTACATGGACATATTGAACCATATAACTATGAGAAGATTGTATGTGCATCCATCTATGACCATAATCTCCTTCTTTCTGTTTGAGTTGCATGCACCATCTACACCAAGGGGTTCTGCGGAGTTAAGTGTCTTTATGGGGATATTCTCCTTTTGAGATGTGTCGCCTTGTATATGCCAGGTTTTTCAGCCTATGCATATTTCCGTCCTTTATATACATATAGAAAAATGTCTTTGCTGTAACAGTCCGTCTTTTTCTAGTTCCATGTGCTATGCCTTAGTATTGGAGTATAATTACCTCCATTTTTGGAGTAAGCATTAGGACCTTTAGCATATATTTTTTTTTTAAATGACCTTTTAAATTTACGAATAATATTTAACTTAGAGTGCTAAATGAGAGACTTTTGAATATATGGCATTGACAGGCATACACAGGGACACCCAACTTATTTTTTAGCATTTATTTTTAAACATTTGTTTTATTTAAAAAGATGTATATATACATTGTTTTAATTTTTTATGTTTACATAGATTCTGCTATCCTGTTCCTCATGTACAGTGAGCCTCTAAGATATATATATATATATATATATATATATCATTTGTGGTCGGTAAATTTAATGATGGTTGGAACCACGTGTATGAAAAGGTCAGTGTTGGTGTGCCAGAACCAACGTAGGGGGTAGGCCTGTAAATAAAGAGGGCCCCCCGAAGGTTAATATACCAAGGAAGAGGGTGAAGGTGAGTGGGGTGACAGCGGAATACGGCAGGCCGATGGAGGGGAGGAGCAGCGCCATAAAAGCACGCTAGCTCCTCCCACAAATACAAGGCTACGGCCTAACACTTGTGGTCGGTAAATTCAATGATGGTTGGAACCACGTGTATGAAAAGGTCGGTGTTGGTTTGCCAGAACCGACGTAGGGGGTAGGCCTGTAAATAAAGAGGGCAAAAAAGAATGCAGTAACACACACTTTATTCGAAAATACAACTTAAGACACAAGACTCTTGAAAGCTAATCTTAACTCTCTTTCCGGGTGTGGGATGTACGTGTGGAAAACATCTGATTCCCACCGACCAAGTCTCTTAATAATGTGACCCGGCGTGTTGATACTGGAGGCAGCTGACGCTGCTCCTATCCTGAATAAGTGTCCAGAACAAGATGAGGGGTCCCAGCCCAGTTTAATACACATGTGCGAATGTAGAACATGAACTTAGGTGTGGTTAGGGGACTACCTAACAGGGAGAACAATGGTGAGTGGCTGGGAAAGTCTATGGTCTGAACAAGGTACATGTCCAGGACATTAACCGGGCACCAGTAATTCCCAGTTGGGTAGAAGGGAACGGTCAATGGGTGCCCTATCTGTCTGGTCTTTGACCGTTGGAGTGACAGGATGTAATGATCCCCTATCTTCACTAAATCCTCTTTGAGGAGACATGTACGCCTATCTGTCTGGGTTGCAACAGTGAACTCCCCGGGGCTAAAAGGCCAGATACATGGAGGTTTTTATGACTAAGTTGGTGTGAGGTTCAAAAGGTAATGTGTCCAGAACGTCGGATAATGCCCGGAACTTCCCCCCATCTATGGGCAAACGCCTGACTGAGGAGTGACGATCTATCTTACTGATACCCTTCAATATGTTCTTCACTGGGTAAGCTTTGAGGAAAGGAGAAATGTTCGGATCGTTCGTCAAGACGTGGTGTTGAACGCCAGACAAATAAAGTTTGATCGTACTGTATGATAGATTGAGCTGGAGGTGGCAAAAAGCAGCGAATGCGACCATGGTTTGGACTGAATGGTCTTGTACGTCAAAGTCTACTGTGAATCTTCGGAAAATGGTCATGGCTCTGTCGTATATAAATAAATATAATAGAGCAGCGCTAAAAAGGTACACACTTAATCTAAAAGTATGATAAATTATAATTATAAAAACAGAGATAGTCCATGCAGAAGCCCGTGATGAAGGTGAACCACACTTTCTGGCAGGATCAACAGGTGCTCTGAGTGATATAGTATCCACCACCGAGTGCAATGGCCTCTCACCTTAAGCTTATAAATTGTAAGCATGTAACTCGAAATTTTATGGATGGATCTCCCCTTAAAACACAGGCAGCAGGATGGGTCTGTATCCCTCTGATGCTTCACCACCTGAGGACTTCACAATGATCCAGCAGACTCCACACTGATCTTAGGGCGGACTTAACAAGATCACAACTAAAAAGACTTCAACCGGCAGCTTTCCTCAAGACCATGAAACAGGAAAAAAGAAAACCGGGCAAGCCCATAGTGTAGTATTGCCACACACTTTATTCAAAATAAATATGGTAAAGACAGCCTCTTACTTGTGTAAAGGTAAAATCGCATCACATAGGGCCTAATTCAGTATAAGTTTGGAGTAGAGCTGCTCACTTCTCCAGAAATAACTCCAGCCTAAACTCATTGCATCCTAATTAGGTAAGTGGCTGGAGTTAAACCATCAACTAGATGCTTTAATGAATTCGGAGTTGGAGTTAACTTAGACTGAATTCGGGTTTGGAGTTAACTTAGGCTGAATTTGAGTTTGGAGTTAGCCAAATTCCCTTTGTGTTTTTCATAAAAGGAAATTTGTCTATTCTGAATCACTATTACACAGCAATGTCATTTATTATGGTTTATTTTAATTTTAAGGTATAGTTATGTATCTTATGTGTTTTAACCTTTAGATTTTCTAATAGCAGACTACACAGCTGTCTAATTAGCAGTCTTCATTCTTTATTCATCTGAAACTTTCAGGCATATCTGATTGTATTCAGCACTTTGGTGTAGTGGGCTAAGCTCACAGCTAAAGATTGCTAGGTCATGAGTTCAAGGCCCAACCATGATAACACCCTGTGTGCCATAATTTTTTTTTGGCCACATAGTAATACATTGGCTACATCACCTAAAATTGCATGTCAATGGCCTTGTATATTCAAGAAACAAACATGCATATGTGCAGGGTGCAATTATGCATTTGCCAAGTTTCAGTATTTATTTATAGCTGTCTAAAATTTAAGAAGGTGATGGCACACTTGGGATTTGAACTCATGCTCTCAGTGTTTATAGCCAGGAACACTAACCACTAAACCATTGAGCTGAGCATGATTACCCCTGGAATATTTATTCCCATGTTTCAATAGTTAACCACTTCCTTACAGGGCAGTTACACCCCTTCCTGCCCAGGCCAATTTTCAGCTTTTTATACTGTTGCATTTTGAATGACAATTGTGCGGTCATGCAACCCTGTACCTAACACAAATGTATGACAGTATTTTCATAAAAAATAGTGCTTTCTTTTGGTGGTATTTGATCACTGCAAGGTTTTTTTTTCTATTGGCAAAAAGAAGACCTAAATGTTTGACCCCTAAAATAATGTGTTTTTGTTTATGTAATAAAATTTGGTAAATCAATATGTTTTTTGTTGCACTGACGAGCATTGATGAGGCTGCGCTGGCAGGCACTGATGAGACACTAATATGCAGCACTGATAGATAGATAGGTGGCACTGATATGCAGCATTGATGGGCATTGATAGGTGGCACTGATGGGCAATGATTGGCACTGGTGGGCAGCACTGAAAGATGGTAATGATGGGCAGCACTGATGAGGAGGGCACTAACAGGTTCCCTGAGCACTGATTGGCATCAATGGTGGCATGGGTGGGCATCCCTGGTGGCTCTAGTGGCATCCCCCAAGGGTCTGCACTGGTAATCAATGCTCTGATTACAAGCACAGACCCCCCCCCCCCCACACACACACACTTACTTTGCATATGAATGCCATTTCTTCACAGCTGAAAGTGGCCCTCACCATGATTAGCCAGTTGATTGTGACCACTTGCTGGAATGTGTGCAAGCCAATTTGGTGTCATTTCTGGTCCAGGGCGAACGCCAATGTGCCATTTGCAATTTATTGTAAAGAGATTTTGCTTTATTTTAAAAATGGCGCACACAGACAACTAAAATGTATTGGAAATGTTTTACCTAGGCCAGTGATGGTAACCTTTAACCCCCCCCAAGATGTTTTTGCCCTACATTTCCCAAAATGCTCATGTACTCTGCAGTGTAGGTGAGCATCATGGGAAATGTTACAAAACACCTGTGTTGCCAAGGTTCATCACTGACCTAAGCCAACTAAAAAGGTGAGTGAGCGCTGTAGCAATCTTTTATTTAGTAATCATTTTTAGTGATTTTTTTTATTAAATGTTTTGGTTACATTCATCCACAGCGACTGAATGGAAATTTTGTATTATTCCTTAATTTATATATTTTTAGCTAAATATATACATAAACACTTTAATTTTTTCTTACAATTTAGCCCACACACACAACCCCCCCCCCCACACACACACACACACACACCACCCCCAACACACACACACACACACACCACCCCCAACACACACACACACACACACCACCCCCAACACACACACACACACACACCACCCCCAACACACACACACACACACACCACCCCCAACACACACACACACACACACCACCCCCAACACACACACACACACACACCACCCCCAACACACACACACACACACACCACCCCCAACACACACACACACACACCACCCCCAACACACACACACACACACCACCCCCAACACACACACACACACACCACCCCCAACACACACACACACACCACCCCCAACACACACACACACCACCCCCAACACACACACACACCACCCCCAACACACACACCACCCCCAACACACACACACACACACACACCACCCCCAACACACACACACCACCCCCAACACACACACACACACACACACACACACACACCACCCCCAACACACACACACACACACACACCACCCCCAACACACACACACACACACACACACACACACCACCCCCAACACACACACACACCACCCCCAACACACACACACACACCCCCAACACACACACACACCCCCAACACACACACACACACACACCACCCCCAACACACACACACCACCCCCAACACACACCCCCAACACACACACACACACACCACCCCCAACACACACCCCCAACACACACACACACCACCCCCAACACACACACACACACACCACCCCCAACACACACCCCCAACACACACACACACCACCCCCAACACACACACACACCACCCCCAACACACACACACACCACCCCCAACACACACACACACCACCCCCAACACACACACACACCACCCCCAACACACACACACACACTTCGCTGGAGTAAATGGAGAAACCCTACCCAAGTTCATACTGTACTGCCATTGCACACACACAAAAAATACAAGAAATGGATTACATTCAACAGACACAAAAGATATCTGAATTACATCTAGAAAAGAAAACAAAAAACCAGGAGCTGTGTACAAATGAATAAGCTTTATTGAACATGTATAAAACATCAGTAATCACTCAAGCAAGCATGTGAAATGTGAAATGTGAAATGTGAAATGCCCCCCCCCCCCCCAAAACCCCCAAATCAAGTAATTTTTATTCAAATTACAGTGCAAAGATACAACATATGATGGATAGATAGAGCTTACAATATCCAAAAGTCAAGCAAAATAAGTTGTAGACACCTTAGTATTAAGCATAAAACATACCCAACATACTTTTATGTTAATTGTTTGCATGAGCCTGCCTTTTCATTTAAATACCATCAAATCAGTAGAACATACAGCTAAACAGAGGCATGAAAATAAAAAAAAACATGTATAGAGTACATAAAGACACACTTTGCAAAAACTATACCAAACAGTTAGAGCATGAAAAGTATTCATCCAACAGAATACACTTACTGCAATATGGATCTTTAGGCATGCCAGCAAACCCCCACCCCAAAAGCAAATTCGGACATAAAGACCTGTGGCCCTTCCACAGGCCAAATGATATGATCTCATACATCCCTTTATATAACCTTGGTTAAACTACACCCACCCAGTATAGGAAACGCCCAGCAAAGTAATTAATTGGGTCTGTTGGTTCCTAAACCAAAATCACCAGTTCACTAATGAATGAGTGTTTGGCTGGCCATCCATGATCAAAGTTTCTTACAAGTCAACACACATAAGAAATGCTTTCAATAATCTCAGCATGAGCACAAAGTGGCTTTTTCATTTAGACTAATGCCTCGTACACACGTACTGATCGTCGGCCGACCGATCGGCCGTCTTTTGTCCAGGGCTGTCCTGTCTGTTGAAAACTGCAAAAGACTGCACACGAATTTTGTCGGCCAACAACAGACGACTGCAGAAGTGATGTCATGTGATGGTTAACTTTCCGTGTGTTTTTTCTTTTCTGAGCATGCTCAGTCTTGCAAATCTGCTGATTGTCGGCCGAATTCTGTACTGACTGGCGAACAATCGGCCGTTCTGGTGTTGGCCAACAAAAATTTTAATGCCTGCACGACAGATTCTGTTCGGCCGAAAATGCGATGTCGGCTGTCGGAAGCATCATACTAACAAGCCTACAATTGGCCGATCGGTCGTCGGCCGAATATTTACAGCCGACAATCGGTACGTGTGTACGAGGCTTAAGGCTGGCCATACATGTTCCAATTTTCTTACAATTTTCTGTCCAATTTTCTTGAAATTTACCTTCAAGTATGTAGTACAAAGGCCTGCCTAATTAGATACAAGTGAATGTGTTTTTTTAGCTTTGACCTCACATTATGTGGTTTGTGGTAGATCTACCAGAAAATTGTACAACAAAAGTTGAACATGTATGGCCAGCTTAATGGGCCATACCATACACACTATAATGCCTCGTACACACGTACCGATCTTCGGCCGTAAATATTCGGCCGACGACCGATCGGCCGATTGTAGGCTTGTTAGTATGATGCTTCCGACAGCCGACAGCGCATTTTCGGCCGAACAGAATCTGTCGTGCAGGCATTAAAATTTTTGTTGGCCAACACCAGAACGGCCGATTGTTCGCCAGTCAGTACAGAATTCGGCCGACAATCGGCTGATTTGCAAGACTGGGCATGCTCAGAAAAGAAAAAACACAGGGAAAGTTAACCATCACATGACATCACTTCTGCAGTCGTCTGTTGTTGGCCGACAAAATTTGTGTGCAGTCTTTTGCAGTTTTCAACAGACAGGACAGCCCTGGACAAAAGACAGCCGATCGTTCGGCCGACGATCAGTACGTGTGTACGGGGCTTAAGATTTTCTGAAGACTTTTTCCTTTAGATTTACCAAAACCAGATAATGAGGTCAAACCTAAACACTTTCAATTTGTATGCAATCTGGCAGGCCCTTGCACTACATAGAAAAGGTAAATCTGAAGGAAAAAGTCTACGGAAAATCTTATAGTGTGTATGGCCATACATGTTCAATTTTTGTTGTACAATTTTCTGATAGATTAACCACAAACCACATAATGTGATGTCAAAGCTAAACAACACTTTCACTTATCCAATTAGGCAGGCCTTTGTACTACATACTTGAAGGTAAATTTCAAGAAAATTGGACAGAAAATTGTAAGAAAATTGGATCATGTATGGCCATACACACTATAAGGTTTTCTGAAGACTTTTTCCTTCAGATTTACCTTTTCTATGTAGTGCAAGGGCCTGCCAGATTGCATACAAATTGAAAGTGTTTAGGTTTGACCTCATATTATCTGGTTTTGGTAAATCTAAAGGAAAAAATCTTCAGAAAATCTTATAGTGTGTATGGCCCATTAGTCTAAATGAAAAAGCCACTTTGTGCTCATTCTGAGATTACTGAAAGCATTTCCTATGTGTGTTGACTTGATGTAGTAATTTTTTTATATATATATCTACATATCTTTTTTTGGGTTGTTGAATTCTGAGTTCTGGGGTTGCACTGCATATGTTCAATCAATTTGCAAATTCTCAGATTTGCAAGCTCAAACACTGCTATTTTTCAGAGTGTAATGTGGCTCTATATAGGAAGCAACAGTAATATGGCCCCCCACTCAACAAATATAATAATTTCACACATATACAATGTTTTATTTTTGGGGCGTTGCTTGTCATATATAACAACAGACAGTTGTAGGTAGTTCAGGGATTTGAACACCCAAATACATTGTTGCAAGGCAGCTGTGCTAACCACTTGGATATTTTGGACAGTTTATTTAATCAAGCTCAAGCTCAATACATATTTGCAACATTTTTGCAAAACACAATTTACACAAACATAATCACTTTGTTACATTTATTTCATAATATATGCCACTGATAGTTTCTTAGCCTATCAATTTAAGTTTAAAATACTAATTTTTCACAGAAATAAATGTTTTAAACACCTATATATAATTTCCAGCATGCAGGATTATTTTTAAAAATTTGTTGATTATATACAGTTTTACTAAACTAGGTTAATTATTTGGGAATTGTGGTCTCTGAGGTTTTTTTTTTTTGTTTCTTGTTATCTTTATACCAAGCATACATGCACTGGCACCTTAAGAGCCCATTCACATTGAGGCGACACGACTTCGGGGGGTGACCTGTGAAGTCGCGTGCACCGCTGTGCACCGCGACTTGCAGAGACTTCACATACTGGAAGTCTATGCAAGTCGCTCCGAGGTCGCCCCAAAGTAGTACAGGACCCTTTTTCTAAGTCGGAGTGACTTGTGTCGCTCCTATTAGAACTGGTCCTGTACTACTCAATGGACCGTGACATACCGCGACTTGTCATGCTGACAAGTCGCCTGACAAGTCGCGCTAATGTGAATGGGCTCTAAAAATTAATATAGTTTGATTAAATTAGTCCATCAAAAAATTTTAATAAATAAAAATTATTTGAGCTTGAATTGGGTCTATATATATATATATATCATTATTTTTTTTTAAAGTACAAATCACACATGCTTTGAAAAAAATGTCATTAGCTTTAGGTAGTTAAGTGGTTAGCACCGCTGCCTTGCAACAGTGTATTTGGGTGTTCGAATCCCTGAACTACCTACAACTGTATGTTGTTATATATGACAAGCAACACTAATACGGGGCTTCTCCCCAAAAATGAAACATTGTATATGTGTGAAATTAATATATTTTTGGGGTTGGTTAGATATAGGAAGTAACAATAATATATTGTTTTTTGCATATATATATATATATATATATATATATATATATATATATATACATATGCAAAAAAACATATATTATTGTTACTTTCTATATCTAACCAACCCAAAAATATATTAATTTCACACATATTCAATGTTTAATTTTCGGGGAGGAGCCGTGTTAGTGTTCCTTTTCATATATATATATATATATATATATATATATATATACATACATACACATAGGCAAATCAATAAATAAAAAACATATATATATACACATACACATATAATTATTTTTTGGGTATCTATATATATATATATATATATATGTATATATACATATATATATACACATACACACACACACATATATATCTATGTATATATATATATATATATTTATTTTTGTGATTCATATATATATATAGACTAGGGTTGAGCGAACACCTAGATGTCCGTGTTCGACGGGTTCGGCCGAACTTTAAAAAAAAGTCCGGGTCCGTGTCCCGGACTTTTACCGAACTTTTCCCGGACACCGAACCCCATTGAAGTCAATGGGGACCCGAACTTTAAGGCACTAAAATGGCTCTAAAACACCAAAGGAAAGGGCTAGAGTGCTGCAAATGGCAGCAAAACGTAATTAAGAGCATGGCAAGTGCTCTGCAAACAAATGTGGATAGGGAAATAACTTAAAACAACAAAAAAAAAACAGAAAAATAAAACAATGTTCTTCTTCATCTCTGAAGGACGAGGCCCATATGGAGTAGGAGGGAGGTTGAGGTGGTGGTGGATGTGGCGGTGACATAGGCGTGCGCACAGGGTGTGCTGGGTGTGCCTGGGCACACCCTAATCACCTAGGGCACATAGCATTGCCAGTGAGGAGATGGGAAAGATCTCCCTGGGACCTGCTCTGCTCTATTTCTCCTTGCCTACAGGTACATGGCCCCGATACATTACTCTCCCTGCTGGCAAACACATGCATGTGTATTTCAACTTTGGGGTGCACACCTTAATGCAATAGGCTGCGCACACCTATGGGCGGTGTAGGTGGAAGCGGCGGTGGAGGAGGACCAGGGCCGGATTAACAGCATCATGGGCTTGGTGCTGAGGATTTTGAAGGGCCTTAAGGGCCGTGCCTTGCCATGCACCCAGAGGAGGAAGGGTGCAGCCATGCATGCCTAATTCAACATGGGATGCTGTCTCTGAAGCCCATAAACACATCCATGCATCGCCAACTGTCCCTCCTTGTCCGGCCTTCACGCTGTGTGTGGAGGTTCTGAGGGTGCTGCCTGGGGAAGCGAGCATAGAAGCCAGACTTCTGTGTTTACAAGTGACAGAAGAGCGGTAACAGTGAATATGGCCAACCCGGGGCCTATATAAAAGGTAGGGGCCTGGAGCTGCAGCTCCAATAGCCCCTACATTAATCTGGCCCTGAGGAGGAGGACGAGGTAGCCAACACTGCTTCTTTTCAAAAATTTTAAATGAGGGTACACCCCAAAAGAGTGAGAAAGAGCAAAAATGGAACAATGGGTGGGTAAGGTCGGTATCCATTGCTATTCTGCATAAGGTACGGAAAAGTCCCGTGGGATCCATGCCTGGTTCATTTTAATGAACGTGAGCTTGTCCACATTGTCTCTGGACAGGCGGCTGCGCTTGTCTGTTATAACGCCCCCAGCCGTGCTAAATACCCGTTCAGATAATACACTGGCTGCAGGGCACGCCAGCACCTCCAAGGCGTAAAGGGCAAGCTCAGGCCATGTGCCCAATTTGGAGACCCAGAAGTTGAAGGGGGCAGACCCGTCATTCACTACATGTAGGCGTGTGCACACATACTGCTCCACCATGTTGGTAAAATGCTGCCTCCTGCAAAGACGTTCCATCTGAGCTGCTGGTGCTGCTGTTTGTTGTGGCGTGCTGACAAAGCTTTTCCACATTTCGGCCATGCTAACCCTGCCTTCTGAGGTGCTGGCGGTGCCCTGGTTGCGTTGGCGACCTCCTCCTCCTCCTCCTCTGCCTTGTGCTTCCACTGTGGCCCCGCTGTCAGATGGGAATGCCAGCAGCATGGCGTCTACCAGCGTGCGCTTGTACTCGCGCATCTTGCGATCGCGCTCCAGTGAGTGAATTAAGGACGGTACGTTGTCCTTGTAACGGGGATCCAGCAGCGTGGCCACCCAGTAATCAGCACAAGTTAGAATGTGGGCAACTCGGCGGTCGTTGTGGAGACACTGCAGCATGTAATCGCTCATGTGTGCCAGGCTGCCCAGAGGCGACGAAAGGCTGTCCTCTGTGGGAGGTGTATCGTCCGTGTCCTCTGTATCCCCCCAGCCACGCACCAGTGATGGCCATGAGCTGGCCTGGGTGCCACCCTGCTGTGAACATGGTTCCATCTCCTCCTCCAGCTCCTCCTCCTCCTCATCCTCCTCATCCTCCAGAACTGTGCCCCTGCTGGACAATTGCGTCCCTGGCGTTTGCGTGTGCAGGAACCCACCCTCGGAGCCCCTTGCGAATGACTGCCCTGAAAGCCTTGGAAATGTTACCTCTTCATCCTCCTCCTCCTCCTCATCCTGTGCCACATCCTCTTCCATCATCGCCCGAATTGTTTTTTCAAGGAGGCATAGAAGTGGGATAGTTAAGCTGAGAACGGCGTCATTGCCACTGGCCATGTTGGTGGAGTACTCAAAACAGCGCAACAAGGCACACAGGTTTCGCATGGAGGCCCAGTTATTGGTGGTGAAGTGGTGCTGTTCCGCAGAGCGACTCACGCGTGCGTGCTGCAGCTGAAACTCCACTATGGCCTGCTGCTGCTCGCACAGTCTTTCCAGCATGTGCAAGGTGGAGTTCCACCTTGTGGGCACGTCACATATGAGGCGGTGAGCGGGAAGGCCGAAGTTACGCTGCAGCGCTGCCAGGCGAGCAGCAGCAGGGTGAGAACGCCGAAAGTGCGCACAAACGGCCCGCACTTTCTGCAGCAGCTCTGACATATCGGGGTAGTTTTTAAGGAACCTCTGCACCACCAAATTCAGCACATGCGCCAGGCAAGGGATGTGCGTCAAACCGGCTAGGCCCAGAGCTGCTATGAGATTTCGCCCGTTATCACACACCACCAGGCCGGGCTTGAGGCTCGCTGGCAGCAACCACTCATTTGTCTGCTGTTCCATGCTCCTCCACAACTCCTGCGCGGTGTGTGGTTTGTCCCCCAAACAGGCAAGTTGTAAAACTGCCTGCTGTCGTTTACCCCTGGCCGTGCTGAAGTTGGTGGTGAAGGTGTTACGCTGTCCGGATGAGGAGGCGGTAGAGGATGAGGAAGCGGAGTAGGAGGAGTTACGAACAGGAGGCAAACTGAAGCGCCCTGCAATCCTCGGTGGTGGAAGGACATGCGCCAAATTGCTATCCGCCTCAGGCCCATCCGCCACTGCATTTACCCAGTGTGCCGTTAGGGAGATATAACGCCCCTGACCGTGCTTACTGGTCCACGTATCCGTAGTTAGGTGGACCTTGGCACAGATGGCGTTGCGCAGTGCACACCTGATATTTTCCCCCACTTGGTTGTGCAGGGAAGGGATGGCTTGCCTGGAAAAGTAGTGGCGGCTGGGCACGACGTACTGTGGGACAGCCACCGACATAAGGTTTTTAAAACTGTGCGTCTCCACCAGACGGAATGACAGCATTTCAAAGGCCAATAATTTTGAAATGCTGGCATTCAGGGCCAGGGATCGCGGGTGGGTAGGGGGGTACTTCCTCTTCCTCTCAAGTGTTTGGGAGATGGAAAGCTGAACGCTTCCACGGGACATTGTGGAGATGGTTGTTGGTGACCCAGGTGGTGGTGTTGCTGACAGATCGTCTGTTTGCGGGGTGGCAGGTGCCGGTATCACTACAGATGTGGCTGGAGCGGCCGAGACTGCAGCAGAAGAGGAAGCAGGATGAGCCAGAGACGTTTCTTGGTTTTGAAGGTGTGTACTCCACTGCAGCTCGTGCTTTGCACTTAGATGCCTGATCATGCAGGTTGTGCTCAGGTTGAGAAGGTTCATGCCTCGCTTCAAGCTCTGATTGCACAGGGTGCAAACCACTCGTGTCCTGTCATCAGCACATTTTCTAAAGAACTTCCACGCTAGAGAACTCCTTTGAGCTGACTTTGGTGCGCTCGTTCCCTTGCTGCGTTGGGCAGTAGCGGGCGTAGTGTCTAGGGCACGGCCGCTCCGCTTCTGCACCCTGCTCCCTCTTCTGCTGTGCTGGTGGCTCTGTGCGACCACCGCCTCTTCCTCCAAACTACTCAGGTCACCTGCATGACGTTCATTCCATGTGGGGTCGAGGACCTCATCGTCCTCCACATCATCTTCCACCCAGTCTTCACCCCTGCCCTCCTTGTCGGTCTCCACAATGCTGAACGCCGCAGCAGTTGGCACCTGCGTTTCGTCATCATCGGAGACGTGCTGCGATGATCCTTGCATGTACTCATCTTGAGAAATAAGTGGTTGGGCATCGCTGCACTCAATCTCTTCCACTTCTGGGGCAGGGCTAGGTGGATGGCCCTGGGAAACCCTGCTGACAGAGTCCTCAAAAAGAATAAGAGACTGCTGTATGGCTTGGGGCTCAGACTGCTGGCCTGATTTGCAAGGGGGTGAGGTGAAAGACGGTTGGACATTGGCTGCAGGTGCCAACTCTGACCTTTCTGCAGTAGACTGGGTGGGAGACAATGTGAAGGAACTGGAGGCACTGTCAGCAGCAAACCAATCTACTATCGCCTCAACTTGTTCTGGCCTCATCACTTCTAGGGGCGTTTGATGCCCTACCAAATACTGATGCAGGTTCTGTCGCCTACTCACACTTGAGGAAGGTGTTTCACTTGTGCGTGTAGCTGGCACAGATCGACCATGTCCTCTCCTTGCAACAGGAGCTCTACCAGCAGCACCACGACCCAGGCCACGGCCCTTATTTGACGGTCTCCTCATATTTCTGTAATTTAAGATCTTGCCCTAGAAAGGTTTTTATTGAATAGCGGAATAGAAAATATGATCCAAAAAAAGTGTATGTATATCACACGTACACAACCACACTAGGCCCCAATTACTATTGTTTGTACCCCTAAAAGGCTAGATGAGGAGTAGGGGGAGTATGGAACAGGCAGCACCCTCAAACCTTCAGAAGTATGAGATGAACCCCAACAACTTGGAAAGGTGGATCTCTCTCACACGTACCGACACAGACTATCCCGCAATTCAATTGATCCTCAAAGGTTTTTATTGAATAGCGGAATAGGAAATATGATCAAAAAAAGTGTATGTATCTCGCACGTACACAACCACACTAGGCCCCAATTACTATTGTTTGTACCCCTAAAAGGCTAGATGAGGAGTAGGGGGGGTATGGAACAGGCAGCACCCTCAAACCTTCAGAAGTATGAGATGAACCCCAACAACTTGGAAAGGTGGATCTCTCTCACACGTACCGACACAGACTATCCCGCAATTCAATTGATCCTCAAAGGTTTTTATTGAATAGCGGAATAGGAAATATGATCAAAAAAAGTGTATGTATCTCGCACGTACACAACCACACTAGGCCCCAATTACTATTGTTTGTACCCCTAAAAGGCTAGATGAGGAGTAGGGGGGGTATGGAACAGGCAGCACCCTCAAACCTTCAGAAGTATGAGATGAACCCCAACAACTTGGAAAGGTGGATCTCTCTCACACGTACCGACACAGACTATCCCGCAATTCAATTGATCCTCAAAGGTTTTTATTGAATAGCGGAATAGGAAATATGATCAAAAAAAGTGTATGTATCTCGCACGTACACAACCACACTAGGCCCCAATTACTATTGTTTGTACCCCTAAAAGGCTAGATGAGGAGTAGGGGGGGTATGGAACAGGCAGCACCCTCAAACCTTCAGAAGTATGAGATGAACCCCAACAACTTGGAAAGGTGGATCTCTCTCACACGTACCAACACAGACTATCCCCCAATTTAACTGATCCCCAAAGGTTTTTGATTAAATAGCGGAATAGAAAATATGATCCAAAAAAAGTGTATGTATATCACACGTACACAACCACACTAGGCCCCAATTACTATTGTTTGTACCCCTAAAAGGCTAGATGAGGAGTAGGGGGAGTATGGAACAGGCAGCACCCTCAAACCTTCAGAAGTATGAGATGAACCCCAACAACTTGGAAAGGTGGATCTCTCTCACACGTACCGACACAGACTATCCCGCAATTCAATTGATCCTCAAAGGTTTTTATTGAATAGCGGAATAGGAAATATGATCAAAAAAAGTGTATGTATCTCGCACGTACACAACCACACTAGGCCCCAATTACTATTGTTTGTACCCCTAAAAGGCTAGATGAGGAGTAGGGGGAGTATGGAACAGGCAGCACCCTCAAACCTTCAGAAGTATGAGATGAACCCCAACAACTTGGAAAGGTGGATCTCTCTCACACGTACCAACACAGACTATCCCCCAATTTAACTGATCCCCAAAGGTTTTTGATTAAATAGCGGAATAGAAAATATGATCCCAAAAAAGTGTATGTATATCACACGTACACAACCACACTAGGCCCCAATTACTATTGTTTGTACCCCTAAAAGGCTAGGAGTAGGGGGAGTATGGAACAGGCAGCATCCTCAAACCTTCAGAAGTATGAGATGAACCCCAACAACTTGGAAAGGTGGATCTCTCTCACACGTACCAACACAGACTATCCCCCAATTTAACTGATCCCCAGAGGTTTTTGATTAAATAGCGGAATAGAAAATATGATCCCAAAAAAGTGTATGTATATCACACGTACACAACCACACTAGGCCCCAATTACTATTGTTTGTACCCCTAAAAGGCTAGGAGTAGGGGGAGTATGGAACAGGCAGCACCCTCAAACCTTCAGAAGTATGAGATGAACCCCAACAACTTGGAAAGGTGGATCTCTCTCACACGTACCAACACAGACTATCCCCCAATTTAACTGATCCCCAAAGGTTTTTGATTAAATAGCGGAATAGAAAATATGATCCCAAAAAAGTGTATGTATATCACACGTACACAACCACACTAGGCCCCAATTACAATTGTTTGTACCCCTAAAAGGCTAGGAGTAGGGGGAGTATGGAACAGGCAGCACCCTCAAACCTTCAGAAGTATGAGATGAACCCCAACAACTTGGAAAGGTGGATCTCTCTCACACGTACCAACACAGACTATCCCCCAATTTAACTGATCCCCAAAGGTTTTTGATTAAATAGCGGAATAGAAAATATGATCCCAAAAAAGTGTATGTATATCACACGTACACAACCACACTAGGCCCCAATTACTATTGTTTGTACCCCTAAAAGGCTAGGAGTAGGGGGAGTATGGAACAGGCAGCACCCTCAAACCTTCAGAAGTATGAGATGAACCCCAACAACTTGGAAAGGTGGATCTCTCTCACACGTACCAACACAGACTATCCCCCAATTTAACTGATCCCCAAAGGTTTTTGATTAAATAGCGGAATAGAAAATATGATCCCAAAAAAGTGTATGTATATCACACGTACACAACCACACTAGGCCCCAATTACTATTGTTTGTACCCCTAAAAGGCTAGGAGTAGGGGGAGTATGGAACAGGCAGCACCCTCAAACCTTCAGAAGTATGAGATGAACCCCAACAACTTGGAAAGGTGGATCTCTCTCACACGTACCAACACAGACTATCCCCCAATTTAACTGATCCCCAAAGGTTTTTGATTAAATAGCGGAATAGAAAATATGATCCCAAAAAAGTGTATGTATATCACACGTACACAACCACACTAGGCCCCAATTACTATTGTTTGTACCCCTAAAAGGCTAGGAGTAGGGGGAGTATGGAACAGGCAGCACCCTCAAACCTTCAGAAGTATGAGATGAACCCCAACAACTTGGAAAGGTGGATCTCTCTCACACGTACCAACACAGACTATCCCCCAATTTAACTGATCCCCAAAGGTTTTTGATTAAATAGCGGAATAGAAAATATGATCCCAAAAAAGTGTATGTATATCACACGTACACAACCACACTAGGCCCCAATTACTATTGTTTGTACCCCTAAAAGGCTAGGAGTAGGGGGAGTATGGAACAGGCAGCACCCTCAAACCTTCAGAAGTATGAGATGAACCCCAACAACTTGGAAAGGTGGATCTCTCTCACACGTACCAACACAGACTATCCCCCAATTTAACTGATCCCCAAAGGTTTTTGATTAAATAGCGGAATAGAAAATATGATCCCAAAAAAGTGTATGTATATCACACGTACACAACCACACTAGGCCCCAATTACTATTGTTTGTACCCCTAAAAGGCTAGGAGTAGGGGGAGTATGGAACAGGCAGCACCCTCAAACCTTCAGAAGTATGAGATGAACCCCAACAACTTGGAAAGGTGGATCTCTCTCACACGTACCAACACAGACTATCCCCCAATTTAACTGATCCCCAAAGGTTTTTGATTAAATAGCGGAATAGAAAATATGATCCCAAAAAAGTGTATGTATATCACACGTACACAACCACACTAGGCCCCAATTACTATTGTTTGTACCCCTAAAAGGCTAGGAGTAGGGGGAGTATGGAACAGGCAGCACCCTCAAACCTTCAGAAGTATGAGATGAACCCCAACAACTTGGAAAGGTGGATCTCTCTCACACGTACCAACACAGACTATCCCCCAATTTAACTGATCCCCAAAGGTTTTTGATTAAATAGCGGAATAGAAAATATGATCCCAAAAAAGTGTATGTATATCACACGTACACAACCACACTAGGCCCCAATTACTATTGTTTGTACCCCTAAAAGGCTAGGAGTAGGGGGAGTATGGAACAGGCAGCACCCTCAAACCTTCAGAAGTATGAGATGAACCCCAACAACTTGGAAAGGTGGATCTCTCTCACACGTACCAACACAGACTATCCCCCAATTTAACTGATCCCCAAAGGTTTTTGATTAAATAGCGGAATAGAAAATATGATCCCAAAAAAGTGTATGTATATCACACGTACACAACCACACTAGGCCCCAATTACTATTGTTTGTACCCCTAAAAGGCTAGATGAGGAGTAGGGGGAGTATGGAACAGGCAGCACCCTCAAACCTTCAGAAGTATGAGATTGTGTTCACTGTACCCCACAAAGATTGAGTTCACTGCACCCCACAATGATTGTGTTCACTGCACCCCACAAAGATTGTGTTCACTGCACCTCACAAAGATTGTGTTCACTGTACCCCCCAAAGATTGTGTTCACTGCACCCCACAAAGATTCTGTTCACTGTACCCCACAAAGATTGTGTTCACTGCACCCCAAAAAGATTGTGTTCACTGCACCCCAAAAAGGATGTTGTTCACTGCACCCCAAAAAGGATGTTGTTCACTCCACCCCAAAAAGATTGTGTTCACTGCACCCCACAAAGATTGTGTTCACTGCACCCCAAAAAGATTGTGTTCACTGCACCCCAAAAATGATTTTGTTCACTGCACCCCAAAAAGGATTTTGTTCACTGCACCCCAAAAAGGATGTTGTTCACTCCACCCCAAAAAGATTGTGTTCACTGCACCCCAAAAAGATTGTGTTCACTGCACCCCACAAAGGATTTTGTTCACTGCACCCCAAAAAGATTGTGTTCACTGCACCCCAAAAAGGATGTTGTTCACTGCACCCCAAAAAGGATTTTGTTCACTGCACCCCAAAAAGATTGTGTTCACTGCACCCCACAAAGGATTTTGTTCACTGCACCCCACAAAGATTGTGTTCACTGCACACCAAAAAGGATTGTGTTCACTGCACCCCAAAAAGATTTTGTTCACTGCACCCCAAAAAGATTGTGTTCACTGCAGCCCAAAAAGATTGTGTTCACTGCAGCCCAAAAAGATTGTGTTCACTGCAGCCCAAAAAGATTGTGTTCACTGCAGCCCAAAAAGATTGTGTTCACTGCAGCTCACACACAGAAAAATGGATGTGGATCACTGACACCTGCCTATCTCCAATCCCACACCACACAGCAATATCGATTGTAGTTTGTAGAACACAGTTTCCCTAAAATTCAGCAGACTCTGTCCCTAACAGGATTGAGAAGAGATCGTAGATCAGGATTGAGTGCAGACCCCACCCCCCACACAGCAATATCGATTGTAGTTTGTAGAAGACACTGACCCTATAATTCAGCAGACTCTATCCCTAAAATGCCTACAACTCGCCCTGCCTAAACACTCCGACCTGTCCCTCAATTCTATCCGGACACAAATGGTTTTTTCCTGCCTATCTTTCCCTAATCAGCAGCCAGCACGTTGATGTGTGCTCTGTCCCTGAATCTAAGCAGCATAATGACGCCGCTGCGGCTGCCTCGAACTTATAAAGACTTGGTCACATGCTTCAGACGGCCAATCACAGCTACTGAGACATTTGCAGGCATGGCTGGGATGGCTTAAGGCACACCAGTTAAACGATTGTTGATTGGCTGTTGAAAGCCCGCCATGAAAAGAGCGCCAAAGCATGCAAAACCCGGAAATAAAACGACCGAACACGGATTTTTACCCGAACATACAGTAAAGTGTCCGTGTCCGTGTTCGGGTACAAAAAATCCAATTATTCGGTACGAACACGAATAATACAGTCCGTGTTCGCTCAACACTAATATAGACATACATAGATATGTGCAAAAAAAAAATAAAAAAAAAATAAATAAAAAAAAAAAAAAATAAAAAAAAAAAAAAAAAAAATTATTAGCGCCGGAATAGCGCCGTTTTACCGCGAATTTGCGGCGGTATTTGCCGCAAATTCAATAAAACTCCCACTAACGTTTTCAAAAACGTTATTTTCAGCCTAGTTTTTGGTTTGGAGCATGCTCACATGAGCTATCTGCCAGAAATTGACTATGGAGCTATTTTTGCAATTTACACTTTTATTAATATCTTTTTTTCTACTTAACATTTTCACACAGTTTAAAAGCAGTTTAGCTCAAAATCATATAACACATCTTTCCCACACATTTTTTATTTTTTTCCTGCCATATTTTGTGATTTTGAAAAAATTAGTCCACCTTTTAGCTGGACTGTTTTTAAGTCCAGTCCTTACATTAGTTGATCTTAATGAATCTCACAGTTGGCTTTATTTTCCGCCCGCCGTTCTTTGAATACCAATTTCAGACTTAAAAATTCACCGGTTCGCAAAATCCAGCCGAAACGCCAATTCTCCGTACTATGAATCAGGCCCATAGTATTCCAGCAGTACCGCTGGAATACTATGTGATGCGATTTTACCTTTACACAAGTAAGAGGCTGTCTTTACCATATTTATTTTGAATAAAGTGTGTGGCAATACTACACTATGGGCTTGCCCGGTTTTCTTTTTTCCTGTTTCATGGTCTTGAGGAAAGCTGCCGGTTGAAGTCTTTTTAGTTGTGATCTTGTTAAGTCCGCCCTAAGATCAGTGTGGAGTCTGCTGGATCATTGTGAAGTCCTCAGGTGGTGAAGCATCAGAGGGATACAGACCCATCCTGCTGCCTGTGTTTTAAGGGGAGATCCATCCATAAAATTTCGAGTTACATGCTTACAATTTATAAGCTTAAGGTGAGAGGCCATTGCACTCGGTGGTGGATACTATATCACTCAGAGCACCTGTTGATCCTGCCAGAAAGTGTGGTTCACCTTCATCACGGGCTTCTGCATGGACTATCTCTGTTTTTATAATTATAATTTATCATACTTTTAGATTAAGTGTGTACCTTTTTAGCGCTGCTCTATTATATTTATTCATTTACGGACAGGAATTGTATTTTTGACCTGAGAGTTCAGCTGCATACTTTTACATTATCCTCTCTGCGCTGATATTTCCTTTGTTTATGGCTCTGTCGTATGCCCTCCTATTGTTTGTGGACAAGGCCATCCGGGCCAATTCGTGACTATGCGCCAAAATCCGGGCTAGTCCAGGACTAACTAGTCAAACTCTGGGGTCCGCGTGGGGCATCTGTCGGCAGCTGGGTGGAGGTTGAAGAAAACCTGTAATTTACAACGGGACAAAGCGTCAGCGGCGGAGTTGGAGTAGCCTGGGATGTGTTCGCAAAAAAGAAAAAACTGAAAGGTGGTCGCCAACAATGTCAGCCTGCGAACTAGCCTCATTATAATCAGAGATGATGACCGGCCCTTGTTGATAATGTTGCAGGCTGCCTTATTGTCGCTGTAACATTTCACGGCCATACCTGACCAGGATCTGCCCCAAGTGAAAGCCGCTGCCACTATCGGGTAGATCTCAAATAAGGCCGAGGTTTTGTGGAATGCTGGTAACGCAAGTGATTCTGCCGGCCAACAATCCCTAAACCAAGAGTTTCCATAAATAGCTGCAAACCCGGTGTTAGCGGCTGCGTCTGTCCAGAAAACTGGGGATTGGGCAGATATCGGTGGTATGAACATGGGTATCCCATTACAGTGTTCTAGGAATTCCACCCACATGGCCAGGTCTGCCCTGGCTGGGGACTCTAAGTAACCAATATCACCCTCTGGAAGATCTGGCAGTAAGCACAATAGCCTGGAAATAAAAGATCTACCCTGGGGAATAATGCGCATCGCGAAGTTCAAGGACCCTATCAAAGATTAAAGATCCTTCCAAGTAAAAGTTCCCAACTGTAAGAACTTGACTACAACCTCGCAAATGCGCCTGAGCTTGTCTTCAGGGAGACTAGACTGCATGGTGACAGAATCTAGAGTGATGCCCAGAAAGTCTAATCTGGTGGCGGGACCAATTGTTTTGTCTGGTGACAAGAGGACGCCTAGGGTAGAAAACAAGGCCACAGTGCTCTTTAAACTGACAGGACTACAGTCGCTATGCTCGACCAACAAAAAATCATCCAAATAGTGTAGCACCGTGGAGCACCTAGCGATATTGAGAAGGATCCAGCTGAGTGTCTCTGCAAAGGTGTCAAAAATTCTTGGGCTACTCTTAGACCCAAACATGAGCCTGACGGCAAAGTAATATTCCCCTCTCCACTTGACACCTTGAATATGCCATAAAGAGGGGTGAATGGGCAACAATTTGAAGGCGTTAGAGATATCCGTCTTACTGAGCCAAGCAGCCCTACCTGCCCTCAAAATTGCTTGAATGGCATTATCCACGGTGGTATAGTGGAGAGAGAATTCGGCATATGGTATGAGGGAATTCAGGCTTGGGTTTGAGGAAGAATGAGGAGCAGACATATCAATAATCAGACGCTTTTAATTCGAATATTTGCTGGTGGCAATACCAATCGGGTTTGTGCACCAGGAGGTGAAGGGAGGGGCGGGAAAGGGGCCTATCATGAACCCTTCTTGGGTCTCCTTCCTAAGCAGAACATCCACCGACTGAGGATCGTTCCTGGCTGACAGGAGGTTGGGACATTCTAGAGTCCCTACAGGCAGTGACACTAACCCAGTGTGGAACCCTACCGAGAAACCATGCAATAAATATTCCACCAAATGCGGAGACGGGTGTGACTTCAAGTAAAATGCCAGAACGTCTATCTTTACCTCGGTCAGTCATTGTTATGGATTCAACCTGGAAGGACACATGGACTTGGCATGGGCACTAAAGCAAACAGAACAGACATGAAGTAACCTACAGGCACTGAAGCTAAAGGGCTCCCCCATTGAAATTATTACATATCTGAGCCTTGCCTAGATAAACAATTGGACGACGAGCTTATCCCTTAGGCCACGTTGTTCTGGCTTACTAGCACCCCCCGAGACCCCGGAAACGGAGGGCTCGGTCTCCACGGGGCATAGGTTAGCGGTGTGAGAGGTGGAAGAGCAGACTGTACACGAAGGTGGTTCTAGGCCTGCAAAGTGTCTGCAAAAAAGTTCTGTGTCCAGGAGGCTCAAATCCGAATGGATGTTGAACTGGGCCAAGGTTGCAGCTGCTTTTGCCGATACCGATTTATTAAAGTCATAAAACATGAAGCCCCCATACTTGTGGCCCAAGTCTAACACCTTGTGCAGGTATAGGTCTAACTCCTCCCGGCGCTGCGGATATACCGAGCACACCACATCCCTATAGATACCAAAGGCCAGGACAAATTCCGGGATGGTAAGCTTTTTGTTAAGCCTTGGGTCTCTGGCCTTCATCACAACGGCCAAATCACCGTAATTGTATACCCTGTTCTCCACGACGTCTTGAGAGGCAATTAACAAGGAAACCAGGTTTACATATTTCCCATCTAAAATGTCTTTGTGGAGAGCTGGGGGAACCATGTGTGCTGGGGTGATGACTGGTAAAGCAGCAGGGGAGAAAAAGGGGGGGACTGGGGGCCTACCCTGTAAACTAGCTGGAGCGGGAGCTTGCATCGGCAAAGAGGGAGGCGGGACCCCGTGGGCTGGACTGGCGTCCTCCAACTTGGACAGTCTATCACTGATAGACTGTAAAGACGACAAAATTGTGTCCAGAGTCCCTTGAATGTCCGTGCTAACGTTCTGAGAGCTGGCACCCAGCCCAGGATCCTCCGGATGTGCTGAAAGAATCTTGTAAAGTTCCGCCTTTCTAGCCGAAGCTGGGAAAGGGATTCCCCTGTGGCGTAAAACAGCCAAAATTCTAGGGATGGTCCAGGAACTATAGGAGCCTGGTGCGGATGGATCCCGGCGACCCCTGGGGGTACTAGCTCTAACCGGGGTGTCAGGCCTAACCGGCGTGCTTGGGGGAGAAGACCCATCGTCCATGTTGGCACCTTGAGACATGCTGCAGAGAAAGGAAACAAATAGAACAAACAAACATCTGATTAACAGTCCGTTAAGCCAAAAAACAGAACTGGCCGGCTAACTAGTGCCTGAGGCGAAAACCTGACTACCCCGTGGCAAGTGAGGCCCTGCTAGTTGCCAAGCTGCAGGTGAGAGGCTCTACCTATGATTTGGGCGTGGGGCAGGAGCCATTAGTGTGGTGGCGGGGAGGTTGGCCTCTCATAGTTACATAGTTACATAGTTACATAGTAGGTGAGGTTGAATAAAGACAATAGTCCATCCAGTTCAACCTGTGTAGGTGTGTGTGACTGTAATCATCTAACATAGCCCTCAATCTCCTGATCCTTGAGATGTAAGTCTAAGAGTCTTTTGAAAGTCACCATACTACCCGCAGAAACCACCTCTTGTGGTAGACAATTACACAATCTTGTAGCCCTAACAGTAAAGAACCCCCCACGTTGCCTGAGGTTAAAACGCTTCTCCTCTAATCGCATTGTATGTCCTCGAGTCCTCATGCAATTCCTTCGAATGAACAGCTTTTCTTCTAAGCTGAGATCCCCATTAAGATATTTATAAATTGCTATCATGTCCCCTCTCAGACGTCTTTTCTCCAGGGAAAATAAATCGAGCGATTGCAGCCGCTCTTCATAGGTAAGGTCCTCCAACCCCCTAATCAGTTTAGTTGCCCTTCTCTGGACTTTCTCCAGCTCCAACACATCTCTCCTGAGGACTGGCGACCAGAACTGGACAGAATACTCCAGATGCGGTCGGACCAGAGTTTTATAAAGTGGAAGGATTATAGTCTTATCTCTGGAATACATCCCTTTCTTTATGCATGCTAATATTCTGTTGGCTTTGGAAGCTGCCGCTTGGCATTGCATGCTGTTGCCTAATCTATCATCAACTAAGACTCCCAGATCTTTCTCCATTTTTGATTCCCCCAAGGGTTCCCCTCCTAACGTGTATTGTGTTTTTATGTTTTTGGTCCCCAAGTGCAAAACCTTACACTTCTCCACATTAAACCTCATTTGCCATGTCGTTGCCCACTCCGTAATATTGTCCAGGTCATTCTGTAGTATATCTGCTTCATGCTGTGCAGTTATTGCCCTGGCCAATTTTGTGTCATCTGCAAAAACTGATAACGAACTACTGATCCCTTCCTCAATGCTGTTTATGAATAAATTGAACAAGGTTGGTCCCAGGACTGAGCCCTGGGGCACCCCGCTTACTACCTCAGACCAGTCTGAGTATGCGCTGTTTATTACTACCCTTTGGACACGGCCTTTTAGCCAATTCCGTATCCAAGAGCAAACCCTGCTGTCGATACCTGCAGACCTTATTTTATAAATTAAGCGCTTGTGGGGAACTGTATCAAACGCCTTAGCGAAATCCAAGTACACCACATCCACTGGTCTCCCCCTATCTAGCTCACAGCTCACTTCCTCGTAGAATGCTAAGAGATTGGTTTGACAAGATCGCCCATTTGTAAACCCGTGCTGGTTACTACTGATGATGTTGTTGTCTTTAGCATACTCTACGATATAGTCCCTTATCATCCCCTCCAAAAGTTTACATATTATTGATGTCAGACTGACAGGCCTATAATTTCCCGGGATATGTCTCTGGCCCTTTTTGAATATCGGAATCACGTTAGCCTTCCTCCAATCCCCTGGTACATCTCCTGTCCTAATACTGTCAGCAAAGATCAGGAACAGTGGTCTAGATATAACCATACTGAGTTCCTTGAGCACTCTCGGATGTACGCCATCCGGGCCTGGTGATTTGTTTGTGTTAAGTTTATCCAGTCTTTCCCTGATTTCCCCCTCTGTTAGCCATAGTGGCAAGTCCTGTGTATTACTACTAACCATACAGTCATGGTCAGTGTACCCTTCCTTTTCCTGCGTAAAGACTGACGAGAAAAAAGAATTCAGCACGGTTGCTTTTTCAGTGTCCTCTGTAACCATCCTCCCATCATCGCTAATTATGTGTGCAATATGCTCTGTCCTAGTTTTTTTGCTGTTGATATATTTAAAGAATTTCTTTGGGTTTTTTTTACTATCCTCCGCTATTTGTCTCTCAAAGTTGATTTTAGCCATCTTGATTTCGTGTTTACACTTCTTATTTTCCTCCTTGTATTGCTGGAAGGCCGATACGGTGCCCTCTGATTTATATTTCTTGAAGGCCAATTTTTTTCCCCTAATAAGTTTTTTAACGCTACGGTTTAGCCAGCCAGGTTTGGCTTTGTCTCTTCTAAATTTATTCCCCATAGGAATGCACTGCAAGATGCCTTTGCTTAATATTGTTCTAAAGCATTCCCATTTTTCCTCTGTGGTCAGTGATCCCAGGGTTTGGTCCCAGTTTACCCTTTCCATCAATGAGTACAATTTTGGAAAGTCTGCCCTTCTGAAGTTTAGGGTTCTTATGTTCCCCACTTGCCTTTTTATATTGTTATTTATACTATACTGTCGGTGACAGCAAAGATTCAAAACGTGTGGCCTTGACAGGTGAGGCCCTAACTATGACCCCATGAGATGGGTGAATGCGAGGCTCTAACTATGGTTTGGCCCGAGGGCGAAGAGTCTACGTGTTGAGATTGGGGAGTTGGCCTCACGGGACGGGCTAAAATTGGAGAGTTATAAGGCCAGCGCCTAGCCCTAACAGCCAGTTCACTCACCCTGTAAGGGGGGCTTGATTGAGGGGACATGCAATACATAAAAAAAAACAGCAGTAGCAGACATGGTAGTATAATAGTGTAGCGGTAACCAGCTACCCTCCTTGCAGCAGCAATATTTAGGAATGATGCGTAGTGTAATAGTGAATGCAGTAGTGAGGAACAGTGATGTAGCGCAGCTGCATATGGTATCGAACAGTACTGACAGTGAAGCACTGAACCGTGTGCAGCGTAACCGATGACCCAGCATGATAGTATATGAAGTAGTACCCAAGGTAACCAGTACTAGCCGTGTAACAGTAAGTGTTATAGCGCAAATGCGGTACCAGAAGCAAAAGGTAGTACCGTAATAGTGCGTGGGGCAGTACTAGCATAAAAATAACAGTATGCCAGAGTAGCGCATGTGATAGCATAACGGAAGTAGTAGTGCCGTAGCATAGTAGTACACATAGCAAGGTACTTACCTAGTGGTAGTATCCGAATACCGATAGTATTGGTGGGGTGATAGTGACACGAGGAACCCCCATGGTGACCATATCAACAGTGGAGAAGTAGTATACGTGGAGGTAGCTAGCATGAAGTGACAGTAGGGTGGTAGTAACAAGTAGAAGCACCCATAAGTAGTACGTAATGTAAGGGTAAACAGCAGTAAAACAGTAGTAATAGTGCAGAGAAAAAAAAAACCAACAGTAGGGCCCCCCATTGAACCCCCCCTCCCCCACAAGGATAACCACCGAACCCCAACCCCTAGAGCACCAGGCTCCACACCCAGGGGAACACGCAAACCCCCGTAGTACCCCTCATCTGCATGAAGCAGGGCCGTGGCCTTGTAGAAGGCAGGGCAGAATCAAACCCCCCCAGGCGGTATCTGATACCCGGCGACCGAGTGCCTGACCGGGTCACTCGAGCAGGCGATGAGGCGGAAGAGGCAGACCGGAGCAGGCTTGGAGGGACGCGGCAGCGGCGGTGTACACCCGCAGGACCGGAAGTTTGGCTGGTGAGAGCGAAGGCGCGGTACTCCAGACAGCGAGACAGCGTGATGCGGCCGGACACAGCGCGATGCAGCGGGGCACAGCAGAATACGGCAGGCCGATGGAGGGGAGGAGCAGCGCCATAAAAGCACGCTAGCTCCTCTCACAAATACAGGCCTACAGCCTAACACATAACAATTTTGGAACAATTGCATGTTTTTATTTATATAATATAGGTATGTCTGGGACTTGCAAATAGCAAAATGATTTAGGAGGTCCTGTTAACACCACGCCATTGGTTAATCTGATTATCCTTGATTGCTCTGGCCGCCGCAGTCTGTGTTCAAATTGAGTGCACATGATTAGACTCAGAGGGATTGCATCAACAATTTAGTGTTTTGGCTTTTTACATCTATATATACCTTGGGTTCTGTTATGTGTACTATAGCTATGACTAAGCACTAGTGAAGGAGCAAAATGCGTCAGCTGTTCTTGTTCCTGTACCGCTATGATGCTGTGTGAATTTTATTAATTCCAATAAATGTGATCTGAGTGCAGCTGCCCAGACTTCTTAATTTCTTTATGCTATGCATGCTAAGCCAGCACCCTTTCTCTGTGCAAAACAAGGTGCACCTGGGGTTTACTTACCTTGAGTGGTATCTCTATATTGTCTAAGGGACATCTTGTCATTTGATGGCTGTAGGCAAGAAGAAACATTTTCTCCAGTGGTCACTAAGACTGCAACAGAGTAATCTTAGTGCAAGTCACAAAATGAGAAGCCACAGAATAGGTCTGAACTGTGTCAGATATTTGTGAATACAGTAAGGCTGATTTACTAAGGGATTTAGGAACAATCACAAATACAATTATGTAAATATTCATTTGAATATTCAGTCATGAACAGTTAAAAAAGGTATACCGGGGTTTGCTTTTCAAATTCCTTATTAAAAAATGTAAAATAATATTCACACAATTCTTTTGGTAAAGATTCTCATCCACTTATCTCGCTATGTGACTTGCACAGGCATTTACATTGCTCTCCCCTCTTTAGCCCATCTCAGTTCAGGAAGTAGATGTTGACTTTTGATAATGGATTACCAAAGATGACTGTGTCCTTCTGGAGATGAAAGTGGATGAAAGCATTGTCAGGGGAGTACTGTGATCTCTGTGAGAAGTACTAGGTTCACTTGCATAGACATTTTTTTCAACCTAGTATATAAATATATATTTTTACATAACAATTTGAAAAAGCTAAATTTTATTTAAAATAACCCCCATGCCCTTCACCAATAAGACTACAATATAACAGCCTCATTTAAAAAACAAAAAAAAAATGCCTTAGTGAAAATCATAAAACATACCTACTGAGTCCATCAGACACGAGGCTACAAAGCTGACCATAAACTAGTAGATTTTCAGATGAGCATCGACTGGCAATTCTCAGTATGTTTGATATTTTGAAGAATATTATTTAAAATAACATACACTGTTAGTAATTTGTTTACTAAGGAAAAAATGCCCTCCTGCTCCTTCAAATTTTCTCATCACTGTAGTTGAAAAATGAATTTCGATTTGACCCCACTAACAATTAGAAAATCGAACAAGAGTTCTTTTAGTGAAAAATTTTATACAAAACTCCACTAGTGTATAGGCAACTTAAGATAAGTCTTTTTTTTTTTTTATTACATTTTTCTTTTAATTGCTGACTTTCATTGATCATCTTTTTATTTGAAGTAGTGGCTCCCATGTAAGCTAGCCTTGCATGTTTATGCAAGGTCTGCTTTAATTAAAAAGATTTAGGGAAAAAAAAAGAAATTGGAAAATATATTTTCATACAGCAAAAAATAAGTTTTCTTAATATTTAGTTAATTCATTAGAATTTCAACCTCTTTACAGGATGAAGAAGATGTTACAACATTCAGAGCAAGTCTGGAGCCAGAGGATAATGCTCTGTGTGCACTTAATTATTATGTCTGGGACTTTCTTTCCAACACACAATTTGTTTAGTTCTTCCAAGTTAGTACATAATAAATCAGGTGCCACCAACATCCCAAGGATGGATAGGGCATCACATTTTTTTTCTTTTGGTGAGATCATAGCTTTTTATTGAAGCAAGCTTTTTTAATTGTATAGTTTCCAGTTGTTTTTTTCCCTTTATATTGGCATTTAGTAAATAATACATAAAAACATAATTATGCTCTCTACTGCCTGCACAACTGACATAATTATATAAGTGCTGTATTTAAAGAGTATTTCCACTTTAGTCACCCAAAATTCCCTTTTGGGTGATCTATTTATATTGCATGGATTTTAACAAACTTTTTTTGCAGACTCCTACATTTTGTTGTTCTGAAGAAAAAGCTTTTTGTTTCTCTGTCTCAACGTGCAAAATATTTTCTGTAATTTTACCTTTTTTTCTATACAGTAGTGTAGGTTTACAGAACCCCAGTTATTGTTTTTGTTTTCCTACAACAAGCATTTTCATATTGTATGTTCCTCGATTGTTTTATTATTTTAATATATGCACTTTTATATTTCTAAAACAATTCAAATTGCAATATTTATATTTCTTAACAAGATTTTTCTTTACTGTGGGGTAACTAGAACAAAATGTTAGCCTCCTCATTTACAAAGAAGGGTATTTGAAGTATTTCAAATATACCACAGTAAATCAACAAAGGGTACGAAGGAAGCTGATGAAATACTGAGGGTTGGAGGTTAGATTGTACTAGCAGCAAGAAGAATATCAGAAGAAAGAGATACTTTTCCAAAGTACTACCAGGCTGATTAATCCCAATCAAGTTGCTGATATTGGCGCGTAAATGTCTCATTTGTCTTTGCAGTCACAGTGAGAGGATGATCACGATTAATGGGAGACTTTAGCATCTAGTCAGGGTATAGATTAGACCTCCTCCTCAAACTATGCAGCCATCCTTCATATGCGTCCAGGCTGACAACCTCTAGTAATCTTTTAGTCACAATCTTTCTTTATCTTTTCTACTATGCTGACACAAAGCCTTTAACTACCGTAAATATAACCAAGTCATGGCTCAAAGTCAAGGGTAGGAGGAGTGGTGCAAAAAAGCCTAATTGTTTTAATGTAGTCAAGCATTATAGAATTGTCATTAGCATAAAGAGAGAGGAGATTTTTAACAGAGAAACAACTGTTGTAGTATACAGTAAATAGTGGTGGGAATTCATTTGATGCATTTATAAAATCTAGGATGAGCAGCACGATGCATTAGAAGTGGAAAGGTTGACATCTTCCCTCTTTTTGCTTCAGATGCATACATTTATTGCAATGCTGTCATATTGGGTCCACTGTAGTCCTTTCTGGTGCACAGTCTTTTCCCCATATTTTTTTCCACTGGTATGTTTTCTTGCTACTATTATTTAATTATCCAACCTTCTAGAAGATAAGGAGTATGGTAAGCCAAAACCTTTTTTAGCTGTCTATATCCTGCTGGGGAGAGGTCACTTCACTTACTTGACAAAACAGCAACATGACAAAAAATAAGAGATAATCTCTCTCCAAAGTCAGGAGAAACACTTTTTTAGACAGTTGCCACCAGAGCAGGTTTTACCATTGGAAGATTTCCACTTACCTCCTGTTTCTTTGAGAGCTCTGGGATTTTGGTTTTCTAACTTACTGTAACAGAGACAATGGTCACCAGGACAACGAAAGAGGGTGACTCTCCCCAGCAGGAATTCACAAACAGGATTAAAGACGTGTTTTAACACGTTTTCAATTTAATAAAATAAAAAAAAATCTTATATACACTTTAACTATCTATTATTTGCAGCAATAAAGAAAAACAGAAAGGATTCTCTAAAGCAATTTGGTCTCCTTCACAGTCTGCCCTATCCTCAACAGCTGCAAGGACATACTCCTTTACTCGTATAATTGCAAAAGTATGTGACCATTAATTTATGGAAATGTCAAGCAAAATATTAATTGGCCACAGTGACTTTATCAAGATTTTGCTATTGTACTCACTGTCATAACAGTTGATTTTAGGTACACTGAATTTGACAGATAAGATTTTTCTGGAAGTGTTAATAATGTTATCCAAGAACAAATTGTTTCTGAAGGGAAAGGCTTGGCCAAAATGTGTGGATGATGGATTTTATCCCGTTGTTGCTCTAATAATGTTTCTCTAAGTGGATTTGGACAAGAGTGCTGGCTATTTCGTATACTGATGGCATTGGTGAAGGACACAGACATTTAAATTATTATGTGTCGTATACTGTATACACATTTTTTGTTTATTTTTCAAAAAAGCATTTTCGTTATTTAGCTAGTATCACATTGTGTTTTTATCATTCTGTGTGAATAGACTAAAGTGAGCTATTTCAAATGTGCTGGTAGTTAACCTTTTCTTTTTATTGTAACAGGTGTTTTCATGGTTTTCCATGCACATATAATTGTTTTATTGATACGTATTTGGCTCAGTTTTAGAGATGACTCATCTTAAACGTACCTAGCTTGTAGTTAAGAAACATGTTCTAGTGTGTATTAGGCTCACATTATGGGCCCTTTAACCCTTTCAATAATGATTGGTGGTGGGTGACCTTCATCAGCATTTGCAGCTTTTTTGTTTATCAGTGCAGAGGTGATATTAGCAGTATACACTGCTAATGCTGTGTGGGCTAGATAATTGTCACACCCTCACTAATTTTAACACATATGAGTATATTATCCAATGGACAAAAAGGCTGTCATCAGAAACTCACTAAATTAAACAATGCATGCGTTACAATCTTTATATTTAACTTATTGTACATTATTATTATTATTATTATTTTTGCTGTAAAGCAGCAATTAAATTAAAAGTTAACCTAAAATTATCTTCAGGTACTGTATATATAAATTTGCAACATTCACTCGTGGATTTAGATAGGACTATAATTTATAGTAACATTATTCTGTGCCAATATGCATAAGATGCTGCATTCAATTTGTCCCTTTCACTAAATAAAGTAAAGGCTAACATATATTGTACAGTATACCATACCAGCTTGTTAAATATACCCTAGGTTTATATAGCACAAACACTACTGTACATACATTGCAATATATTCAAACTATTTTCAAACCAGATAACCATTTTAAAATATCTTAAAACCACACCAGACCCCATATGTTAGTGGACCTGAAGTCAAAATGTAAGGATTGCAATGTTAGAGGTAACATCTATCAATGTTCATTGTGTCCTGTAAAATGTACTTTTTTTGCCAGGAATCTCTCCTGAAATAAAGCAATGAATTTTATTGATTCGTAATGAGCCATACTGCCCTGGGTTGGAGCAGAGCTTACTGAACGTCAAAGAAGTTTGGTTGCTAAACCTAAACCCCATTGAAATCAATGGGAGCTGAATCTGTTAAATTAAAAATGCCCATTTTCTGGTTTAATTGGCAAGGGGGTGTCCATTTAGCCAGGAACAATGATTTCTTTCATATTTGAAGTAAAACCTTAAAGATGTCAAAATACTATTCTGGGGTTGGTATCCTAATCCCGCTTGTGATGTGGCTCATCTCTGTGATGTAGAGAAAGTGCTGCAGTAGCATTGACATTTACGGACAAAAAAAAAGTATTTTGGGGGACCTTTGGAGGAGTTTTTGTGTGATTTTTCTTAAAAAAAAAAAAAAAAAATATATATATATATATATATATATATATATACACAGTGGGGATGCTGTTAAGCATGGGGGTGGATCAATCATGCTTTGGGGTTGTATTGCAGCCAGTGGCACAGGGAACATCTTACGAGTAGAAGGAAAAATGGATTCAATAAAGTTTCAAATTTTGGATGGTAACTTGATGGCATCTGTGAAAAAGCTGAAGTTAAAGAGAGGATGACTTCTACAAATGGATAATGATCCTAAACACACCTCGAAATCCACGGGGGATTACATCAAGAGGCGTAAACTGAAGGTTTTGCCATGGCCTTCACAATCTCCTGACCTCAACATAATTGAAAATCTATGGATAGACCTTAAAAGAGCAGTGCGTGACAGACAGCCCAGAAATCTCAAAGAACTGGAAGACTTTTGTAAGGAAGAATGGGAAAAGATACCTCAAAAAAGAATTGAAAGACTCTTGGCTGGCTACAAAAAGCGTTTACAAGCTGTGATACTTGCCAAAGGGGGCAGTGCATGCTATAAATTCTGCAGGGTGCCCAAACTTTTGCAGACGCCATTGTTTTGTTTTCTGTTATTTTGAAAGTGTAAATGATGGAAAAAAAATCTAACTTTTGCTGACATATTATAAGAATGTCTAATTTGTAATTTTATACCTCTTGGAGATTTTTCCATCTTTCCTTGGCTTCTTTATGCACATTAATACAAATTTTTACCTGGGGTGCCAAAACTTTTGATCCCCACTGTATATATACAGTATATATATATATATATATATATATATATATATATATATATATGTATATACACACACACTGTATCTCACAAAAGTGAGTACATCCCTCACATTTTTGTAAATATTTTATTATATCTTTTCATGTGACAACACTAAAGAAATGACGCTTTGCTACAATGTAAACTAGTGAGTGTACAGCTTGTATAACAGTGTAAATTTCCTATCCCCTCAAAATTACTCAACACACAACCAATAATGTCTAAACTGCTGGCAACAGAAGTGAGTACACCCCTAAGTAAAAATGTAACAATTTGGGCCCAAAGTGTTAATATTTTGTGTGGCCACCATTATTTTCCAGCACTGTCTTAACCCTCTTGGGCAGTGAGTTTGCCAGAGCTTCACAGGTTGCCACTGGAGTCCTCTTCCACTTCTCCATGATGACATCACATAGCTGGTGGATGTTAGATACCTTGCACTCCTCCACCTTTCATTTTTAGGATGCCCCACAGATGCTCAATAGGGTTTAGGTCTGGAGACATACTTGGCCAGTCCATCACCTTTACCCTCAGCTCCTTTAGCAAGGCAGTAGTCATCTTGGAGGTGTGTTTGGGCTCATTATCATGTTGGAATACTGCCCTGCAGCCCTGTCTTCGAAGGGAGGGGATCATGCTCTGCTTCAATATGTCACATTAAATGTTGGTATTCATGGTTCCTGTCACAAACCGGCAGGACTGATAGGGCGGGATGGATTTGCTGCGGCGGTAACTACCAGGTCGTGTCCCCTAGTAACAACTCGATCTCTCTGGCAGCTGATATGGCGTGGTACACAGGGAGTAGGCAAGAACGTAGTCGGACGTAGCAGAGGTCAGGGCAGGCAGCAGAGGTTCAAAGGCGAGTAGTCGGTAGCAGCGGGTTCGGCAACAGGCAAAGCAAACAAACTCAGTAGGGAACGCTTTCTCAGAGGCACAAGGCACAAAGATCCGGCAGGAAGTTATGGGAGGAGAAGGTATTTATGGGTTGTGCACAGGTGAAACCTAATTAAGTCAGCACTGCCTCTCACAACCCTTAACCCTTAATAACCAGTTTGGACCAGGCACCAATCACCTGTGCACTGGTCCTTTAGATCTAAGAGTCCCGGTGCGTGCGCGCCCTAGAGAGCGGGGACGCACACGCCGAGACACAGGAGCGCCGCCTGGGGACACACGCTGTGAGCGCTCCGAGGCCAGCAGGGGGCCTGGAGTGCTGAGCATAACAGTACCCCCCCTTTGGTCTCCCTCTCTTTTTGGTACTCAGGAACTCGCGGATGAGGCTGCGGTCCAAGATGTTCTCCTCCGGCTCCCAAGATCTCTCCTCAGGACCGCAGCCCTCCCAATCGACCAAAAAAAATCTTTTCCCCTGGATGACCTTGGTCGCTAGGACTTCTTTGACCGAAAAAATATCAGAGATACCAGCGACAGGGGTGGGAGAAAGAAGTTTAGGAGAGAAGCGGTTAAAAATAGCAGGTTTGAGAAGGGAGACATGGAAAGAGTTATGGATTCGGAGAGAGGGAGGAAGATGGAGCTGGTAGGACACCTGATTAATGCGGTTCTTGATTTTAAAGGGACCCAAGTAACGAGGGCCCAACTTGTAACTTGGGACCTTAAATCTGATGAATCGCCAAATAGAAGAGAAGTCCTGAAGGAGGTCCTCTACAGCTGGTACAGAAGAGGGAGCAGAGGTCGGAGGCAGAGGTGGCAGAGGATGACGCCCATAGACCACAAAAAATGGGGACTTATTGGAGGCAGAAGATTGCTTGAAATTATAAGAAAACTCTGCCCAAGGGAGTAAATCTGACCAATCATCTTGACGGGAGGACACAAAATGGCGTAGATAATCTCCCAGAATCTGGTTCACTTGTTCTACTTGGCCATTGGACTGAGGGTGATACGAGGAAGAAAAGTCCAACTTGACTCTGAGCTGACCACAGAGAGCCCTCCAAAATCTGGATACGAACTGCACCCCACGGTCCGAGATGATGTGTCTGGGAAGATGTGTAGAAAAAACTGTTTGGCCAACTGAGGCGCGGACGGGAGACCAGATAGGGACACAAAGTGAGCCATCTTTGAAAATCGGTCCACTACGACCCAGATGACCGTCATACCATGGGAGGAGAGAAGATCAGTGATAAAGTCCATGGCGATGTGCGACCAAGGGGTCTCAGGAACAGGAAGAGGCAGAAGAAGACCCGCAGGTTTCTGACGAGGAGTTTTGTCTCGAGCGCAGATCACACAGGACTGGACGAATTCTGTGACGTCTCTCTCCAGAGAGGGCCACCAATATCTTTGGGAAATTAATTAGAGAGATTTCTTAATTCCAGGATGACCGGCAAAAAGGGAAGCGTGGCCCCACTTCAGAATTTGTAACCGCTGACGAGGAGGAAGGTAGGTCTTGCCGGGAGGAAGAAGACGCAGGTCCACAGGAGCAACCGAGATGAGACATTCTGGAGGGATAATGTCTTGAGGAGTGGGTATGTCGCCCACCACATCTGAAGAGCGAGAAAGGGCATCTGCCCTGATGTTCTTAGCAGCTGGGCAGAAATGAATCTGGAAATTGAACGGGCTTGGCAGAGATTTAGTCTTTGAGCTGACTGGAGGTAGGCTAGGTTCTTGTGGTCTGTAAAGATGATCACAGGGTGAGGAGCACCCTCGAGAAGATGTCTCCATTCCTCCAGGGCTAATTTAATTGCCAGCAGTTCTCTATCCCCAATAGAGTAATTCTTCTCGGTGGAGGAAAAGGTTTTAGAGAAGAAGCCACAAGTTATGGTCTTGCCTCTGGATGACTTCTGAGTTAGCACAGCTCCGGCTCCCACTGAGGATGCATCCACTTCAAGATAGAATGGCTTGGAAGAATCTGGCCGGGACAGAACAGGTGCAGAAGCAAAGGCGGCTTTCAGGGACTGGAAGGCCTCTTCAGCGTGAGGAGGCCAGGTTTTGGGATTAGCACCTTTTCTAGTCAAGGCCACAATGGGAGCCACCAGGGTGGAATAATGAGGAATAAATTGTCTGTAGTAGTTGGCGAAACCCAGGAACCTCTGTATGGCTCGGAGGCCAGAGGGGCGTGGCCAGTCCAGAACCGCTGAGAGCTTGGCAGGATCCATTTGAAGTCCTTGGGCAGAGATGATATACCCCAGGAAGGGCAAGGAGGAATGCTCAAACAGACACTTCTCAATCTTGGCATAGAGGCGATTACTCCTGAGACGGGTGAGTACTTGTTGGACATGGACTCGGTGTTGCTCCAAATTAGAGGAAAAGATAAGGATATCATCCAGGTATACTACTACACAAGTGTAAAGAAGGTCCCGGAAGATATCGTTAACGAACTCCTGGAAGACTGCAGGAGCATTACAGAGCCCAAAGGGCATCACTAAGTATTCAAAATGGCCGTCCCTGGTGTTAAAAGCGGTCTTCCACTCGTCTCCCTTTCGAATGTGGATCAGGTTGTAGGCCCCGCGGAGATCCAGCTTGGTGAAAATCTTGGCTCCTCTGAGACGGTCAAACAGCTCAGAGATTAGAGGCAGAGGGTAACGGTTTTTAATTTTATTGAGTCCTCTATAGTCAATGCAGGGGCGGAGAGAACCATCCTTTTTAGACACAAAGAAAAAACCGGCTCCAGCAGGGGAAGAAGACTTTCTAATAAACCTTCTCTGTAAGTTCTCATGTACATAGTCTGACATGGCCTGAGTCTCTGGAGGTGAGAGAGGATAAATTCTGCCCCAAGGTGGAGTAGAGCCAGGTAACAAGTCAATAGGACAATCATAAGGCCTGTGAGGAGGAAGAGTCTCAGCTTGCTTTTTACAGAAGACATCCGCAAAACGGTGGTAAGGCTTGGGGAGACCTGGTGGCAGAGGAACTAGAGGCTCCCGTTTGATAGGAGCAGGCTTGAGACACCAGTCAGAACAGGAGGAACCCCAATGCAAAATCTCACAAGTGGACCAATTCAGGACAGGACAATGGCGTTGCAACCACGGTAGACCCAGCAGGAGTTCGGAAGAGCAAAAGGGAAGAACAAAAAATTCCAGAGTCTCTGTGTGTAACGCCCCAATGTCCATTCACAGAGGCTGGGTACGGTATTGTACCGTAGCAGAGAGTCTCTCCCCGTTGACCTTAGAAATGAGGATCGGCTTGGGAAGACGGATATAGGAATTCGGTACTTGTCGACCAAGGAGGCGTGAATGAAGTTGCCGGCTGAACCGGAGTCCAAGAAGGCTGCAGCAGAGAAGAAGGACTTGGACGAAAGGAACAACTGCACGGGTATGATGAGACATGGAGAGGAAGAATCCACACCTAGTAATGCCTCTCCCACATTCACTAGGTGCGAGCGTTTCCCGAACGTGGGGGAGGAAGAGGACAGTCCTTAAGGAAGTGCTCGATACTAGCGCAGTACAAACACAGGTTCTCGTCTCTACGACGGCTTCGTTCTTGCGGGGTCAGGCGAGACCGGTCCACCTGCATGGCCTCCACAGTGGAAGACCCAGAGACAGGTTGAGGTGGACGCTGGAACACAGGAGCCAGACGAGGGTAGCGTTTAGGACGAGCTCTTTCCTTTTCAAGATGGAGTTCCTCTTGTCTCTCGGAGAAACGTTTATCGATCCTGGTGGCCAGCAAGATGAGGTTACTCAGGGTAGTAGGCAGGTCACGTGCAGCAAGGACATCCTTGATGTCACTATTGAGTCCCTTCTTAAAGGTGGCACAAAGAGCTTCATTGTTCCAGTTCAGCTCGGAGGCAAGGGTACGGAACTGGATGGCATAATCACCCACGGTAGAACTTCCTTGGGACAAGTTTAGCAAGGCAGTCTCTGCGGAGGTAACCCGGGCAGGTTCCTCAAAAACATTACGGAACTCCTGACAAAAATTCTGGACAGATGCGGTGGCTGGATCAGCGTGGTCCCAAAACGGTGTAGCCCAGGCCAGGGCCCTCCCGGAGAGCAGACTGAGGATGAAGGCTACCTTGGCTCACTCAGACGGAAACTGGTCAGACAGTAGCTCGAGGTGAAGAGAGCACTGAGACAGGAACCCTCGGCACAATTTAGGATCTCCGTCGTACTTGTCCGGCAGAGACAAGCGGATTCTGGACCCGGTGGCAACTGCTGGTGTGGGAGGTGCAGCAGATGCTGACTGAGGAGCTGGCTGTTGCTGAGTTGTCAGGAGCTGCTGCAACATAGCGGCCAGCTGGGCCAACTGTTGACCTTGCTGGGCCACAATGGTGGTGAGGTCCGCTAGGCTTGGCAACAGAACATCAGCGGGATCCATGGCTGGATCTTACTGTCACGAACCGGCAGGACTGATAGTGGATCCTCTGGACCAGAGAGGCGATGGCGCGGGTTGTACTAGAGGACCGGTTCTAAGCAGTTACTGGTCTTCACCAGAGCCCGCCGCAAGGCGGGATGGATTTGCTGCGGCGGTAACTACCAGGTTGTGTCCCCTAGTAACAACTCGATCTCTCTGGCAGCTGATATGGTGTGGTACACAGGGAGTAGGCAAGAGCGTAGTCGGACGTAGCAGAGGTCAGGGCAGGCGGCAGAGGTTCAAAGGCGAGTAGTCAGTAGCAGCGGGTTCGGCAACAGGCAAAGCAAACAAACTCAGTAGGGAACGCTTTCTCAGAGGCACAAGGCACAAAGATCGGGCAGGAAGTTGTGGGAGGAGAAGGTATTTATGGGTAGTGCACAGGTTTAACCTAATTAAGTCAGCACTGCCTCTCACAACCCTTAATAACCAGTTTGGACCAGGCACCAATCACCTGTGCACTGGTCCTGTAGATCTAAGAGTCCCGATGCGTGCGCGCCCTAGAGAGCGGGGACGCACACGCCGAGACGCAGGAGCGCCTCCTGGGGACACACGCTGTGAGCGCTCCGAGGCCAGCAGGGGGCCCGGAGTGCTGCGCGTAACAGTTCCCTCAATGAACTGTAGCTCCCCAGTGCCAGCAGCACTAATGCCGCCCCAGAACATAATACTCCCACCATGCTTGGCTGTAGGCAAGACGCACTTGTCTTTGTTCTCCTAACCTGGTTGCTGACACACACGCTTGACACCATCTGAACCAAATAAGTTTAGCTTGGTCTCATCAGACCACAGGACATGGTTCCAGTAATCCATGTCCTTAGTCTGCTTGTCTTCAGCAAACTGTTTGCAGGCTTACTTGTGCATCATTTTTAGAAGAGGCTTCCTTCTGGGACGAAGCACTGACAGGTAGACCCCCCACTCCTTCAATTTCTGCCACAATGCTAGCAGCACTCATACATCTATTTCCCAAAGACAACCTCTGGATATGACTGTGAGCATGTGCACTCAACCTCTTTGGTCAACCATTGTGAGGCCTGTTCTGAGTGGAACCTGTCCTGTTAAACTGCCTCATGGTCTTCAACACCGTGCTGCAGCTCAGTTTCAGGGTCTTGACAATCTTCTTAAAGCCTAGGCCATTTTTATGTGGAGCAACACTTCTTTTTTTCAGATCCTCAGAGAGTTCTTTGCCATGAGGTGCCATGTTGAACTTCCAGTGATCAGTATGAGAGAGTGAGAGTGATAACACCAAATTTAATACACCTGCTCTCCATTCACACCTGAGACCTTGTAACACTAACAAGTCATATGACACGGGGGAGGGAAATGGCTATATGGGCCCAATTTGGGCATTTTCAATTAGGGGTGTACTCACTTTTGTTGCCAGCAGTTTAGACATTAATGGCTGTGTGTTGAGTTATTTTGAGGGGACAGCAAATTTACACTGTTATACAAGCTGTACACTCCCTACTTTACATTGTAGCAAAGTGTCATTTCTTCAGTGTTGTCACATGAAAAGATATAATAAAATATTCACAAAAATGTGAGGGGTGTATTCACTTTTGTGAAATACTGTATATATAGCAATGAATGTCATATGCTTGCAAATTAAACGGTGCCAGTTATTTTTCTTAGTAAATGTCAAAAATTGCATATGGTCCCCCCTAAAATACATACCAGACCCTTTGAGTCTGGTATGGATATTAAGGGGTTTCTGCACGCAAATGAAATGTGATTCCCCAGGAACGGATTTTAAGGGGGACGCTACACAAAAAAGTGCATGAGGTCCCCCTAAAAATGAATATCAAACCCTTAATCTGAGCATACAGCCTGGCTGGCCATGAAACAGGCAGGGTTAACATGCACCCCCCCCCACCATACCATACCAGGCCACATGTCCTCAACATGGGGGGGATGCTTTGTCAGTGGGGGCCAGATCTGTCATCTATATAAATATATAAAGCAAGGGGTGGGGATAGTGGTGAAATCATTGAGCAAATGACATTGCCCAAATATAATCAATGTCATTGCCCAAATATGGCTAAGAGCCATTGGCAAAATCTGGGCAGTGATGCCACTGTTATTCCCACCCCTTTGCTTAAAAAGGGTGGGTATTTCCCATGATGCAAATATTTGCCAGCACACCATGGATCATCAATTAGCTTTCAAAATCTATATTGAAGAATGATCACATCACAGGGGACATAGTGGAACATTTCAGAGCCAAGCAGGACCCCTTCGTCAGGCATGTGTTCATCACATACCAGATGAAGTGGTCCTGCATGGCTCCGAAACATTGTACTATGTCCTCTGTGATGTGGTCGTTCTTCAATAAAAATTTTGGATGCTATTCCAGGATCCATGGTCTGCTGGCGAATATGTGCACATGATCTGTGACGTCTCAAGTTCCAGCTGGTTTTTACTTCAGCACCCCCTACTCCTAAGCCTTATTCACGAAAGTGAGCAATGGAAATATTGACACCACTTCCTTAGAATCCAGTGACAGGCAGAAGTTGCCATAAATAGCAATGGTAGAAATACAGCTTCTATATTTGATGTACAGCTCCCGTCGAATAGGGAGCCCAATGAACAAACCAACAGCTCATCCCGAAGCTGCATAGACACCCCTGTATACAGCCTTATATGGTCTTATACAGCCCCTGTGTCTACAGCCATACATCTTTACTGTGAGATTCAGGCACTTTGACTTTGACAGGTCTTTTACTGCTAGTCTCACAAAATTCGGAGTGAGATTTCTTGATGTCACTACTGTGCTTCTCACTGTTTTCCTTGCTGGAGACTCTGATATGCGGAAGCAAAGCCCAGCATCTATCAAGATAAGCACCTCCACATAAAAACACAAGCAGAACACTTGGTAAGTCAGTAATGGGGGAAGAGCAGCTGAATAGAGACCACAGGCAACCTTGGTAACTTGTCTTTTGTCTGTTTGTCATATAATTATTTTACATTAGATATATTGTATCCCATATCTTTGTATGCTGTCTTAAAAAAAAAAAAGATAATTATAAGTATAACCTCCATAACAATATCTACATGCAATGTATGCAGTGTATACTGCTAATAAGCAAGTTCATGCAATACTAAGCTATAGTATATTTTTAATGTATATAGATTGTAGAAACATGATTACCCTAAAGTGCCCCATGTCATTATAAATGTTTTAGAATGGTTCATTGGTTTAAAAAAAAAAAAAAGAATACAATTAAAGGGTTAGTTCACCTTTATAAAAAAAAACAAAAAAACATTGCAGTCAATTGGCCTCAGTAGTTTTCATATTATTGTCCAGTGTTGAGAAATTTCATTTTGTTTAAATTACATTTCTGTAGGTCACGTGCAACTGTGCTGCTGAGACTGGGGGGAGGGAGAGCACTCTGCATATGTACAAATTTGTGGATGAGGAAGATTGCTTATTCCTGTGATGATGGAGGCACACTCAACAGACCATGCATCCTTGTTTATATTCAGGATGGTGCAGATTACTTAGAATTAGGGTTGAGCGGACACCTAGATGTCCGTGTTCGACGGGTTCGGCCGAACTTTAAAAAAAAGTCCGGGTCCGTGTCCCGGACTTTTACCGAACTTTTCCCGGACACCGAACCCCATTGAAGTCAATGGGGACCCGAACTTTAAGGCACTAAAATGGCTCTAAAACACCAAAGGAAAGGGCTAGAGTGCTGCAAATGGCAGCAAAACGTAATTAAGAGCATGGCAAGTGCTCTGCAAACAAATGTGGATAGGGAAATAACTTAAAACAACAAAAAAAAACAGAAAAATAAAACAATGTTCTTCTTCATCTCTGAAGGACGAGGCCCATATGGAGTAGGAGGGAGGTTGAGGTGGATGTGGCGGTGACATAGGCGTGCGCACAGGGTGTGCCGGGTGTGCCTGGGCACACCCTAATCACCTAGGGCACATAGCATTGCCAGTGAGGAGATGGGAAAGATCTCCCTCGGACCTGCTCTGCTCTATTTCTCTTTGCCTACAGGTACATGGCCCCGATACATTACTCTCCCTGCTGGCAAACACATGCATGTGTATTTCAACTTTGGGGTGCACACCTTAATGCAATAGGCTGCGCACACCTATGGGCGGTGTAGGTGGAAGCGGCGGTGGAGGAGGACCAGGGCCGGATTAAGAGCATCATGGGCTTGGTGCTGAGGATTTTGAAGGGCCTTAAGGGCCGTGCCTTGGCATGTACTCAGAGGAGGAAGGGTGCAGCCATGCATGCCTAATTCAACATGGGATGCTGTCTCTGAAGCCCATAAACACATCCATGCATCGGCAACTGTCCCTCCTTGTCCGGCCTTCGCGCTGTGTGGGGAGGTTCTGAGGGTGCTGCCTGGGGAAGCGAGCATAGAAGCCAGACTTCTGTGTTTACAAGTGACAGAAGAGCGGTAACAGTGAATATGGCCAACCCGGGGCCTATATAAAAGGTAGGGGCTTGGAGCTGCAGCTCCAATAGCCCCTACGTTAATCTGGCCCTGAGGAGGAGGACGAGGTAGCCAACACTGCTTCTTTTCACAAATTTTAAATGAGGGTACACCCCAAAATAGTGAGAAAGAGCAAAAATGGAACAATGGGTGGGTAAGGTCGGTATCCATTGCTATTCTTCATAAGGTATGGAAAAGTCCCGTGGGATCCATGCCTGGTTCATTTTAATGAACGTGAGCTTGTCCACATTGTCTCTGGACAGGCGGCTGCGCTTGTCTGTTATAACGCCCCCAGCCGTGCTAAATACCCGTTCAGATAATACACTGGCTGCAGGGCACGCCAGCACCTCCAAGGCGTAAAGGGCAAGCTCAGGCCATGTGCCCAATTTGGAGACCCAGAAGTTGAAGGGGGCAGACCCCTCATTCACTACATGTAGGCGTGTGCACACATACTGCTCCACCATGTTGGTAAAATGCTGCCTCCTGCTAAGACGTTCCATCTGAGCTGCTGGTGCTGCTGTTTGTTGTGGCGTGCTGACAAAGCTTTTCCACATTTCGGCCATGCTAACCCTGCCTTCTGAGGTGCTGGCGGTGCCCTGGTTGCATTGGCGACCTCCTCCTCCTCCTCCTCCTCCTCTGCCTTGTGCTTCCACTGCGGCCCCGCTGTCAGATGGGAATGCCAGCAGCATGGCGTCTACCAGCGTGCGCTTGTACTCGCGCATCTTGCGATCGCGCTCCAGTGAGTGAATTAAGGACGGTACGTTGTCCTTGTAACGGGGATCCAGCAGCGTGGCCACCCAGTAATCAGCACAAGTTAGAATGTGGGCAACTCGGCGGTCGTTGTGGAGACACTGCAGCATGTAATCGCTCATGTGTGCCAGGCTGCCCAGAGGCAACGAAAGGCTGTCCTCTGTGGGAGGTGTATCGTCCGTGTCCTCTGTATCCCCCCAGCCACGCACCAGTGATGGCCATGAGCTGGCCTGGGTGCCACCCTGCTGTGAACATGGTTCCATCTCCTCCTCCAGCTCCTCCTCCTCCTCATCCTCCTCAACCTCCAGAACTGTGCCCCTGCTGGACAATTGTGTCCCTGGCGTTTGTGTGTGCAGGAACCCACCCTCGGAGCCCCTTGCGAATGACTGCCCTGAAAGCCTTGGAAATGTTACCTCTTCATCCTCCTCCTCCTCCTCATCCTGTGCCACATCCTCTTCCACCATCGCCCGAATTGTTTATTCAAGGAGGCATAGAAGTGGGATAGTTAAGCTGAGAATGGCGTCATTGCCACTGGCCATGTTGGTGGAGTACTCAAAACTGCGCAACAAGGCACACAGGTCTTGCATGGAGGCCCAGTTATTGGTGGTGAAGTGGTGCTGTTCCGCAGAGCGACTCACGCGTGTGTGCTGCAGCTGAAACTCCACTATGGCCTGCTGCTGCTCGCACAGTCTTTCCAGCATGTGCAAGGTGGAGTTCCACCTTGTGGGCACGTCACATATGAGGCGGTGAGCGGGAAGGCCGAAGTTACGCTGCAGCCCTGCCAGGCGAGCAGCAGCAGGGTGAGAACGCCGAAAGTGCGCACAAACGGCCCGCACTTTCTGCAGCAGCTCTGACATATCGGGGTAGTTTTTAAGGAACCTCTGCACCACCAAATTCAGCACATGCGCCAGGCAAGGGATGTGCGTCAAACCGGCTAGGCCCAGAGCTGCTATGAGATTTCGCCCAGGCCGGGCTTGAGGCTCGCTGGCAGCAACCACTCATTTGTCTGCTGTTCCATGCTCCTCCACAACTCCTGCGCGGTGTGTGGTTTGTCCCCCAAACAGGCAAGTTGTAAAACTGCCTGCTGTCGTTTACCCCTGGCCGTGCTGAAGTTGGTGAAGGTGTTACGCTGTCCGGATGAGGAGGCGTTAGAGGATGAGGAAGCGGAGTAGGAGGAGTTAGGAACAGGAGGCAAACTGAAGCGCCCTGCAATCCTCGGTGGTGGAAGGACATGCGCCAAATTGCTATCCGCCTCAGGCCCATCCGCCACTGCATTTACCCAGTGTGCCGTTAGGGAGATATAACGCCCCTGACCGTGCTTACTGGTCCACGTATCGGTAGTTAGGTGGACCTTGGCACAGATGGCGTTGCGCAGTGCACACCTGATTTTTTCCCCCACTTGGTTGTGCAGGGAAGGGATGGCTTGCCTGGAAAAGTAGTGGCGGCTGTGCACGACGTACTGTGGGACAGCCACCGACATAAGGTTTTTAAAACTGTGCGTCTCCACCAGACGGAATGACAGCATTTCAAAGGCCAATAATTTTGAAATGCTGGCATTCAGGGCCAGGGATCGCGGGTGGGTAGGGGGGGTACTTCCTCTTCCTCTCAAGTGTTTGGGAGATGGAAAGCTGAACGCTTCCACGGGACATTGTGGAGATGGTTGTTGGTGACCCAGGTGGTGGTGTTGCTGACAGATCGTCTGTTTGCGGGGTGGCAGGTGCCGGTATCACTACAGATGTGGCTGGAGCGGCCGAGACTGCAGCAGAAGAGGAAGCAGGATGAGCCAGAGACGTTTCTTGGTTTTGAAGGTGTGTACTCCACTGCAGCTCGTGCTTTGCACTTAGATGCCTGATCATGCAGGTTGTGCTCAGGTTGAGAAGGTTTATGCCTCGCTTCAAGCTCTGATTGCACAGGGTGCAAACCACTCGTGTCCTGTCATCAGCACATTTTCTAAAGAACTTCCACGCTAGAGAACTCCTTTGAGCTGACTTTGGTGCGCTCGTTCCCTTGCTGCGTTGGGCAGTAGCGGGCGTAGTGTCTAGGGCACGGCCGCTCCGCTTCTGCACCCTGCTCCCTCTTCTGCTGTGCTGGTGGCTCTGTGCGACCACCGCCTCTTCCTCCAAACTACTCAGGTCACCTGCATGACGTTCATTCCATGTGGGGTCGAGGACCTCATCGTCCTCCACATCATCTTCCACCCAGTCTTCACCCCTGCCCTCCTTGTCGGTCTCCACAATGCTGAATGCCGCAGCAGTTGGCACCTGCGTTTCGTCATCATCGGAGACGTGCTGCGATGATCCTTGCATGTACTCATCTTGAGAAATAAGTGGTTGGGCATCGCTGCACTCAATCTCTTCCACTTCTGGGGCAGGGCTAGGTGGATGGCCCTGGGAAACCCTGCTGACAGAGTCATCAAAAAGAAGAAGAGACTGCTGTATGGCTTGGGGCTCAGACTGCTTGCCTGATTTGCAAGGGGGTGAGGTGAAAGACGGTTGGACATCGGCTGCAGGTGCCAACTGTGACCTTTCTGCAGTAGACTGGGTGGGAGACAATGTGAAGGAACTGGAGGCACTGTCAGCAGCAAACCAATCTACTATCGCCTCCACTTGTTCTGGCCTCATCACTTCTAGGGGCGTATGATGCCCTACCAAATACTGATGCAGGTTCTGTCGCCTACTCACACTTGAGGAAGGTGTTTCACTTGTGCGTGTAGCTGGCACAGATCGACCACGTCCTCTCCTTGCAACAGGAGCTCTACCAGCAGCACCACGACCCAGGCCACGGCCCTTATTTGACGGTCTCCTCATATTTCTGTAATTTAAGATCTTGCCCTAGAAAGGTTTTTATTGAATACAGGAATAGGAAATATGATCCAAAAAAGTGTATGTATCTCGCACGTACAAAACCACACTAGGCCCCAATTACTATTGTTTCTACCCCTAAAAGGATGGATGAGGAGTAGGAGGAGTATGGAACAGACAGCACCCTCAAATCTTCAGAAGTATGAGATGAACCTCAAAAACTTGGAAAGGTGGATCTCACACGTACCGACACAGACTATCCCGCAATTCAATTGATCCTCAAAGGCTTTTATTGAATAGCGGAATAGAAAATATGATCAAAAAGAAAGTGTATGTATCTCACACGTACACCACCACACTAGGCCCCAATTACTATTGTTTGTACCCCTAAAAGGATGGTTGAGGAGTAGGAGGAGGAGTATGGAACAGGCAGCACCCTCAAATCTTCAGAAGTATGACATGAACCCCAAAAACTTGGAAAGGTGGATCTCACACGTACCGACACAGACTATCACGCAATTTAATTGATCCCCAAAGTATTTAATTGAATAGCGGAATAGAAAATATGATCAAAAAGAAAGTGTATGTATCTCACACGTACACCACCACACTAGGCCCCAATTACTATTGTTTGTACCCCTAAAAGGATGGTTGAGCAGTAGGAGCAGGAGTATGGAACAGGCAGCACCCTCAAATCTTCAGAAGTATGAGATGAACCCCAAAAACTTGGAAAGGTGGATCTCACACGTACCGACACAGACTATCACGCAATTTAATTGATCCCCAAAGGTTTTAATTGAATAGCGGAATAGAAAATATGATCAAAAAGAAAGTGTATGTATCTCACACGTACACCACCACACTAGGCCCCAATTACTATTGTTTGTACCCCTAAAAGGATGGTTGAGCAGTAGGAGGAGGAGTATGGAACAGGCAGCACCCTCAAATCTTCAGAAGTATGAGATGAACCCCAAAAACTTGGAAAGGTGGATCTCACACGTACCGACACAGACTATCACGCAATTTAATTGATCCCCAAAGGTTTTAATTGAATAGCGGAATAGAAAATATGATCAAAAAGGAAGTGTATGTATCTCACACATACACCACCACACTAGGCCCCAATTACTATTGTTTGTACCGCTAAAAGGATGGTTGAGCAGTAGGAGGAGGAGTATGGAACAGGCAGCACCCTCAAATCTTCAGAAGTATGAGATGAACCCCAAAAACTTGGAAAGGTGGATCTCACACGTACCGACACAGACTATCACGCAATTTAATTGATCCCCAAAGGATTTAATTGAATAGCGGAATAGAAAATATGATCAAAAAGAAAGTGTATGTATCTCACATGTACACCACCACACTAGGCCCCAATTACTATTGTTTGTACCCCTAAAAGGATGGTTGAGCAGTAGGAGCAGGAGTATGGAACAGGCAGCACCCTCAAATCTTCAGAAGTATGAGATGAACCCCAAAAACTTGGAAAGGTGGATCTCACACGTACCGACACAGACTATCACGCAATTTAATTGATCCCCAAAGGATTTAATTGAATAGCGGAATAGAAAATATGATCAAAAAGAAAGTGTATGTATCTCACACGTACACCACCACACTAGGCCCCAATTACTACTGTTTGTACCCCTAAAAGGATGGTTGAGCAGTAGGAGCAGGAGTATGGAACAGGCAGCACCCTCAAATCTTCAGAAGTCTGAGATGAACCCCAAAAACTTGGAAAGGTGGATCTCACACGTACCGACACAGACTATCACGCAATTTAATTGATCCCCAAAGGATTTAATTGAATAGCGGAATAGAAAATATGATCAAAAAGAAAGTGTATGTATCTCACACGTACACCACCACACTAGGCCCCAATTACTATTGTTTGTACCCCTAAAAGGATGGTTGAGCAGTAGGAGGAGGAGTATGGAACAGGCAGCACCCTCAAATCTTCAGAAGTATGAGATTGTGTTCACTGTACCCCACAAAGATTGTGTTCACTGCACCCCACAAAGATTGTGTTCACTGCACCTCAAAAAGGATTTTGTTCACTGCACCCCACAAAGATTGTGTTCACTGCACCCTAAAAGGATTTTGTTCACTGCACCCCAAAAAGATTGTGTTCACTGTACCCCCCAAAGATTGTGTTCACTGCACCCCACAAAGATTCTGTTCCCTGTACCCCACAAAGATTGTGTTCACTGCACCCCACAAAGGATTTTGTTCACTGCACCCCAAAAAGATTGTGTTCACTGCACCCCAAAAAGGATGTTGTTCACTGCACCCCAAAAAGGATTTTGTTCACTGCACCCCACAAAGATTGTGTTCACTGCACCCCACAAAGGATTTTGTTCACTGCACCCCAAAAAGATTGTGTTCACTGTACCCCCCAAAGATTGTGTTCACTGCACCCCACAAAGGATTTTGTTCACTGCACCCCAAAAAGATTGTGTTCACTGAACCCCCCAAAGATTGTGTTCACTGCACCCCACAAAGATTCTGTTCACTGTACCCCACAAAGATTGTGTTCACTGCACCCCACAAAGGATTTTGTTCACTGCACCCCAAAAAGATTGTGTTCACTGCACCCCAAAAAGGATTTTGTTCACTGCACCCCAAAAAGATTGTGTTCACTGCACCCCACAAAGATTGTGTTCACTGCACCCCACAAAGGATTTTGTTCACTGCACCCCAAAAAGATTGTGTTCACTGCACCCCAAAAAGGATTTTGTTCACTGCACCCCAAAAAGGATGTTGTTCACTGCACCCCAAAAAGGATTTTGTTCACTCCACCCCAAAAAGATTGTGTTCACTGCACCCCACAACGATTGTGTTCACTGCACCCCACAAAGGATTTTGTTCACTGCACCCCAAAAAGATTGTGTTCACTGTACCCCCCAAAGATTGTGTTCACTGCACCCCACAAAGATTCTGTTCACTGTACCCCACAAAGATTGTGTTCACTGCACCCTAAAAGGATTTTGTTCACTGCACCCCAAAAAGGATGTTGTTCACTGCACCCCAAAAAGGATTTTGTTCACTGCACCCCAAAAAGATTGTGTTCACTGCACCCCACAAAGATTGTGTTCACTGCACCCCACAAAGGATTTTGTTCACTGCACCCCAAAAAGATTGTGTTCACTGCACCCCAAAAAGGATTTTGTTCACTGCACCCCAAAAAGGATGTTGTTCACTGCACCCCAAAAAGATTGTGTTCACTGCACCCCACAAAGATTGTGTTCACTGCACCCCACAAAGGATTTTGTTCACTGCACCCCAAAAAGATTGTGTTCACTGCACCCCAAAAAGGATGTTGTTCACTGCACCCCAAAAAGGATGTTGTTCACTGCACCCCAAAAAGATTGTGTTCACTGCACCCCACAAAGATTGTGTTCACTGCACCCCACAAAGGATTTTGTTCACTGCACCCCAAAAAGATTGTGTTCACTGCACCCCAAAAAGGATGTTGTTCACTGCACCCCAAAAAGGATGTTGTTCACTGCACCCCAAAAAGATTGTGTTCACTGCACCCCACAAAGATTGTGTTCACTGCACCCCACAAAGGATTTTGTTCACTGCACCCCAAAAAGATTGTGTTCACTGCACCCCAAAAAGGATGTTGTTCACTGCACCCCAAAAAGGATTTTGTTCACTGCACCCCAAAAAGATTTTGTTCACTGCACCCCAAAAAGGACATTGTTCACTGCACCCCAAAAAGATTGTGTTCACTGCAGCTCACACACAGAAAAATGGATGTGGATCACTGACACCTGCCTATCTCCTATCCCACACCACACAGCAATATCGATTGTAGTTTGTAGAACACAGTTTCCCTAAAATTCAGCAGCAGCAGCCTCTCCCTAACAGGATTGAGAAGAGATCGTAGATCAGGATTGAGTGCAGAGTCACCCCACCCCCCACACAGCAATATCGATTGTACTTTGTAGAAGACACTGACCCTATAATTCAGCAGACTCTATCCCTAAAATGCCTACAACTCGCCCTGCCTAAACACTCCGACCTGTCCCTCAATTCTATCCGGACACAAATGGTTTTTTCCTGCCTGTCTTTCCCTAATCAGCAGCCAGCACATTGATGTGTGCTCTGTCCCTGATCTAAGCAGCATAATGACGCCGCTGCGGCTGCCTCGAACTTATAAAGACTTGGTCACATGCTTCAGACGGCCAATCACAGCTACTGAGACATTTGCAGGCATGGCTGGGATGGCTTAAGGCACACCAGTTAAACGATTGTTGATTGGCTGTTGAAAGCCCGCCATGAAAAGAGCGCCAAAGCATGCAAAACCCGGAAATAAAACGACCGAACACGGATTTTTACCCGAACATACAGTAAAGTGTCCGTGTCCGTGTTCGGGTACAAAAAATCCAATTATTCGGTAAGAACACGAATAATACAGTCCGTGTTCGCTCAACACTACTTAGAATGCCAACTTTTTTGCCCTTTACTACAATGTAAATTTTACTTTAAAGGGTGAACTAACCCTATATTATTAATATGATTTTGTTGTTGTTTAGCCAACTTGAGGTATATTATTATCATTTTGTGAGCCCTGAGGAGGTAGACTGTGTCTCCTATAGGCATTTCAAGGTTTATTTTCAGTCTGGGCATGAGTATGTCTTTAAAGGCATTCTTATTATGAATAAAGCTTATCACAATTTCCCTTCCACATACAATTTTTTTTTTTTCAATGTGTTATTTCTACTGATAAATGATAAAGCATATGTGGTTATATGTAAAATGTAAAATGTAGGGTACATGCCTCTCTGCTTACTCTCCATGTCCAGGAAGAGAACCCATTGACTGTGTGATATGCAATTGGTGGAAGGATGAAGGAGTGTGGCGAAATGCTGTGTTGTTTTTACAAGAACAGGTAGAGCTGTAAACTAATTAGCATGTATGTGGAAGGGGCAAAAGGAGTTAGAGTATAATGTTTACACTTATGGATACTTCTTAGGTTCAATTCCACTAAAAAAGGAACGAAATCAAATTTTCTAACGGGTCTAGAATGAAGTCCAATACCCTAGGGTCATGACATATGGATTAATTGTCTGATATATTGAATAACTTACTGTGTTAGCATAAGCTACTGTATCCTCTTATTATGTTAAAAAAACAGACTGATGTTTAGTGACTGTTAACAATCTAACTTACATATTTCCCATTATATGCATTTTAATGCCAGTAATAAATATACTGTATTTTCTGATAGTACAAACCCTTTGGAAGTAAATTTCATGAAGCACTATATTTATAGAAAACTGATTGTTCTAGATGTGCATCTGTAGACAAATTCTAAAGAAGCACTATATAGAAACAGAAAATATTATAATAAAGGTTAAGAACTAACACGATAATAATCATTACTTTTGGAATTTCCAGAATATACAGTTAATTCTGAGGCTACAGAAGTACAAATACTGAGAAAAAAAATGGAGTGTAAATAGGGTGTACAATCATGTATGTTCTCACCAAGAAACTAAAGTAATTACCTACCCAGAGAACACTTTTTCAGATTTTGAGCTAGTAAATAATTTGTAATGAGTGAGAAAAAGATGAGTAGGAAGTTTTACTTGATTAAGGACTCATACGTAAAGCGCAGTATCAGAAAAAATGTTCTTGATGTCATCTGTCTTGCCATAATAGAGATGACCATTAAATACAGTACAGTATATACAATTCGCATTTCTTATAAATAATAGGCAATAGCACTTAACATTTCTTAGTTTTATGGCTTTGAGCGTGTGCATATAGTTTGATTTAGTTCTTTACCATGTAATAAAAAAATTGACCATTGAAAAAATCACTGTTTTAACAGATGCAACAATGTATGGATATATATTATTTCCAATGTGTTGCTTTTTTTATTTGTTGGCGGCTTCAGACGCCCACACCGGAGATGGCCGCACTCTTCAATCTATTTTAAAGGTAAGATTTTATCTATATTCATTTACTGTACTCTACTGTAATGTGGAAATAGTATTTGTGTAATTGGGGATAGCTTAGGATTAGGGGGGTATTTTTATCTCAAAAAAAATGTTTTGGCCAGAACTCTGCTTTAAGCCATCAAACTGGGGGCTGGATTAGGCTGTTTTATGGCAACCCTTTAAGTGCTGATCATTTCCAAAGGCTTTAAAGGTACCCACAACCATAAGATTACACTAAATATGAAACAATTTGTCTTTTTTTTATGTCAACACTGATTAATATACATGTGTTGTCATGCATGGTACTGTAGTCATCTCTGTAATGGTTTAGAATAAACTTAAGTATTGACTGTATAATTCGATTTTTTTATACTAATGTTTTGAGAATGTTGGCAGTATTTGTGCTCAAGTTTTGCCTAAAAAAGTATCTAATAGATATCCAAAGACACCCTGGTACAAACAATAATATGAATATCATTAACACCTCTTAACTTGGTTCTTAGGTTTACTAGAACTATTAAAAAAGTTTATCAAAACTATTTAAAAAAGTAAAGTGTATACGGCATACTTGGAGTGCATGTGTAATGCAATACATAATAAACGGGTTAATTGTAAAGTATTATTTTTTTTTAATTAGTGTAACAAAAACTGTCAAATTACTTCTAACCATGTAACACCTTTTTCAGACACCTTTGTCTGAACCTGTTAAACAGCAAATATGGACATAGATATTGATGTGATTGTTTGAATGTGGCTCCAGTATGTCTGAATGCTTTATGCTTCATTTGTATTTTGCCAAGACCAGACTAAAGATAAAGTAGTCTAACTGGTTTTACATGGCTTGAGTTCTGAATATAGCAATGTTCCTTATTATCAATAATTGTACACATAGCCAAAAGCTTTGTGAAATTTTGTAATGTAATAATATAGATAAATATGCCAATGAAGAATAGTAAATATAAAATGGTAGGATAAACAAAGTATGCTAGGGAAAAGCAATACAAAGCAACACAAAATGCTATAAAACCTTGTTAAAAGCCATTAATATTGTTGTTATTCATATTATTATTAGTATTATTATTAATATTATTTTTAACCACTTCAGCTCCAGAAGGTTTTACCCCCTTAATGACAAGGCCATTTTTTGCGAAACAGCACTGCATTGCTTTAACTGACAATTGCCTGGTCATGCAATGCTGTACCCAAATAAAATGAATATCCTTTTTTTCCCCACAAATAGAGCTTTATTTTAGGGCTATTTGACCACCTTTGCAGTTTTTAGTTTTTGCGCTATAAACAAAAAAAGAGCGACAATTTTGAAAAGAAAAAACAATATTTTTTTTAGTTTCTGTTATAAAACATTCCCAATAAAAAAAAAAAATAAAAAATCTTATTTTCTTTATCAGTTTAGGCCAATTTGTATTCTGCTACATATTTTTGGTAAAAAAAAATCCGAAAAAATGTATAATAATTGGTTTGCACAAAAGTTATAGCGTTTACAAACTATGGGATCGATTTTTGGACTTTTTATTTATTTATTTTTATTAGTAATGGCGGCAATCAGCAATATTTATCGGGATTGCGACATTGCGGCAGACAAATCTGACACTAAGTGACACTTTTTTGGGACCAGTGACATTAATACAGTGATTAGTGCTAAATAATATGTACTTTTTCTGTATAAATTACACTGTCAGGGAAGGGGTTAACATAAGGGAATTCAAGGGGTTAAATGTGTTCCCTATATGTGCTTTCTAACTGTGTGGGGGTGGATTGAACAGAGGCATAGAGAGATTGGTGATTCAGCTTAGCTGAATCACACGATCTTTCCCTGCCCTATCTGACAGGAGAGCCATCTTGCATTGTTTACACTCGAGACAGCTCTCCTGTCAGTGTAGCCAAAAATCGCAGGAGGCCAGCTGCGATCACGCCCGCTCCTCCCATAGTCTGCCTACCGCTGTGACTAATCACAGCGGGAGAGTGGCCCCGGCGGTGTGCGCATGCCACCGAGACCACGTACACACAGTTGCTTAGAGCTACACGATTTTGCGCAGCCGATCTGACCTGCCGCAGTAAATCTGCGTTAGGTGGTCAGCAGGTGATTATTGAAACAAGGTAAAACACCTTTCACAAATTATTTAAGTATCACATGACACAATTTTTGAGTTCTAACTGTGAAACAGAACACTCTTAACCTGATTTACTATTCACATACATTGTTCTTTTTTTCAATATATTTACAATTTTTCTAATATTTATTTATTTATTTATTTTCACCATATATACTCGCTAAGTGCCGGTTCACATTTGTGCAGCTTGCGAGATCGCATGTAATTCGGAGCGCACTGCTCCTTCATTACATGCGATCTGATGTGCGGATGCAAATTCAGCCATACACTTTGTATGGCTGAATTCGCACTGTATCTGCACCAAACACGCACAGGACCCTTTTTTTCAGCCGCATCAGGATCGGATCGCACAGTGGTTCACACTTGTGCAATCCGATTCTGTGCGAACTGTCAGATCGCACTGCGATATGCGATCAAACTGGGGGTGTTGTTAACATTTAATTGACATCCCCTGCGTATCGCATATGGCAGTGTGAACTGCCAGGGGTGCGGATGCGATGCGGGATCACGCTGCATATTCGCAGCATTCCCGCATTGCACAAGTGGGAACCGGCACTAAAGCTTATACTTACTGCCGGCTTTTTACCCCAGCATTCTGTTTTTCCAGTGACCGTTGCTGGGGACTTTACAGTTTTAATCTGTAGTTTCCAGGCTACTGGGTGTTTGGCCCAGCTGCAATATTACAGGCTGACTGGAGTAGTGATTCATACCACATCCTTACCCGGTCACCTCACCAGAAACCCTCCCACCACTACTGGCAGACCATATCCCTTCTGCTAGTTACTGTGTAGCACCCTCATAGCTAGGCTGTTGGTTAAATGTAGTGTTGGCTTCTGCTGTAGTCCCAAAAGCAGTAATGGTTTAGTATAGTCTGTTTGGGGTTTCACAGACTAGAAGTTTGATTACTTCCCCCTGCTTCTGGAGCTTATTGTGGTAGGATTCAAATTCCTGGCCTGAATATTTAGTAGGGCCTAGCCAATTTCTGGGGAGATGTGCCCAGATTGTGGCTGGGTTACTGTTAAATAGACTGGAACCCTGGAGATCTTTGTCTCTTCTCCCCCCATGTGAGGATGGGTCCATATAATCTCAAAAGAAGGGGAACTGGAAGCCAGGCTTCGCTGCAGGAGGTGGTATCTTTGGACTGCTTACTGTCAGGATGTGTGAGTAGAGCCAAACTTGTGTGTGCAGTCCCATATGGAAGAAAAATGTATTTCCAATATTTTTAGGGAAAAAATATTTTGAAATATATTGAATATGGCCAAAATAGTAGCATTTCAAATATATTTCTAATATATTTTGGAAAAATAAAAATGTTTTTTAAAATATATTTTTAATATATTTTTCTTCCATGTGGGGTATCAGATGGTCCTACAGCTGTAATAAGCTAGACAATTTCAGCCTATTTCTTCTAGGTTGTCCAGCAAACCCCTTGGTTCCCAACTGGGAGTGAATACTGTATTGCTTCTGCATCTGCAATTTAGGCATCAAACATACCTCACTGTCCTGGTAAGTCACAAGTTTCTTAGCAATAAACTTCAAAAAGACACCCCTAGACTGTTTACTGAGCTTGAGTGGATGAGATACTGCTGTATGCTTGGCTGCCTGCACTGATTAGAGAGAGAACCTGGGCTCATCTACAGTGGCTCCTTCGGTGGTTAGCTCTACAACTTTGTGATTTAATCTATTAAAGGTCTGTGACTAACCAATCATGCTGCTCTTAGGCTCATATTTGGCACTACAACAGTGTTGAAATGATAAACTAAAGCAAAGCGAAGGAAGACTGTGGGATCCATTCACAAAATGGTATCTACCACTTTAAGATCAATAAATAATAGCTTTCACGTTTATTTTTCCAAGTCATCAAAAATTGCTTTAAAATAAAGCATGCATTATTACATTAAAATTTGCAATGTTTATCTCATGAAACCAATCGGTATTTTATCACATGACATCACATTCAGTGGGATGGATACAGCAGAGAGGGATTAGGCACCTCCCATTAGGTAGATTAATTCTCTACTTCTACTATTTCTCCTTATCATTGAAAGTGAAAGGAAAAGAAAATCCCACATTTTGAGTTGACATTGGAACACTAATTGAGAGTAAATTTCCCCAATAGGACACAGATGGCAAAAAAAAAAGACAGGGGCTCCAACCTTTCCTTACACTATCCAAAGTTAAAAAAAATCCCTTTAACCATTGTCATTCTCTGATGTTCATGACAGTGTCACCTCACAGGCCTGAAGTGGCTTTTCTATGAGATAACTATTCTTACACCAAACAGTTAGCATAGGTGTTAGAAAAGCAGGGTGTGGGTGTGTTCAGTTTGATGGTTATTGTGATAGGTACTAGTTTTTAATTTTATCTTAAGACTACAACAGCCAAAACAATTTCCTTGTTGATAATGAGGCTACATCGTTCAGATAATGCCAAGATATAATTAATCCTAAACCTCCTCATCATTAAGATAATAAGATGTTAAGGGATGTGTGTCAAACTGTGATGTGACACCTAAATTCCCTTCACAAATGCTTCAAGACCTGTAATTACAGTTGATCTGCACAGTTCAAGTCTAACAATGCTTGGTCTACTAATATGGCTGGAGAACATTGGTGTCTTCTGTGGTATTGTTTTGTAAAGTATTCTCACTACATAAGACATAATGTTGTAACAAGGGATTAGACCATCGTAATATGCATGTACATTGTATCTTGTTTTGAGGGATTGGGGGGTTTATGCAACAAATTATTTTTATGCTTCTACAGTAAATACACAAAAAATCTCTGAAAATCTGGAGAACTGATTCGAAAAGTTAAAGACTAATCATATAATCCTTAAATATTGCATGCCAGGACCACTACTTATTTAATATATGCATTTTTTTTATTTACTTAAGTGAATTGACTTTAACTCTGTTTTATGCGTTATTTACTGAGTGTTTTTGCTTTTTGAGATAAAAAAAAACACACAAAAGGAACAGTGAATTTACATTTTCAATATAGCATGCAATATTTGGAAAAAATGCGTCACATAAGCCAAATATCACATGTGATATCCTTTAGTGAATAAAGCCCTGTGTTCCCATTTCAAGATTTTTTTAGGCTTTAATTATAGATCTTGGACTTGAAAATGCAAAATGTTTTCTGTTTTGAAACAGTGTCCAAATCGTTTTCATGACAGTATGGGGTGGATTTACTAAAGGCAAATAGGCTGTGCACTCTGCAAGTGCAGTTGCTTCAGGGCTTAGTAAATGAGCAGAAGCTCTGCTGACTTCTGTCATCCAAAATCATGTGCAAGCAAAAATGCTGTTTTTTTTTTTTTCCTTTTCCTTGCATGTGATTGGGTATTCTTTGCAAAGTGAAGATTTACCTCATTTACTAAGCTCTGGAGCAACTGCACTTGCAGAGTTCAATTGCACTTTGGGAAGTGCACAGTCTATCACAAAAGAGGAGGGAGTTTGAGACTTTAAATAAGGCGTGTGACACAGCCAATTGAATTAAAACATGTTTATTGCAATAACAATCACAACACATGTAACAGAAATGAAAAAGATGAGGTTAAATGACAAACATTGTAAATGGGAGCTGAAGTGTGTATAACAAAAACTCACAATTACATAAACAGTTGTATAGTGAAGCTGTATATATATATATATATATATATATATATATATATCTATATATATATATATATATATATATATATATATATATATATAGATATGTTTATATATCATATATTGTGATATAAAAACAATATTTAAAAACACTTGTGCTATAAATATATTCCTTATAGAGAGATCTTTTTATAAAGTAGATGTAAGCACTAAACTCAAATGCGGCAGTAGCACACTTCAGTACACAAGACACAGTATGCATTTGGGAACCAGGCAATCCAGACACACTCAGAAACATGTCCAATGCAAAAGAGTCCTTGACAGAGTTATATAGTGAGATTTGCAGCATAAACAGCAAGACAAGTAATATTGGCTGCTATCTTTTACATGCTCATTTTTGCTTGATTTGTTTTCAGAAACAACAGAGTAATTTTAGAAATTAACATTAACCACTTTACCACCGGAGGATTTTGCTGTCTTACGTCCAGGCCACTTTTTGTGATTCGGCACTGTGCGACTTTAACTGACAATTGCGCGGTCATGCAACGCCGTACCCAAACAAAATTTACGTCCTTTTCTTCCCACAAACAGAGCTTTGTTTTGGTGGTATTTAATCACCTCTGCCCTTTTCATTTTTTGCGATATTAATAAAAAAATGCGACAATTTTGAAAAAATAACAATATTTTTCTACTTTGACAGTTAAAAAATATCCAATATATTAAATTTTTGTCATATATTTAGGCCAAAATGTATTTAGCTACATGTCTTTGACAAAAAAAATCTCAATGAGCCGCTTTAAGACCTTTTTTTCCCCACAAATAGAGATTTCTTTTGGTGGTATTTGATCACCTGTGCGATTTTTACTTTTTACGCTATATACAAAAAAAGAGCGACAATTTTGAAAAAATAACAACATTTTTCACACTTTTTTATTTACTTTTATGAAATTCCCCCCAAAAAAATGTAGAAATCAAAATTTTTTAACTTTTTTTGCCAATTTGTTTTCTGCTACATATTTTTGGTAAAAAAAAATCACAATAAGCGTATTTTGATTGGTTTTCACAAAAGTTATCGCAGCTACTAACTACGGGAAATTTATGTCATTTTTATTGTTTTTTTTTAACTAGTAATGGCAACGATCTGCGATTTTTTTGCGGGACTGCGACATTGCGGCGGACAGATCGGACCCTTGACTGACATTTTTGACACTTTTGGGGGTACAAGTGACATTACTACAGTAATCAGTGCTATAAATATGCACTGTTACTGTAAAAATGACACTGGCAGGGAAGGGGTTAACTTTTATTGGTGAATAAGGGGTTAATGTATGCCTGGTGCTTACTAACGTGTGTGGGGGGAGGGGACTATGTGACACAGGGACATATCGCAGGTTCAGCTATGCTGAATCCTGCAATCTGACCCTGCCTGTCACTTAGGAGATCCGCCCGCTTTGTTTACACAAGCGGGCGGATCTCCACACTTGATCCCCGACGATCGGGGAAGAACAGCGGTGATCACCGCCACTCCTCCCTTGGCCCGACTCCCGCTGTAACTGTATACAGCAGGAGCGAGCCTCCGGCGGCGCGCGCGCCGCCCACGAGGGGAGGGGTCCAGCGACGTAGGTCTACGTCGCTGGACGATAACGAGCCACATTGCCGCAGTAGCAGCAATGTGAGCGGTCGTAAAGTGGTTAAAGCCCCTTTCACATGAGCCGTTAGATTTCAGCTTTTAGCTGCGGATAGAGGAACTTACTGTATTTACCGCAGCTAAATGCAGACAATGCATCTTTATGGCCCTATTCACACACTGCGTTTAGCAACGTTTTCATAACATATATTTTTGAGCATTTAAATAAAATAAAGTTGACAGCATCCAGGAGCGATGTAGCACAGCTATCTGTATATAAATGCAGTTAATCACAGTACAAAGAAAAAAAAGTAAACAGTTGCTATACAAAAGGCAAGAATTTACTACCACAGCTAAATGCAGCCGCATATAAACGCAAGTAATCGCATATAAACGCAATGTACAAATTTAAGTAATCTTTGTGCCAGGAGTGTTGGAATTTCAAAATAACATAACATGCTTTTACCAGCGGCACAACAACTGCCCGCGTGAAAGGGGCCTAAATGCTACATGCATATGTGGATGGATAGATTTTAGCACCCCAGCCCCCAGCACAGTATCCCTGCATTAGACGCTCTGAAACCAATGTAAACAATGTACCTTATGATTTTTTTCATGAAATACAGTACTGAAGACTAATTTTAAACAGTTTTGTAAAAAATTACAATGTTACATTACACGTTATAAAACACATTTACATAAACTCATTTCACTTTTGACCTCTTGAGATATTATGCCACCAATCAAGTATAATTATATTCAAGGACAGTGTTAAGCTTAAATGAATATTTTCTAGAAATAGCATCGTTAGTTTGTTTTCACAAAACAAATTAGCAGAGAACATACACCAGCTACACAAAGATTGTGAACCCATATCATTCTTAACCACTTCAATACAGGGCACTTTCACCCCCCTTCTTGCCCAGACCAATTTTCAGCTTTCAGTGCTGTCACACTTTGAATGATAATTACTCAGTCATGCAATGCTGTACCCAATCAAGTTTTTTATAATTCTTTTTACACAAATAGAGCTTTATTTTGGTGTTATTTAATCACCACTGTTTTTTTTATTTTTTTGCGATTTAAGTAAAAAAAAAAGCGAAAATTTTGTTTTAAAAAAACATGTTGTTTTAGTTTCTATTATAAAATTTTGCAAATAAGTAATTTTTCTTTTCATAAATTTGGGCCAAAATTTATACTGCTACAGATATTCAGGAAAAATAATCTAAATTAGTGGATATTATTTAGCCTGTGTGAAAGTTCTAGAGTCTACAAGCTATGGTGCCAATCATTTAAAATTGATCACACTTAATCACACCTGATGTACCGACGGATTATCTCATTTATTGGGGCCCTGAAATATCAGGACAGTACAAATACCCCCCAAAGGACCCCTTTTTGGAAAGTAGACATTTCAGGGTATTTAGTAAGAGGCATGGTGTGTTTTTAAGTCTGATACACACAGTGCCAAACTCCCTGGCCAATTTTTTCAACAGCTGGTGTGATAGACCAGTGGCCCCTCAATACCACATATTGAAGTGGGGTGTTATTTAACAGTATACTTTTCTAAGAGTGTATTTTAGTCCTGCAAAAATTTGGCCTCTCTTGCTGTGTTGACAGTGCTACACACACAAAGTGACAACAGTTACTGGCCAATTATTTGTAGAACTGGTGGGATAAACCTGTGGCCCCCCAATACCACAGATAGAAGCTGGGTGTTATCTACCTTTTTCCAGATATACTGCAATTCTCTAGAGACTTTTGTCACAGGGTAATTAAAAAACATGACAGGCAGAGGAAGAGGCAGAGACGTACGCAGGGGTGGTAGGGGTAGGGAAGGAGCAGTAGGCTGGAGCCAAAGTGTGAAGTTTCAAAAGCCGCGTGCAATTACAGCAAAGGACGCACCAGACTTGGTTGAGTGGGTCACTCAGCCTTCCTTTTCTGCACCCTCCTCATCCTCTCTATCTGCACCCTCTTCACGCTCTGCTGTGTGCACCCCAAAGACACCACATACCCTCCGCTTGAGTCACTGGAATTATTTTCCGATCCATCACAAGACGTTTGCGATGCGCAGCCATTGTTGGCATCGGATCAGGAAGAGGAGGTAGCAACAGCCGCCACTCAGCAGTCTGACGACAGTACCCAGATCAGCCCAAGGAGGTTGGTCTCCGCTGTTGCTGCCTACTCCAAGATCTCGAATGTTATTGGTGGGGAAGGTGACGTGGATGATGACGAGTCTATGGACGTCATGTGGGTGTCCACAAGAGAGGAAGAGGAAGGGAGTTCAGAGGGAGAGACAGACCGGCAGATAGGGGGGAGAGGCAGGCAGAACTTGCATTGTACAAGAGGTAGAAAGCAGACTGCAAATGTATCAGGTGCGAGCCATCAACCATGTACAGTCACATCTGGCGCTCCCAGGATGCCGGCACATGGCTCCGCAGTGTGGGCTTTTTTTAATGTGTCTGTTGCTGACAACAGTGTTGCCATCTGCAGCCTTTGCAGTCAACGCATAAGTCGCGGTAAGCCCAACACTCACCTATGGACAACCGCCTTAAGAAGGCACCTGAACTCCCATCACCGAGCCCAGTGGGAGCAACACCGTCAGAACCCATAAAGCCACACTCCAGGCTCTCACCGTTCAACCCCTTCTCCTTCTCCTCTCTCCTCACATTTGCTCTCCACCCCACCTTCCATGATGCCATTGTCATGTTGTTCTGGAAAAAGGCAGGCTTCTGTGGTCCAAATGTTGGAGCGGAAAAAAATGATGACGGCGGATAACCCTCTTGCCCAACGTTTGACTGCTGGCTTGTCGGAACTGAGCCCGCCAACTACTGCCATATCAACTGATGGACTCGGAGGCCTTTTGTAAATTTGTGGCCATTGGAACACCACAATGGAAGGTCCCAGGCAGAAAATATTTCTCGCAGAAGGGCATTCCAGAGCTGTATGGCCATGTTCAGTGGCAAGTGAATATATCTCTGGCACACAGTGTACATCCGGTTAACGGCCGATGTGGACACTCTGAGGAGTGATGAACCCCTGGACTACTGGGTGGGCAGGCTTGACCTCTGGCCAGAGCTTGCACAATTTGCAATGGAAATGTTGGCTTGCCCCCCGTCCAGTGTCCTGTCTGAAAGGACGTTCAGCGCAGCAGGGGGGATCGTGACCTATAAGCGCACTCGCCTAGCTCATGACAGTGTAGACTACCTCACATTTATAAAAATAAATGAGGCATGGATCTCTGAAGAATTCAACACATGTGACCAGTAGACCATGTTTCATCGAAATTCCTCATGCCAGGCCACAAATATCCACCAGATCGCCATCCACACACAGCAATTCCTGGTCTTTGGCTTCGCTACATACTGTACAGCGGCATAAAAGGAATTTCATGTCCATTGAATGGCAAATTTTTGGGGCCTTTCAGGGCCGACAATTATGTTTTCTGTGAATGCCTAATGTACCTCCAGCCACCAAATACTACGTTCTTTGCTGTCAGTTAAACCCATGTGGGCTCATTTTTGGGGCCTATACAGGCCAACACTTACTTCTGTATACTGTGAATGCCTACTGTACCTCCAGCCATCAAATACTACGTTCTTTGCTGTCAGTTAAACCCATGTGGGCTAATTTTTTTGGGGCCTATACAGGCCGACACTTACTTCTGTATACTGTGTGAATGCCTACTGTACCTCTAGCCATCAAATACTAAGTTCTTTGCTGTCAGTTAAACCCATGTGAGCTAATATTTGGAGCCTATACAGGCCGACACTTACTTCTGTATACTGTGAATGCCTACTGTACCTCCAGCCATCAAATACACTAAGTTTTTGCTGTCAGATAAACCCATGTGGGCTAATGTTTGGGGCCTATACAGGCCGACACTTCTGTATCCTGTGAATGCCTACTGTACCTCCAGCCATCAAATACACTACGTTCTTTGCTGTCAGTTAAACCCATGTGAGCTAATTGTTGCAGCCTATACAGGCCGACACTTACTTCTGTATCCTGTGTGAATGCCTAATGTACCTCTAGCCATCAAATACTACGTTCTTTGCTGTCAGGTAAACCCATGTGGGCTAATTTTTGGGGCCTATACAGGTCGACACTTACTTCTGTATCCTGTAAATGCCTAATGTACTTTCAGCCACAGAATACTACGTTCTTAGCTGTCAGGTAAATGCATGTGGGCTAATTTTTGGGGCCTGGAATGGCCGACACTTACTTCTTTATCCTGTGAATGCCTAATTTTTCAGACTGGAATTGAAAAGGTTCCGCCAAATTGTGGAATGGATGCGGACCCATTTTACAGATGTGTGAATGAACCCTATATGTATTAGACATGTATTTACCGGCTGCTGTCAGTTCTGGCTGATTTATGAAAAAAATATATATATATTTTTTGCTGTAAAAAAAAAAAAAAAAAATTAGGGCAACTTTTTCAATTGCAATACTTCTGTTATGACATTGTCCATGTGCTGGGACTATTTGTGCACAGCTAGTACGTCTTTTGTGGCCTAAAGGTTTTTAAAGTTCGCCTCCTATTAAAGTCAATGGGGCCCGCCGCGAACTCGCGGTTCGCAGACTTTTGAGAAAATTCTGACGTTCACGAACCGCCCCGGCCGATGTTCGTCCATCACTATCCATCATATGTCAGTCTACTCTTCTTTGATGTCCAGAACCCATTACAAAATTATTTTTACATTTTAATAATAATGCCCAGTGCCTCCTTCGGAATCATCCTGATCATGACAAATTATTCAAAATTTGGCCCATAATAATTTTTTTTGCTCTAGTTTCAAGCAAATGTTTACTCCCAATATAAATATTTGTGTACATGAATCCCTAGTCCATTTTACAGGAAGACTTTGCATCAAACAATACCTCCCTAGTAAATGGGGAAATATTTACAAGGCGTGCAACAGGGCCATGGGTTATACCTATGATTTCCAAATTGCCTCTGCCTGTCATCTGAACTGGCCTTGACTCTGCCTGCGACCTGAACTGGCCATGCCTCTTCTTGCCACCTGAACTTGCCATGCCTCTGCCTGCCACCTGAACTGCCTGCTTATGGACCATGTGCCTGCTGCCTGGACAATTCCTAGACAATTTCTTTGGCTGTCTGTCTGTCTGCTTTTCCTGTGCTGGGACAGTATTACTGCCTGCTAAAACCACAGGTAATACTTTTTTGCCCTTTGCTCAGCAGAATATATTTTGGGGTGTAATTCTTGGTATGTACATGCTACCTGTTAGAAGCCTGAAGGTGCTACTTGGATGTTGGGCCTATGTATGTGGCCAGGCTGTGGAAAAGTCTCACAAATGTGGTATTGCCATACTCAGGAGTAGCAGAATGTATTTTAGGATGTTATTCTTGGTATGTACATGCTATGTGTTAGAAATATTTAAAAAAATGACAACTTTGTGTAAAAAAATACATTTTTATTTTTTCTACATTTTCCAAAAACTTGTGGGAAAAAATTAAATATTTAAAGGCTCTTTGTAGAGGTGGTCTGCGGCAGAAGCCATTTGTCAACAATAAACATGTCAATGCATGAAAAACAGAAATCCTTTTACCAGGACACCCGTATACGTTTACCAGGGTTTAGAGTTTGGAATTGATGTTGCACTGCAGATTGATATACCTGCCTTCTGGGTCTAGAAACAAGTCTTTCAATTCAAAGGAGATTGAGTTCCTTATGGCCAATAGCACACCTCATTTCTTGCTGGAGAAGGAGGCCAGGATATCTTTGGGCTAAAGGTTGTGGGTACAACGGGGAGTTGCTTGATCATCGAAGTGGGTTTCTTGGATGAAGAGGATATCAGCATTGTGTTTTACGGTATCACGCTATGTCCCTGTTCATTTCCTTATATACATGGTCTCTTAGTACCTGATTTTGAATGTCTCCTGTGCTACTTCCTGAACCGAACAACACCTGGCAGGGTCCCTTTGTTGTGATAAGCGTGCTGAGGTCTATCCATTAGGTTGGGTGACCATTAACATCTGGTATGCTGCTTTTTTGGGTGTATGTACAGGTGACCCATTTTCTTCTATCTAGGAACAGAGTGGTATCCGCTTGCTGGGACATGTGGTTCTCTCTTTTTTATAACCATTTTTTGCACAAGTTTTGGATTTATATGGACTTTTGTAACAAATTTTGATTGAGTTCACTATTGGTTTAATCAATTTCGGATAGTGCCACATATTTATGTTTAATATTTGCCTTTGTGTCTGAATGTCATATATTTTGGATAGTGCTACACATATACATTTATAGTTTGCTTTGGATTTTTCTATAGGTCCATGTGTGCTGCTTTCCCTCTACACGGTCATTATTATTATCACAATAATATTATCACAATAATTTTAGCGCAGAATTCTACCCATTCATATATCCTCACTTTGAGCTGAGTGTGCATCCACTAGGGTGTTATAATTTTTGACATAGTCACACAGCGTATTCGCTACATGGTTGACCCTCTCACCCAATTCCTGTATCTCTACTTTATGTTGTGCAATACAGTTCATTAGATCAACCAGTATGGAGGCTTTCAGTGAAAGAAGCATGTCCTTCAGGACTGTATCAGAGACTGGTTGTCCAGTAGTAGTGAATGGGATCATGGAGCATGTGTGTGCAGGGATGTAGAGGATTCTGCTCCTACTTCTTCTTGCATGCCATCCTCTGGTTGTGGTATTGAGTCCTTGCTTGGACTTGCAGGGCTTGTTAGAGTGGAAGTTGATGTTCCGAACCTGTTCACCGCAGCCTCTGTTGTTGGTGAGTGCAGGGCATTTGGTAAGGAGGTGGCCGCTAGAGGTCTGGGCGCAGACCGGGAGATTTGGTCTCCGCTGCCATTTTGTTGTGGACCACGGGAGATGCTGGGGAAGAAGCCCGAGAACTTCCGCAGTTGTGGGGCTTCTCTTTTTCGTCTGGGCATGGCCGGGTGGTGCAGGAAGGTGTGGGCTACGGATGCCACTGTGAATGCTGGCTGTGGACTTCCTTGATCGGCTGATCTCCTGACAGAGGCGAGGAGCTCCTGAATCAGGCAGCCATCTCGTAAATAGTTTGCCACACCCCTCAAAACTCTCTATGTCTCTAAATAAATACCTTGGACTGTCATTTTTACAGAAAGGGATAATTTGGGGTGTATTTGTACTGTCCTGACATTTTAGAACCACAAGAAATAAGATGAGCAGTCAGTACATCAGGATTGATCAATTTTTATTGATATGTAGCATAGCTTGTAAATTCTATAACTTTCACAAAAAACAATTATCATAACTTATCAGGATTTTTTTTTTTTTGTTTTACCAAAGACATGTAACAGAATACATTCTGGCATAAATGACGAAATTTGATTTTATTGGAATTTTTTTAAAACAGAAAGTAGAAAATATTGTTTTTTCAAAATTGTCACTCTTTTTTTTTTTTTGCTTTTATCGTAAAAAATAAAAAACCTAGTGGTAAATAAATACCACCAAAAGAAAGCTCTACATGTGTGAAAAAAATGATAATAATTTCATTTGGATACAATGTAGCATGACTGAATAATTGTAATTCAAACTGTGAGAGCATTGAAAGCTGGGTAGGAAGAGGTGAAAGTGCCCAGTATTGAGGTGGTTAAATATCTCAATAAATTAGCAACCAAAAGGGATTTAGAAAACAGACAATTTAAAGCAAATAAAATGCCTTTATTACAAATAAAAAATAAATTGTATTTTATTTTATTTAAATTTTATTTTAGATTTGATCACCCATGGGTGATTGTTTTTCGCAACAAAAGTAGAGTAAAGCCCCGTACACACGTACTGATCGTCGGCCGAACGATCGGCCGTCTTTTGTCCAGGGCTGTCCTGTCTGTTGAAAACTGCAAAGGACTGCACACAAATTTTGTCGGCCAACAACAGCCGACTGCAGAAGTGATGTCATGTGATGGTTAACTTTCCTTGTCTTTTTTCTTTTCTGAGCATGCCCAGTCTTGCTAATCTGCTGTCTGTCTGCCGAAATCTGTACTGACTGGCGAACAATCGGCCGTTCTGGTGACGGCCAACAAAAATTGTGAAGTCTGCACGACAGATTTTGTTCGGCCGAAAATGCGCTGTCGGAAGCATCATACTAACAAGCCTACAATCGGCCGATCGGTCGTCGGCCGAATATTTACGGCCGACAATCGCTACGTGTGTACGGGGCTTTACTCTTTATGTGTAACTGTATCCTTGTAAATCAATTGTGATACCAATGTTTTCAATTCAGAGATCCTTGCAGCAAGTAACCTAAATTCCATCTGAATAATGTCTATGGTAATACTCAAAATTTTTAAACAGGTAGTTGGGAAAACAAGTTTTTCAGAAGCTAAATTGATCCCAAAATAGTCACAAATATTACAAAACAAGTTGCAAACAATTACCAGAAATGGTAGAAACCTTAAATAAAAATGAATCCATATAAGGAATAGGCTTGTTTGAATTGGATTGAAATGTAAGCATCAATTGGAGAAAAGTTGATGAAAATGACACTAAAAGAAAAAAAAAAAGTACAAGGATGAATGAGCAGAAAGGGGAAACCAGCCTTGATCTGACTTGCCCACCTCCTCTTACTCTGTGGCAAATCCAAAAACAGTTTCAAAGGAGACATCCAGTGTTACTGCAGCCTGTGTTTGCTTAAAGCACTTTCCCAAAACAAGAGGAATGCGGGAGAGAGGGGAAGGAAATTGTCAGCATCTCTTCTTTCTGAATTACTCTTGCCGCAGTTTGTCTCATGAAAGTGCTCTAAGCTGGGAAAAGCTGCGGTTATGATGAAGGTATCTTCTTTCAAACCGTTTTTAGACTTGCCATGTGGGAAGAAGGGTTGATTGACTTTATAACTAGACATAGGAAGCAGCTAGCGACATGGGATAAAGTGCTAAATGTTCCATGGAGAGCAGAACAATATAATAAATAGGAATTATAGTTCTTCTTTAAAGCTCCATGAATTTAGCCACTTTTAGTGCTGGCTTACCATGGGTTATGTCCAGCAAGGTGTGTTCCACTTCACCGGTTTAACTGTTTTATTTACAAGTGACAGATTTACTGAGTACCAGTAATACAGATATCACTACAGTTCCAATGCTCTGGCAAGAGAGATGCTGCTTTCTCACACACAGCAGCTCTTCTTGCACCCCCCACCCCCATTCACAAAAAGCTTTGTAGTTTGTGAGTCAGTTCACAAATACAATGTGGTCAGTGAATGGCCACAAGGATTGGGGGGGGGGGGCAGGCAGGGCAGCTGCATGCAACTCTGCAGCTTAGAGAGCTGAGACCATAAGGTCCAGAGCCAGAAGTATAGCGATAGCATTAACATTTAAATACAGGATAGATACCAGTGCAGATGTATAGAGCTCATGTATATGCTTACAAGAAGTACTCCACCTGCACTGACCAATGTGACAATCATTAAAGGTAAAGCACACACCTTTATGGCAGCTAGGTAGAGTAGAGGGAGACTAGGGTTTAAAAAGAAATGGCCACTGAGGAAAAAGTAAGGTCCCATATACACTTATGAATGGGGCCATTAGCGATTAGATGTGGGAGACCCAGTGGGGGTTCCTGACAATTCGTTGTGCCCAGAAGCCCCATTGAAAGCAATGGGAGGCTGACATCTCCCTCAGCTATTTGTGGCTGCTTGCATATTATCTCTCATAGAGTGATTATTGCAAATGATCAGCCATGGACACAGACTGTGTAGATTCAGGACCAATAATTTATAGGTAATTGCTGCTAGAACAAGTGCCTGTAAAAAAGCTGTGAATGCTTTCAGCTACTTACTTACTTACTTACTTACTCACTTAGTCACTTACTCACTTACTCACTTACTCACTTTCAATGGGGCTTCTGGCTAAAGCTAATCACCGGGAACCCCCTCTGAGTCTTCCAAATCTAATTGCTCAATGTGTTCAAAGGCTTTTGTCTTTAATACCCCAGAAAATAATCTTATAAATAGTAAGCTTTGGGTGAAATACTTCTGGCTCTGGACACCCTCCTGTCCTGTTTGACAGGCATTGGGCTTTGGCTCCAGGTCTTTTTGATGCATAGCTTAGCATTTATATAAGCTTAACACAACTCCTGATGAAGTAGATCAACCAATCTGAAAAATATGTAGAGTGCACCTCTACCCCATCATCCAAACCAGCAAAATATATTGGACTTGTTAGTTTGATAAGTGATATGCTTTTTGATAGAGCATTGAGGGGAATCTACAGTATGTGATTAAATGCAATCAATGTCTGTGATAACTTTTCTAATAAAAAGCCAAGCCTGTTTTAACTTTTCCTAGGTTTTTATGAGCTATAATGAAATAAAGGAATTCTTTTTTTTATTTGTGCTTATGAAATTATCACTGTAGCACCTGAAAAGCCCCAGTTATTATTTACAGACATATTTTTGACCAGTTTTGCTGGTCTGAATAATTATCAATTATATAGTCACTTTGTTGCTTATCTTCATGTGACACTGATGTGGAATTTTCCTCAGTTTGAAGTGTTGTGTTAGTTCATGAAATTTTAAACATACTGAAGTTTCATCAACAATTACACTTCTACTGATGGCTACCTTGTTTGTGTCTTGGTGTAGAATTTTGTATCCCTTTTGACATTCACCGTACCCCACTAATACACCTTCCTTTGTGCAAGCATCCCATGTTTGATGTTTTTCTTTTTGGATGTGCACATAGGCTTTGCTTCCAAATTTCTTAGAAGCTTTAATTTTGGGGTAATTGCATTCCATAGTTCATATGGAGTTTTCTCAGTTGATTTTCCTGGTAGTCGATTTTGGAGATATCATGTGGTCATACTTGCCACCAGCACGTGGTTGGCATATCTGCATGAAACAGCATGGTTAATTCACTCTTACATAGAGTATGGTTTATTCTTTCTGCAACCCTGTTTTGTCCTATGGTACAGTAGTACAGCTTTCTGAGAATCGCCTGCGTGTTATCACCTGTATATTCAGTTCCATTGTCTGTGTGTAATACACTCTGCATTTTGCCAAATTTGTTGCTTACTTGAGCGAAATGCTGTTCAAGTTTCTCTGGTACTTCAGTAAGAGAGTAACAAACATAGACAGCACGGAACAAGGAATTGCAAAGGCACTAGCACTATAAGTATCAGTTGTTAAACCAGGTAGACCAAGGTTTCCACATTTTATCAAAGGTTGCTACAGAACCATTCCATAATGCAATTGTTCTTTCATAGGAGAAATGCAAGTTTATTAGTGTGAGAGCTTCAGATGGGTTAGGAGCCCATTGTTGCTTCCAATGTCTAGCAATCATGAGTCTGGCATCCAGAAGGATATGAATAAAAATCGTGCGAAACGGAGAAGGCACCACATCAAAACGAAGACTCAGGATAGCTAGAGTAGTGTTAGGGGACAGTAAAGCCCCTGTTACTGCATATATTACATTAAAATATTTTCCGTCAAAAGCTAACAATATTTTTACATGACCAGAGGATATACATTAAGTTACCTGGTTGAATGTAACCTCTCCAGCAGAGAGGAGGCATTTGGACTAATCAGCTCTGGGGGAGATACTAATGCAATGGGATCTTTTGTAAAAGTTCCCAATGTTGGACACAATGTGTGGTATTGTAAATAGATTTTAAAGTCTTACTCCATTGTATAGCTGTAAACGTGATGCTAATATATAGTTTTTTTTCTAGGAGTAGTTGAGTAGTAAAATTGACGCACTGGGTCAGACATACGTAGCTTAGGGGTGGAGGAAGATGCAAGAACGTGCTGGATTTGTAAATACTTAAAGTGGTCGTTTGATGACAGCTCAAATTTTACACTCACTTCTTCCATGCTTTTGAAAGAGCCATTGTGGAGTAAGTCATCAATAACTGTAATACCTTTATTGCACCAGGAATGAAGGGAGATATTCGGAATAAAAGATGCTTAAACCTTAATGAAAATAGGTAATTTAAGACTCCGCTCTAGGAGGGAAGCCTGCACTCAAGAGAGAAGTTCATCTAGTTTAGAAATTGTTCATTTGCTGTCCAAGACATAATGGAAGTAGGTTAAAACCACGGTTTTATCTAATCCAAGTGAGCTGCAATATAATAATCAGTAACGTCCAAGTAACCGATACGTCCTGCTCATCAATGCTGAATCAACTATGAACCAGAAGGTTTTACCCCGTTAATGACCAGGCCATTTTTTGCAATTTGACACTACGTGACTTTAACTGGTAATTGCGCAGTCATGCAATGCTGTACCCAAACAAAATTTATGTCCTTTTTTCCCACAAATAGGTGATTAAATACTACCAAAATAAAGCTCTAAGTGGTTAATGTCTAAACTGCTGGCAGCAAAAGTGAGTACACCCTTAAGTGAAAATGTCCAAATTGGGCCCAATTAGCCATTTTCCCTCCCCGGTGTCATGTGACTTGTTGGTGTTACAAGGTCCCATATGTGAATGGGGAGCAGGTGGGTTAAATTTGGTGTTATTGCTCTCACTCTCTCATACTGGTCACTGGAAGTTCAACATGGCATCTCATGGCCAAGAACTCTATGAGGATCTGAAAAAAAGAATTGTTGCTCTACATAAAGATGGCCTAGGCTAAAAGAACCCAAAACCCCTGAAAATGAGCTGCAGCACGGTGGCCAAGACCAGGACAGATTCAACTCAGAACAGGCCTCGCCATGGTCGACCAAAGAAGTTGAGGGTAGGTGCTCAGTATCATATCCAGAGGTTGTCTTTGGGAAATAGATTTATGAGTGCTGCCAGCATTGCTTCAGCAGTTGAAGGGGTGGGGAGTCAGCCTATCAGTGATCAAATTGGCCTGCATGGCTGTCGCTCCAGAAGGAAGCCTCTCCTAAAGATGATATGCAAGAAAGCCCACAAACAGTTTTCTGAAGACAAGCAGACTAAGGACATGGATTACTGGAACCATGTCCTGTGGTCTGATGAGACCAAGATGAATGTAATGTCAAGCATGTGTGGCGGCAACCAGGTGAGGAGTACAAAGACAAGTGTGTCTTGCATACAGTCAAGCGTGGTGGGAGTGTCATGGTCTGGGGCTGCATGAGTGCTGCCGGCACTGGGGAGCTACAGTTCATTGAGGGAACTATGAATGGCAACATGTACTGTGACATACTGAAGCAGAGCATGATCCCCTCCCTTCAGAGACTGGGCCACAGGGCAGTATTCAAACATGATAATGACCCCAAACACACCTCCAAGGTGACCACTGCCTTAGACATTAATGGCTGTGTGTTGAATTATTTTGAGGGGCCAGGAAATTTACACTGTTATACAAGCTGTACACTCACTTGTTTACATTGTAGCAAAGTGTCATTTCTTTAGTGTTGTCACATGAAAAGATCTAATAAAATATTTACAAAAATGTGAGGGGTGTACTCAATACTGTATATACTATATATATATTTACTCTATATAATATACACTTAATTACCAAAAGTATTGGAGCACCTGCCTTTATACACACATTACTTTAATGGCATCCCAGTCTTGGTCCGTAGGGTTCAATATTGAGTTGGCCCACCCTTTGCAGCTATAACAGCTTCAACTTTTTTGGGAAGGCTGTCCACCAGGTTTTGGAGTGTGTCTATGGGAATGTTTGACCATTTTCCAAAAGCGCATTTGTGACGTCAGGCACTGATATTGGAGAGAAGGCCTGATTTGCAGTTTAAGCTCTAATTCATCCCAAAGGTGTTTTTTCAGGTTAAGGTCAGGACTCCACCCAAAACTCGCTCATCCATGTCTTTATGGACCTTGCTTTGTGCACTGGTCCATATCATTCGGTGGAGGGGGGTTTATATTGCGAGGTTGTTTTTCAGGGGTTGGGATTGGCTCCTTAGTTCTAGTAAATGGAACTCTTAAGGCGTCGACATATCAAGACATTTTGGACATTTTCATGCTCCCAACTTTGTGGGAACAGTTTGGTGTTGGCCCTAATGTTCCAACATGACTGCGCACCAGTGCACAAAGGAGCGGTTGCAGGAACACTCCCAAGGGGTGATAATGAATAGGTCAGGTCTGGGGTTGTAAGCGAGGTATCCCAAGGCTCTGTCCTAGGACCAATTGTGTTTTACTTGTTCATAAATGACTTAGAGATTGGTATAATTACAACGTTGTTCAATCTTAGTTTTTGCTGGCAATACAGAGCTAAGCAGGGTAAAAACCTCACAACAGGATATAGAAACTTTACAAGCAGACCTCGGTAAAATAGACTAATGGATTACTATATGGCAAATAAGGTTCAATGCAGAAAAGTTTAAAGTAATGCACTTGGGGCTAAACATATGAATGCAAAATACACTCTGTGGGGAATTGAGGATGGAAAGGGATCTGGAGGGTCCTAGTAGATGATAGACTCAACAATAGCTGGCAATGTCAAGCTATTTACTCAAGAGATAAAACTATAATTCTACCACTTTACAATGCTCTGGTACTGCCGCATCTTGAGTATGCCATCCAGTTCTGGTCAATAGTCCTCAGGAAAAAAAACTTTTAAAGTTAAAGGTAAACTGGTCCTTAACCTCCCCCCATCCGCGCTACAGCCTATATACGGCTGCAGCGCGGACTTGAATTCTCGGGAGGCCGTCTTTATACGGCCTCCCAGTGACACGCCCCCGCGCGCTCCCGCGAGCGCGCAGCGGGGAAAATCTGTGTCGGCCGTGTCCCTTGGACAGGGCCGATCACAGATCGTGGTGAATGGCCAATCACAGCGGCCATTCACCACGTGATCGGGCCGTCCAATGAGCGATGATCTCATATGTAAACATATGAGATCATCTCTCATCGCCGGCGCTCCTTCCTCACATGGAGCCTGCAGTGTGAGGAAGGAGGGGGAGCCGTTAGCCGCCGGGGACACACAGGAATGTAATCAGGGCACTGATCACCAGTGCCCTGATTACTAAAGGTAAAAACATACACAAATTGCACCCCCATCAGTGCCCACAGTGCCCGCCATCAGTGCCCCCCATTAATGCCCACAATCAGTGCCCATAGTGCTGCCAGTCAGTGCCCATCAGTGCCTGCTCATCTAGGCACTGATGAGCACTGACTGGCAGCACTATGGGCACTGAGTGTAGGCACTGATGGTGCTGCCCATCAGTGCCGCTCATCAGTGCCACCCGTCAGTGTCCAGTGCCATCCGCCAGTGCCCATCAGTGCCGCCTATCAGTGCCCATCAGTGCCGCCCGTCAGTGCCGCCTCTCAGTGCCCAGCAGTGACACCTCTCAGTGCCACCTCTCAGTGCCCAGCAGTGCCACCTCTCAGTGCCCAGCAGTGCCGCCTATCAGTGCTCATCAGTGCCGCCTATCAGTGCTCATCAGTGCCGCCTATCAGTGCCGCCTATCAGTGCTCATCAGTGCGGCATATTAGTACCTCCTCATCAGTGCCCATAAGTGCCACCTCATCAGTGCCCATAAGTGCCACCTCATCAGTGCCCATCAGTGCAGCCTATCAGTGCCCATCAGTGCCGCCTCATCAGCGCACATCAGTGAAGGAGAAACATTTATTTTCAAAATTTACTCGCAGAAAATAAGAAAAACTTTTTTTTTTTTCAAAATTTTCTGTCTTTATTCTTTTTTTTTGTAAAAAATAAAAAACCAAGAGGTGATTACATACCACCAAAAGAAAGCTCTATTTGTGTGAAAAAAAAATGATAAAAATTTCATATGGGTACAGTGTAGCATGACCGCGCAATTGTCATTCAAAGTGTGACAGCGCTGAAAGCTGAAAATTGGCCTGGATGGGAAGGGGGTTTAAGTGCACAGTAGGCAAGTGGTTAAAACAATTCTACATTTGCATTTATACAGTATGTACAATCTTTTCCAATGATAGCCTATAACTGCAGCAGGGTTAGTATTGAGATTTTAGTATTCATGTCTTTTCTTACTATTTATAATTTTTTGTTTCATTGCTGCTTTTCTTTATAAGCTTATTTGGTGTTGGCCAATATCTTGTAAGAGGAAACCTTAATTACATTGCCATGAGGCCAAAGCCTTGTATTTTCAGAGCAATTAGGAATTCCATACAGTAATGTTTAAATATTCTATTGAAAGAGGCACACCCAAATGTGTTAATAGCGTGGTAAAATGTTTGAAGAAATAAAGGTAATTAGAGTATTAAATAAAGCCAGATATAGAGATAATCTATCAGCGATACTTTATCAGGTTTAATGAGGTTTAATGCATCTAAGAAATAATTACTTTAAGAAGAGCATTAAAGAAAATGATGGAAAAAAAATTGAATTGCACAGTTAATGTGGCATTCCTGACAACGAGCTTTCCCATACAGTTCACAGTTTAGTAGCTTTATAATTTATGACCAAATTATGAGTTATCGGGTCTAGTAAATACAATTAAATGCAGAAACATATGCACTTCATATTGTGTTATCATGTATAGACTGTTTTCATAACTTACAATAAAACATTTTTGTTGCTTTGTTTTTATTTTTGGGAAATAAAAGCAAGCCTAAGTTTTGTCCATGCAGGACAAAACAACAGGTTACATTTGTTCAGACACTTGCTGATATAGTGTGACAACACTTTGTCTGTGTCTCCAAAATGTGCTCTTATATTGCCACTATGGTATGGCAGTGATAAACTGTGCAGAGCACAGGAACATTCAGGTTTGTCAGGTAATTTTATTCAGCAATGTAGTGAACAAAACAAGTTCAATTCAGGATGACTTTGTACAGCAAATCCATAGCATACAGTACAATCAAAACAGCTGCTTGTCCAAGAGTCTAACTAAACGTATATTGGTTTTTGACTATCATGGTGTCCAATGGGTTCCCTATAACAAACAGGCAGCACATGTACCTTTTTATAAGGTGGATCTCATAGCAGAGAGTGTCAGCTCACATAAAAAGGACTGCGACTAATAAATGAGGTTTAGATAACAGGTAAGATGTGGACACACACATATATATATATATATATATATACACACATATATATATATATATATATATATATATATACACACATTGCTCAAGAACATTCGAGGAACAATTTGAAAACACATCAGATCTCATTGGGGAAAAATATCATGCTAGATATTTATACTGATATGGGCTGGGTAATGTGTTATGAATGAAAGCATGCCACATTGTTTTATGTAAATGAAAAGGATCACCCTACAGAGGGCTGAGCTCAAAGACACTCCCAAAAATCAAACATAATGTCCCAGAGGTGTTCTATTGGATTTATGTCAGGCGAGCATGGGGGCCATTCAGTGGTATTAATTCCTTCAACCTCCGGGAACTGGCTGCATACTCTCGCCACATAAGGCCTGGCATTGTTGTGCACCAGGAGGAACCCATGACCCACTGCACCAGCATAGGGTTTGACAATGGGTCCAAGGAATTCTTTCTGATTCCTAATGGCAGTCAGGGTGTCATTGTCTAGACTGTAGAAGTCTGTGCATCCCTCTATTGATATGCCTTCCCAGACCAGCACTGACCCACCACCAAACCGGTCATGCTGAATGATGTTACAGGCAGCAAAACATTCTCTACGGCCTCTCCAGACCCTTTCACGTCTGTCACATGTGCTCAGGGTGAACCTGCTCTCATCTGTGGAAAGCACAGGGCACCAGTGGCAGACCTGCCAATTCTAGTGTTCAATGGCAAATACCAATCGAGCTCCACAGTGATGGGCAGTGAACACAGGGCCCGCTTGAGGACATTGGGCCCTCAGGTCACCCTCATGAAGTCTGTTTCCTATTGTGTGGTCAGAGACATTCACACGAGGGGCCTGCTGGAGGTTGTTTTGTAGGGCTGTGGCAGTGCTCATCCTGTTCCTCCTTGCACAAAGGAGCAGATACTGGTCCTGCTGATGGTTTAAGGACCTTCTACGGCCCCGCCTAGCTTTCCTAGTGTAAATACATATCTCCAGGAATCACCTCCATGCTCTTGAGACTGGGCGAGAGACACAGCAAACCTTCTGGCAATGGTACAAATTGATGTGTCATTCTGGATGAGTTGGACTGCCTGTTCAACTTCTATAGGGTCCAGGTATCACCCCATGCTATCAGTTGTGACACTGACCCTAGCCACATGCAAAACTAGTGAAAGTCAGAAAAGAAGAGTAGGGGAAAAATGTCAGTGGCCTACACTTGTAAAACCATTCCTGTTTTGAAAGTTGTCTCATTGTTGCCCATCAAGTGCACCTGTTTTTAGTGTCATTAACACCAAAGTTGCCGAAACTGATTAACAACCCCCTCAGCTACTTAACTGACCAGATTAATATCCCAGGAGTCTAATTGACTTGATGCTGTACTCTGATTAAAAAGTGTTCCTTTCATTTTTCTAAGCAGTGTATACAATGGATATAAAAAAGTCTACACACCCCTGTTAAAATGTCATGTTTCTGTGATGTAAAAAATGAGACAAAAATAAAACAGTCATTACTAGCGTTCATGCTTATTTAAAGATCATTCTAATCTTTAGACTTCAAAGTGAAACTTTTCTTTGCATGCAATGATAGAGCACAGGTTTACAGTATAAAGGCACCACCAGCAGCTACCTATACTACCAGTCTACAAGGAAGTCTGGGAAGCAAGTCACACACCCAGAAATACAGTGCATGTTACTTAGCTTCTCTGTGCAAACATGTGGGCATAGCACAGGTTCACTTGAGGAAAACTGCACTATGAGAAATATGTAGGCTGTGATTCCTGACTTTTATTTATCCAGCTATCTTGCATCAGGCTTGAGGAAAAGGGGGGCTACAATCCTGAAGTCCAATATCTGATAACAGCTCAAGCTGGTTGGGTGGCTCCAATACACATACACACAATATAATTTTAAACATTCCTATTAACCATAAAATTTAAAACTGAATATTCTACTGTAAAAGTTATTCAATAGTGGTCTGATAGATAGCACTGTGTCCTAATGCTACATTTTATTTACTTTTTCTATTATAACTTCATTATCTTTTACCAAATTGTATTTTATTTTACTTTTTTGAATGTAAATTTATTGCAGTCAGCACATGGGTTAACAGGTTCTCCTTATAATAGAATCAGCTCTGACTATACTCTCGAGGCTCTCGTTTTCCAGCATGGCAATGAGTATGAATCCAGGCTAGCTTGGGATTGAGAATTTGCAGATTCATTCTAATTGAAAAGGAGATCAGTGAACCCTCAGTTCAATATTTTAGAACACAGTTGGTGATGGGAAATTACATCAAGAGAAGGTGCTGGTCTAATCGTCAGAGGCATGAGAGCTGGGGAAGGTTGTTCCTTTATTTCCCCATTGTAAAAGTGCTTAGACCTATTGGGATGTCTGCAAAGGTGTAAAAGGATTACAAGTCTCTCATGACTTGCGGGAGTCTTCCGCCTTTGGCCTTCAGACTGTGAGCCCCTCCCTGTCGGGGCTTTAATCTTATGTGGTTTGGTCGCCTTTCTGGTTTGAAAGGGGGACAGTTATATGCTTTGTTGATAAATATATATAGCAACATGAGTCTTAGTGGCTATGTTGTTTAAAGGATGTTAATGAGTACATGTATTAAGTTATTATAACTTTAAGTTGTTTAAACTTTATACCAATAATAAAGAAGCAAAAAATTGGGGGAGCAGACCCTGAACATGTATATCTAAAGCCGGTGCAGCTATGGACCAAGCAACATGTATATTAAAAAAGAATAGCGCAACCATGCAAAAGAAATGACTATTAAATATGGAGACAACCCATAAATAAAAATGGGGATTTAGTCCCACCATATGGCCATATCGTGCTCAAGCCCACCACTGCGTCAAAGTACCCCATTATCAGTGGGTCCTACACTATCCGTAAAAAAGGGGTGAATCCAGCCTCTCCAACCCTTGGAGACAACACTCCTTGCTGGGATGGATGTGCTAATGCACTACAAAGGACTCCTCCTCTATCTACTTGATGGTGGACTCTGATAGAGTACAGGTGTGTGTGGGGGGATCCGAAGCAACGTATGACATCGCTCCGGTCCTCCAAAGCCATAGAGTCGAGTGGGGGCCATCTTGCCCTCACTCGACTTCCTGCCTGTGGGGACAGCAGATCGGATCATTTTCCCCGCTATCATACGCGGGGAAAACGACTGGGAAGCGGCGGGAGGGGGGGGGGCACCTCTCCCACCGCCCATAAGGGTAATCCCACGGCAAATCCACCACTGGGACCACCCTTATGTTAAAGCGGACCACCCACAGTTAAAAAAAATACCTGGGATATGGCAGCTATCTGATGCCATAACCCTGGTATTTAACGTCAGAGTGCTGACGTAAAACTGCGGCAGGCGGTCCATAAGTGGTTAGAAAAAATACTGCAGTGATGAGCTTGATTTAGGCCTTTAGCTGTCATTAAATATTCCATACCCTGTTGGTGACCTAGGTAAAAGTACTACTATCATATATGGCACTGGTGCGCAAACTGCAGCCTGAGGGCCACATAGGGTACATTTGTACCTACTCTGTTGCCCTTGGTCCCCCTCAAGCTGTAGGCAGTGTTGCTTAAGGGAGATGTACAGCCAAAGCTAATTTGGTTGTATATCACCTAAGGATCTTAGGAGTGCAATTCATTCTGAACTCCTGTGACCCGTTTTCAGGCGAGAGCGGGCTGAAGTCCACTCTCTACTGAGGACGCAGAAGTCAGGCCAGGCACTGCATCATCACGACAAGTCAGGATCAGCCAGGTGCCTGGACCGACACCTGGCTCAGCCTTTCAGTGAGCACCTGAGAGCCTAAGCACCCCCCTCCACAGCCCAGTGCTCCTGCTCAAAGGAGCTGTCAGAACAGAGCAATCGGTGGTGTTTGATCGCTCGTTTCTCAGTGTAGAGGCACCGGGGGACCGATGCTGCATCCACCTAGGTAAGTATAATAGTGGAAACCTATTATTCTATTTTAAGTGCTTACATAAGGAAAGCAAAGGAAACTATTCATGAATTTGAGTTTTAGTAGCTACTGTATATAATTCATTGTATTGTAATTATAATTGAATTTTAATTAATTTATTTATTTCACATTTTCCCTTCTGTTGATTTTTTTTTTTTCATGTTTTGTGTAATTTCCCTCTAATGTTTTGCAAACATAATGTATCTTACTTTTAACATGTTTTAACAGTGTTTGACAGTCCTACAACACATTCATCCTGTCTAACCATGCTTGTAGCATGTCTGCAGTCTTTGACAATCTCCTATAGCGCACCTACAGTATCTACTGTGGCATGTACAATCTCACCACCTTCTTTAATTATGTCAGGGGCCACACTCGAGGCTCCCTTTATCAAGTGGGTTGACTACCACTGACATATGGGGGTTGATTTACTAAAACTGGAAAGTGCAAAATCTGATGTAGCTGTGCATGGTAGCCAATCAGCTTCTAACTGCAGTTTCTTCAATTAAGCTTTGACAAAAAGAAGCTGATACATTTTAATGCAGAGCTGCACCATATTTTGCACTCTCCAGCTTTAGTAAATAGATCCCATGGCATACACACTGGCAGTCAAAGGATTTATAACATCAAGTTGCAAAATGGCTTGTGAAGCAGGTATTTACATATTTTTTTTTTAAGGAAAAGTGTATTTGCTCTTTAAAAATTAAGAATGTGATTGAACACCTCCCTTTTCAATGCACCTGTTACTGAAGGTTTTTTTTTAATAGCCATCAAAAATGTATTATATAAAAAAGTACAGCGCCAAAATTCCAAATAAATGAATATATGGGAGGAAAAACAGACTAAGCAAAGTCGATAAAGTCCGTGAGGCCAGATGCTGAAGTGCAGAAATGAATGCAAAAAGATTCCAACACCATAAGTAAGAACACAATCCTGACAATCACCACGTGCTCATGTAAAGTGATTCCCTTACCGGAACTTTAGACCCCCAGTTACGGAAGGTCAGCCAAGCATGGAAGATAACCACCAGGATAGGGTCCACTCTAAGGTCCAGCACCAGATCCACCACGGTACTTCATCCAAAATAATATATCCTCATATGTTCAAGTGCCTCAGATATAGATGATAGTATCCCTCCAAAGACAAATGAGGCTCAAATAGTGAAGTATGCACATTTCTTTGAATATAAAAACCAAGTATAAAACGCACATTACATCTGCATGATAAAGGCATGTAGTTACAGTCGCCGCGGCTGGAGGCGTGTCTGCATGAGGGCTGGCGTGCCTGACGTGTTTGGTCTTGCCATCAGACGGGACCTTAGAGTGGACCCTATCCTGGTTGTTATCTCCACTTTCCATGCTTGGCTGACCTTTCGTAACTGGGGGTCTAAAAGTCCAGCAAGGGAATCACTTTACATGAGCATGTGGTGATTGTCAGGATCGTGTTTTTACTTATGGTGTTGGAATCTTTTTGCATTCATTTCTGCACTTCAGCATCTGGCCTCACTGACTTTATGGACTTTGCTTAGTCTGTTTTTCCTCCCATATATTCATTTATTTGGAATTTTGGCGCTGTACTTTTTTAATATATTGCTTTATGGTCTGATATCACCTTTGTACTGGCAGCCTTTATTTATTTATGTATTGAGCACAGCTATCTCCTCTTTCTACCTATCAAAAATGTATTGCCAGCACAGTAAACATTCACTTATGAATATTAAATAATTTCATATCCTTTGCTCTAATATTGAATGTCTTACAGAAAAGTGGATGTAATAAAGACAAAGGACATAACAAAACTGAGCAATAAAAAGAGAACAAAAAATATGAGTGAATATTGTATGAGCAGGAATATACAGTGAAAATAAAATGTCATATTATATCCCACTTTCAGCAGAATAACTGGTCATGCTTTTTGAACAATGAGATGTACTTAGCACTAGGTGTTACTTAATAATACAGAAAAGAGAGTAATGATGATGTGCCAAATGCAGTAGTCTTTAGCAAACATGTCACTATTCATTAGTTGAGACTTTTTAAAAAGACGACATAGATTTTTTTGACTGGCTGTTATGCATTTTTTCTCACAGATCAAACCTTTTAAATGGGTCATATACATATGATTTACGTTCTCCAGTTGTGGCAGCAACAGGGATAATAGGACGAGGCTTTACAGCAATGAAAATCAGCACTGCCTGTAAACTTTCTTGCTGACCCTATCTGTCAATTCTTTCATTTATTTTCTTCTTGTGTTTATGGAACGCCATAGTACCTTAAATCACTCAGTAACATATGTCACACCTTTCTGACCTCACTTATAAATACTTTCTCATGTGACCTATGCTCAATTATGATCTGCTTATGACCGTATGCCTCACTCCCATGTCCTCATTCTATAGTTTTGTAGATTAGGGTTTAAAAGACAATAAGCACTAACTTATTGGCTTGTGCTCATATATGTGATATTATCTTCCGAGAAGTGTCATTCTGGAATCTCCTTAATATTTTTTTTTTTTTTTTTTTTAAACGCATGCATTTTTATCGTAAAAGTTGTGTTATTTTTCACACACAAAAACACTCTTACTTACTTTGTTATGTTAGCATGGTAAGTAAACATACAATATGAAAGGGGAAAAACAAGGATCTGAACAGGAAAAGGAAAAATAGAGACACAAATGTTTTACAGATTTCAGAGTTGCATTTCACATATTATTTATTGCCTTCCTTACATTATGAAATGTAAATTACTGCTACATAGGTTAAAGTTTGAGAATATGCATAAAGTATCCAGTTTGTCATAATGTCCAATTCTGGAGGGAAACAGTCATGTCTCGGAGAAGAAGCAGGGTATCATTGGTATATAGCACAAATTTTTCTTCTACATCACCTCTCTTAAAACCTACTATGCTAGCGGAGTCCCTGATCAATATTGCCAATAACTCCAATGCTAGTACAAATAGGAGAGGTGACAGGAGACAAGGAGCTGGACAAATGCCACTGATAATCACTTTGGGAGATTGAATAGAGAGTAAAGAGTTTTGAGCCAGGTGACAAAATTAGGTGTCAGAGAACTACCAACATTGGCGCGAATGTGCATGTGCGGCCAATTCCGGGCAAACGCAGTCAGGAATGTGCGTGCGCCGTGCTTGGCGCCAAACGGCCTATTTAAAGCCAGCAGCTACAGTTACTAGCTGCTGGATGATCGTCAGCCTCCTGTGTTCCCTGTGCCTTGTTACTTGCTGATCTTGACCTCCTGTTGCCGACCCGGATTGCTTTGACCCTGCTTCTCTTGGACCCCTGGCTCCTGACCTCTTGGCATGTTCCTGGACTTCCTCTGCCTTCTCCAGTGCTTGACCCGGCTTGGCTCCTGACTTCGCTTACCCCGTATTCCTGTGGATGACCCAGCGTGTTCCTGTTTCTGCCTTGTGTCTGCCTGGCTTGCCAAGTATCCCAGACTTGCTTGGACTTCACAACCAGTTTGTTCCTGCTTCCATCTGGCCATCCCAGCCGGCAACCCGTGCTCCTTCGGGCACAGCACTCCCTGTTCCACCTCTAGGGGTGCTCTGCACCTAGTCGCAAGGGGGAGCCCTCTCTACAATCCGGCTTCGGATCAGGTACGTGAAATTAGGGCTTATGACAAACTGAGGAAGGTCCTCCCAAAGGTAGGGGCATTTAACTAAGTCAAAGACCTTGGTGGCATCCAGCGATAGTACAGCCTTTTTGCCTTCATTTTTGGGGGTAGTTTGCATTCTAAGAAAGCCTGGTTGGTGTGGATAGGTTTATAAATCAATGTGGCAAGGCAGTTAGGTAAATCATTTGCTACCACTTATATATCTGTATACAATAAATATGTGGTCCTATAGTAATAAGGTTTACCAATCTCGTAAATTATAGCATCATCTATAGAAGGAGGAGGCTGGTTAGAGTTAAATGCATTGTGTAAAGTTTTGAGAAGTGTCTGAAGGCGTACAATAGGATATTTCTTAAGGAGCTCGGGCAGTAGGTCTCAGAGCCTGGCGCTTTATTAGAGAGAATTTAATGTATTTCCTCTAAGTTCCTCTAGGGTCAATGGACCATTTAACATCTCTCTACCCTGGGATGGAAGTTGAAGAAATATTTGCTTTAAAAATCTAAGTAGTTATTGGTAACCATATTGTTTTCTGGAGGTATATAATGGAATAAAATGTATTAAACACTTCTAGAATATCCTAGGAAATGTATAGACATTCACCAGATAATCTAGACCTCTAAAATTGGAGTCCCCTAAGAAGCCTTTCTGCTCACTCTTCTTTTAGAAAGTAGTTTCAAGTAGGTGCTGAGCACTGACGTGGTAGGCCTGGTTAGTCAGATTTCAATCTGTTATTTACTAGCACACAGCATCTGAGACCATGTCTATGATTTTGGGTTGCCATTTCCTAGAATCAGTTTTATTTTGGGAAATCTACTAATGCTGTGTACTTATAAGTATCTGGCAGCTGACTATGCTCCTCTTCAGAGTCATGTATTGGGAATTGGGGGAATAATGGAGACTGTCTGTCAGGAGTAGTTGGGATACAGCTGCTGAAGTTGCTCTGTCCTTCCCTTGCTGGAATCCTTACGATCACTGGAAAGGATATAATGGCGGGAGCTTCTTTACATTGTTGTCAATTACATGAAGGTGCAGACCCTGCCCTTGGTTTGTTTAAAGCGGTATTAAATCCAAAACCAAAAATGTTACATATTGCAGCTTACCGATCATTAGATGTGGTGTTTGCATTTGTTATCGTTTTTATGCTTTTTTCCCCTCTGTTTTCAGAGTTTTGTTCCTTTTGGGATAAATGTTTTCCATAGATGAATAAAAGTTGACCATTTCAGTGGTAAATGGTTTGTCTCAACCCTCTAAGTGCTACAACTCTATGACACCTAGTTCTGTTTAAAAACAACATACTTAGGGGCCAGATCACCAGGTGAAAGTAAAGGAAAGAAAGCCTAAGAATTAGTAAGCTGCAATATAAAAAAATGTTTGCTTTTGGGTTTAATACTGCTTTAATATTATAATTGGTATGTGCAGTAAACTTAGTTTTATCAAAGATGTTGTTGGGTCAGGATGAAAGTGAAAACATTAAAAAAAAATCTAGAGAGATAGAATACATAGATTAGATATATACTGTAGATAAAATCAATAGATAGGATAGATTATTTTAAAACTCATACAGTGTTGAAAGCCAGTTACCACAGGCTACACCTGTTAGATTTGGACATTATTGCTAGAGAAACAACTTTGGCAGTCTAATTTGCAGATGTATGGCAGATTTCAAGAGAAAATAAATTACATAAAATGTATTGACACATAGCATTGTATGCCAGATTTATTTTCAACCTTGCTCTAACCCAAAAATGCCAATAACAAAAAACTAGCTAAAAAGCAAATGGCAAAATATTGTTGAACAATAGTATGTTAAACAACATAAATGAATGCATAAACAACTTTGAACTGACTGGAGATGTATCCCTGTAACCTTGCGTGCCCACCAATGTTCTTGATTTTCCACATCAACCGGCTGTTTTTTGAAAAAATCCTTCTTGTTATCTGTACTTTATATTCAGTTTGGATAATTTGTAATCATATTCTGGACTTTAATAATCCTGGGGTAGGAAATGTTTTTTTTTTTTTTTTTATTTTATTAAGCATTTAACATATACATATTCAGATTTGTTTAGGAAAATATCACATTGCTATATTGCATGCAATTTGTTTCAACTTTGAAACTGGTTGCTATGGGTGGGTGAAACTCCATATTTTGTTCTGTAGAATGCATCAAGTATCAGATCCAATGAAACACACTACAGCTACTCAACCCAAACAGCAAAATACTCTGTGCAAGTGTGTGGTGCTCATCGGGCTCCTGTTGGTTGTGACTTCAAAAGGAAAAAGAAGAGCGTCACCTGCAATTCAGACACGCAGAGATGCTCTATTCAATACAGGATAAAAATGGCAAGTCTGCTTCCACACATTTCAGGCCTGTGTGGGCCTTAATCAGAACAAACAATAGACACTTTACAAGTCCTTTTAAAACTTCTCCTGCCTATCAGAGGCTGGATCAGGAAATGTAAGCTAAATACACATTACCCCGGACACAGACACAGAGAGGCAGGACTAGAATAGGCAAACATTATGCCACAACTACCAATTACAATGTAAAACAATTATCCATGCTATCCCATCATTTTAGACATACTCAAGAGGGTAATATGGTGGGATTCGGGTTTTACGGTTTGGAGAATATTGTTAAATCTGTAAGGGGAGCCGACTGAATAGGAAGTTGTTAGGGCATGAGGTATAGTGGATCCATAAACTTAACACCCATACCTTCCAGGGATTAAATTAGAGGTGGAATTTTAGTCTTTTCATGAAGTAGTTGCTTATTTTGGCTCTTAAATACCATGCCCCAAACTCTTGATGTTTCTTTTGTGTATCCTTGTTTATAATTTTTATAATAACATAATTGTTACAGTATTTTGTATAGTATTTGAGTTGTACCTGCCTCTCTGTGTCTGGGGTAATGCTATTTAGCCTACACCTGTCAATCCAGCCACTGATAGGCAGTGGAATTTTTAAAATAATTTGTGAAGGGTCTTACATTTGCTATGATTAGGGCCCACACAGGGCTGAAACATGTTGGCATGAAAGCAGACTTTTCGTTTTATCCTATGTTTAATAAAGCATTTCTGCATGTCTCAAATTTGAGTGCCGCTCTTCTTTTTCCTCTCAAATATCAGATATATTTTACAATATTTAAATTTTACATCAGACAGAAAAACCTGGTTTAAATTTTACAAAAATTGGGAATACTATATACTGTACACAAACTTTGGACATTGACCCCATGTAGTTCTCCCACCTGTACAGCCACCATGGCGCAGAGCATTTTTGCTATGAGCCTAATCAATCATCAATAACTGGCATTACTTAAGATAAAAATACATATATCTTTGTTTAGAACAAATCAAGCTTTCTTTTGGTGACATTTAGAGGTGATCTTTGGGTTCTGGTCAAGCACAGGTTGGAGGTAAACCTAGCTCATTCTAAAATCAGGAAAATAAACGAAATGCCGCCATTCACTGCTATAGCAACTACCATACCTAGCAATAATGTACATCCTAGCCTTTGAACTGTGGTCAGGTAGCTTAGAAGTGCCAATAATGGCGTTTTTTTTTTCTTCATAGCGAACTGACACATAAGAAAACAAGAACAAATGGGGCACTGGATTCAGATTTTCTTAGGGTCACTGAAGTTGTCATTGGGCACACTGGCTCCGGTTCAGCAGCACTCTACAAAATGGGGAATCCAAAGTTTTTATTGATAAAACTGATCAAAGCAGAGAAAAGTTAATGCATTTTGTGGGCCAAATATGCTCCCGCTCATCAAGTACAAATACAACTGTCTTAAATATAAAAGTCATGAACAAAAAAATAAAGATACAAGTAAAACTTAAAAGTCAAGGGGCAAATAACAGTTTACATAAAATATTTGAAAAAAAAAATATATTTGATTTCTGTAATAGCAGGCTTACAGAAAATATTAATAATAATTAATCCAACAGTTTGCCCACAGTTTTTACAGTTTGTATGTAATATCTTATACAGGCACCAGAGTTTACAGCTTTTACATACCGAGTTTATGTGAGTTTAGCAGCAGTTATGAGCATTTGAGGTTAAAAGTCTTTTTTTAAAGATAACCTCAGGAGACCCTCCCAAATACCCGCAATGCATGAAAAACAAGTACATTGATAACTATTTCAGCCATTCTGTTAGAGAAGAGAGAGCAGCAGCAGAGAGAGCAGTGAACTCGTAGATAGCTGTGTGAGGAAATGCTCCTGATGTTGCTGAGGCTCCGAGGATGTAGAAAATTGAACAAGAGGAGAAGAGATCGTTACTACTGGACTCATCCATTGATGGAGGGCAACAGCATGTGCTGGAATGTTCAAAAAGTCACACATTTTTTCCCCTTTAAAAATGCTTATAAACACAAACACGCATAAATGAAGTTTACTGCGGTTACAAGCATCTGGCCTTTGAAATGCCCGCAAACTACAGTCCTAAATGTGAATTTTCTGCTTTCAAAAAAATGCCTGTAACCTCAACTGCCTCTTAACTACTATAAACGACTGAGTGTACATGTACACATAAGATAATATAAAGGAGAGTCCAGGGCAGGGGCGGGCAGGAGGGGAAGCTGCCCTGGTTTCTGTGGTATCATGTGAAGTGGGGGGGCACCACATAGAGGTTGGGGGGAGGGGATTTGGGGGACAGCAAGGGATAAGAATTGTTCGAGGGATTTGTGCTAGGAGAAGATTTTTATTTTTTTATGGATGGGGGGGAGGATTTGTGCTAGCAGGAATTATTAGGGGCTGTAGTGTACATGAGGACTAAAGTGGGGTACACACTAGTAGAAAATCTGCCAAAAATTTCCATCCGAGGTAAAATCGTATGATTTTGGGCTAGTGTGTACACAACTTTCAACAGCCGATGCCAACATTTTCAAAGAAAAAAAAAAAACGGAGGGACAAACACCAACATTTTTATCGTCTGTCCCCAGCACGACCAATTTTAGTTTAATGTGTATGCAGTACATCCGCGAAAAATTGGATACGAAAGACCGCGCATGATCTGAAGTTGCTGACGACCCGGAGTCTAGGTACAAACGTCTCAAAAAAAAAATTTTTTTGAACATTATGCATTGTCAACTAAAAACGGTTATGACCGCTGAGCATGAGAGAGAAAAATCAGAGGATATTTTGTCTGATTTTCGTCAAGTGTGTACGAGCCTTAAGACAGCTGAGAGCCAGAGGATGAAAACTGGAAAGAAAAAAAAAAATCAATAAGAATATTTTGTGTCCATCTATGCTAAATATTTTAAAACTGCCATCCCTGGGCATGTATTTCAATTAATCATTCTATGAAATATATATATATTTTTTTTAATTGTTTAATAAAACCTGTTAAAATGTATAACCGTGCACCCTCTGGTACGTATTTTTTTAGTTCCTACACACTTAAGTTATTGTCTCTTTAGTGCAATAATGCAATTTCCTCCAGCATTTTGTTTGTAGTGAGGAGTTTTACTCGACTGTGGCAGCCAGGGGATAGAGTCAAGGTCTGTTCAGTGGTGCTGACATGAATAAAGTGTCGTGTGACATTTCAGTCAGGTGTCTATGTCTGCAGCAAACTGAAAGTTCATGTCAGAAGACCTGGCATACAAGACTGCTTGTTTTGGCATTAGTATTCCTTAAAGTAAACCTGCACTATTTATATTTGTGCATAAAAAAACTATAAAGCAGAAAGGCAGGCACCAAAGCGCTTAAAAATGTATGCTTGAGAATGATAAAGATGCGTCCATTGCACTTAGACACTGCTTATAAATCAGTGAACAGTAAATGCATGTACCTTTACAAGTAAAACATAGACAGCAATGGATATTTCATAACTTATAAAGCCATCTGCAACTTGGCCCCCAGCTACATCACTAACCTACTCTCAAAATACCAACTGCGTAAACAAGAAATACAGCACCTAGGATATTAGTGGGAAGTAAAGGAACGGAATAGACCACTGACACTTCCATTCTGGCGATACACCAAAGGCAATTTTTATGAAAAAACTGTGGCACTGGTCTGTGATCCTTTCTATTACTAATCTGGTTGATACCAACAGTGAACTAAATACCAATAAAATTACCCAAATCAAACAATTGACATGTGCAGCAGTGAACATTGAAATCATATACTGTACACTATATTCCCAAAAGTATTGGAGCACCTGCCTTTGCACACACATGATTTTTAATGCCAATCTTAGTCCGTAGGGTTCAATATAAAGTTGGCCCACCCTTTGCAGCTATAACAGCTTCAACTCTTCTGGAAAGGCTGTCCACAAGGTTTAGGAGTGTGTCTATGGGAATGTTTGACCATACTTCCAGAAGCTCATTTCTGAGGTCAGGCACTGATGTTGGACTGGCTGGCTCGCAGTCTTTGCTCTAATTCATCCCAAAGGTGTTATATTGGGTTGAGGTCAGGCCAGTGAAGTTCCTCCACCTCAAACTTGCTTATCCATGTCTTTATGGACCTTTCTTTGTGTACTGGTCCAAATCATTTGGTGGAGGGGGGTTATGGTGTGGAGTTTTTTTTTCAGGGGGTGGGCTTGGCCCCTTAGTTCCAGTAAAGGGAACTCTCAATGCGTCAGCATACCAAGATATTTTGGACAACTTCATGCTCCCAACTTTGTGGGAACAGTTTTGGGATGTCCCTTCCTGTTCCAACATGACTGCACACCAGTGCACAAAACAAGGTCCATAAAGACATGGATGAGGGAGTTTGGGGTGGAGGAACTTGACTGGCCTGCACAGAGTCCTGACCTCAACCCGATAGAACATCTTTGGGGGGAATTAGAGCACAGACTGTGAGCCAGACCTTCTCTCCAACATTAGTGCCTGACCTCACAAATGCACTTTTGGAAGATAGGTCAAACATTCCCATAGACACAACCCTAAACCTTGTGGACAGCCTTCCCAGAAGATTTGAAGCTGCTATAGCTGCAAAGGGTGGTCCAACTCAATATTGCACCCTATGGACCAAGACTGGGACACCATTAAAGTTCATGTGCTTGTACAGGCAGGCGTCCCACTACTTTTGGTAATATAGTATATCACATAATAAATAATTAAAAAAGCAGTGTATATCAGTCCTATAAGCAATGACATTCTAATCAAAAAGCAATATGTAAATGATACTTAATCATAAAGTGCAAGTGCTGCAAAAAAAGTGCAAAGTATTGTGCTATAAATGCAGAACAAAGTGCAAAGTGCAAAAATAAATGTCCAATCAGAATGCAAAGTTTATTTGTGATCCAAAAGGAAGAATCCCAGAAAATCTTCTTATAGTATTATCTAAATCGCTGTTAGTGACACCCAGTGCCAGTCCTCACTCCGTGAGGACGCTGAATGATCAAATGCGTAGGACAAGGCAAGGATGCTGACGTCAGCGTGCATACCTGTTTTGTACTTGCGGCTTTTGGATTATGACAGACACTAACAAACGTTATTGCCCTAGTGTCGGGGAGACATTTAATACATGTGAGTGGATCTAGGTTTTAAATAAAAGTTTAGTTTTAAAAGTTGTTTATGCTATGAAAGCCTTCCTTCCTCTATCTAAACTCCATCTGTGGCTGAGACTTGCTCAAGCGGGTTCAAATGTGAGAAACCATATCTGGAACCAGTCCCGTGGGGATTAATCCTTCTGGGTCTATTGTGGGGTGCATTAGCTGGTTTGTAATGTGACCAGACATTAACTCTGGCAAGCTAGTATAGTGTGGATTGTGAAGAATTGCACTGGCTGTCACTTAACATGAGTTGAATAATACTTCTAAGAAGATTTTCAATGTTTTTCTGGGATTGTTCCTTTTGGAAGACAAATGGACTTTGTTTTCTGATTGGACATTTATTTTAGCACTTTGCTATTTTTTCTGCATTCATAGCACTTTTTGGCAGCACTTTATGAATAAGCATTGTTTACATATTGCTTTTTGATTAGAAGATCATTGCTTAAAGGATTGATATACACTGCTATTTAGTTATTTATTATGTGATATATGATTTCAATGTTCACTGTTGCACATGTAAATTGTTTGATTAGAGTCATTTTATTTGTATTTAGTTCACTATTGGTATCAACCAGATTGGTTATAGAAAGGATCACAAACCATTTTTTTCTTCAATATACCAACTAAATTGTTCTCTTCGTTCCTTCCAAGACTTCCTGCTCTCTAGTTTTCTTGTCACCTCCTCCCACGCTCCCCTCCAGGACTTCTCACGGGCCGCTCTCATCCTATGGAATTCCCTACCCCAATCTGTCTGACCACTCTGTCCACTTTAAGGTGATCTCCAAAAATTCTTCTCTTCAGAGAAGCCTAACCTGCCTCCACCTAACAACCATTTCCATTATCTCCATCAGCTCATCCCACACAGTTATTACATTTTGTATCACTTAACCCTCCCTTTTAGATTGTAAGTTCCAATGAGCAGGGCCCTTGGTTTCCTCATGTATTGAATTGAATTATAACTGTATTGTCTGCCCCCATATTGTAAAGTGCTGCGCAAATTGTTGGCGCTCCATGAATCCTGTATAATAATATTAATTATATATATATATATATATATATATATATATATATATATATATATATATACATATAAATAAAATACTCATGACAGTTTATTATATACAAATAATTTGTGAAAAAAACACCTTTTAGGTACACATGTATTTCATAGACAGCAAAAGATAACTGGGGTTACAGTGTTCCCAGAAACAATGCGCTATAGTAAAAAATCCTTTTATACATTCATGACAGCTTACCATATACAGTATAATTTAATTCTCATAACTATGCATGTGCCGAAACAAGTATGTCCTAGACAACAATAGATAGTTGGGGTTCATGTCTAATCAAAGAGTCAATGGGATAAAGTAAAAAAAATGCATCCATAAAAATCCTGCTAATGTCACCTTCATATATACTGCAGAATTTCTTCTGAATGTCATATGAACATGTAAAAGGGAAAAGTAGAGTGATCAATAGCTTTACAAATCTAGGTTTATATATTCATGACAGATTACCATATTCTGTACAGCAACAATAATTTATGGAAAAAACTCCCGATAGGTATGCATGCACCAATACAACAATTTAATAAACAACAATAGATAGTTGGGGTTCATGTCTAATCAAAGAGTCAATGGGATAAAGTAAAAAAAATGCATCCATAAAAATCCTGCTAATGTCACCTTCATATATACTGCAGAATATCTTCTGAAAGTCATATGAACATGTAAAAGGGAAAAGTAGAGTGATCAATAGCTTTACAAATCTATGTTTATATATTCATGACAGCTTACCATATTCTGTACAGCAACAATAATTTATGGAAAAAACTCCCGATAGGTATGCATGCACCAATGCAAGTATTTCATAGACAACAACAGATAATTGGGGTCACAGCCAACCCAGAAACAATGGGATAAAAGCAAAGAATACATAAATGAAAATACTAAAGGTGTAATGGAAATGGAAAATGTAAGTGTAAAGTGTAAGTGTAAATAATAGCTTTACAAGCCTACATTTATACATCCATGACAACTTACCATTTACTACAACAGTATCATTTGTAAAAACAATACCTTTTATTGTTAAGTCCTTGAGCTCCAGACAAGTGACTGTGCCTAGACATACACTTTCAAGGCCTGCTGAATGATGTTATCAGTTGGCCGAAGAAGAAGAAGAAGAAAAGCATTCTCAGTCTTCCCTCCCCTCCCCCAGTGATCACTCACTCAGATGGTACATTACAATATTTTGTCACTGAGTGGAAGACAGCAGCTGGGGCCTGACCTGTTTAAAATAAACTGCATATACAAAGCAAGGAACATAAAAGGTTATTGTTCAGAAAGTGGGATTTACATGATTACATCATCCCTTGGCTAACGTCTTAGCCCCAGAAGTAGATGCTGACCCTGTATGATGAATCAAACAAAATAGCACAGGCCTTCCGATGAAAATATAACATAAAGCACTGTTAGGGGAGTACTGTGATCATTTTAAATTTAACATATCTATATTTACCATAAATCGAAAATATGTTTGTAATAAATCAAAAAAAGAAGGTACCACATCCCTAGAATAGTATATATTTACCATAAAATCTGATGTCAAGCCTGCTTTAACCCCTTTGCTGATAGAACCATTTTTGCACACAATAAAATGCAGCTTTCAGGCCTAAATGTCAGTTAAAACTGCCCAAACATTATAGATTTTCTAAAATTAGAAAACAAAAAGGTGGTTGTTGCAACTTTTTTATATGCACATATTTATCTAACCCATATATATATATATATATATATATATATATATATATATATATATATATATATTTTTTTTTTTTTTTTAAATACACTAAAGTTAATTTTATGACACACAAACACATTTTGTCATTTTTGTAAAATATAATAGAAAGGGTTGTATCAAGTAAATAGAAGCCATACATTTCAAACCTTAAAATTGCATGCACCCATGAAATGGCAACAAACTTTTACATAGTTACATAGTTACATAGTAGGTGAGGTTGAATAAGGACAATAGTCCATCCAGTTCAACCTGTGTAGGCATGTGTGGCTGTAATCATCTCCCATACCCCTGAATGTTCTGATCCTTGAGATGTAAGTCTAAGAGTCTTTTGAAAGCCACCATACTACCCGCAGAAACCACCTCTTGTGGTAGAGAATTCCACAATCTTGTTGCCCTAACAGTAAAGAACCCCCCGCGTTGCCTGAGGTTAAAACGCTTCTCCTCTAATCGCATTGTATGCCCTCGAGTCCTCATGCAATCCCTTCGAATGAACAGCTTTTTTTCTAAGCTGGGATCCCCATTAAGATATTTATAAATTGCTATCATGTCCCCCCTCAGACGTCTCTTCTCCAGGGAGAATAAATCGAGCGATTGTAGACGCTCTTCATAGTCAAGGTCCTCCAATCCCCTAATTAGTTTAGTTGCCCTTCTCTGGACTCTCTCCAGCTCCAACACATCCCTCCTGAGGACTGGCGACCAGAACTGGACGGAATACTCCAGATGCGGTCGGACCAGAGTTTTATAAAGTGGAAGGATTATAGTCTTATCTCTGGAATGCATCCCTTTCTTTATGCATGCTAATATTCTGTTGGCTTTGGAAGCTGCCGCTTGACATTGCATGCTGTTTCCTAATCTATCATCAACCAATACTCCCAGATCCTTCTCCATTTTTGATTCCCCCAAGGGCTCCCCTCCTAACGTGTATTGTGATTTTATGTTTTTAGTCCCCAAGTGCAAAACCTTACACTTCTCCACGTTAAACCTCATTTGCCATGTCGTTGCCCACTCTGTTATTTTGTCCAGGTCATTCTGCAGGATATCTGCTTCATGTTGTGAAGTTATTGCCCTGCCCAATTTTGTGTCATCTGCAAAAACTGATATCGAACTACTGATCCCGACCTCAATGTTGTTTATGAATAAATTGAACAAGGTTGGTCCCAGGACTGAGCCTTGGGGGACCCCGCTTACCACCTCAGACCAGTCTGAGTATGCGCTGTTTATTACTACCCTTTGGACCCGCCTTTTTAGCCAGTTCCGTATCCAAGAGCAAACCCTGCTATCGATACCTGCAGACCTTATTTTATAAATTAAGCGCTTGTGGGGAACTGTATCAAACGCCTTAGCGAAATCCAAGTACACCACATCCACTGGTCTCCCCCTATCTAGCTCACAGCTCACCTCCTCGTAGAATGTAAGGAGATTGGTTTGACAAGAACGCCCATTTGTAAACCCGTGCTGATTACTGCTGATGATGTTGTTGTCCTTAGCAAACTCTACAATATAGTCCCTTATCATCCCCTCCAGAAGTTTACATACTACTGATGTCAAACTGACAGGCCTATAATTTCCCGGGATATGCCTCTGGCCCTTTTTGAATATTGGAATCACGTTAGCTTTCTTCCAATCCCCTGGTACATCTCCTGTCCTAATACTGTCAGCAAAGATCAGGAACAGTGGTCTCGATATAACTTTACTGAGTTCCTTGAGTACTCTCGGATGTATGCCATCCGGTCCTGGTGATTTGTTTGTGTTAAGTTTATCCAGCCTTTCCCTGATTTCCCCCTCTGTTAGCCATGGTGGCAAGTCCTGTTTATTACTACTAACCATACAGTCATGGTCAGTGTACCCCTCCTTTTCCTGTGTAAAGACTGACGAGAAAAAAGCATTTAGCACGGTTGCTTTTTCAGTGTCCTCTGTAACCATCCTCCCATCATTGTTAATTATGTGTGCAATATGCTCTGCCTTATTACCCAAAATGTGTTAGGCATCAGATTAGAGTTAAAGCGGAGTTCCGGGCACAAAATCGATCTTTTTTTTTTTGTGCCCGTCCGCTTGTTCTCCTTCACCTGAAACAGAATTGGATAGTTAGTTTTTTTTTTTTTTTGTACTCACCTTGTAATTGTAGATCGAAGATACTCACCTATTCTTCACTTCCTCCCTCTGCGCCGCGGCTCCGCCGTCACTTCCTGGCTTGCAATGATTCCTGGGAGCTGAACGTCATCGCTCCCAGGAATCAATGCGACGGCACCGGCCCCGCTCGTCACTTCCGGGGCGACGCCGCATTCCCTGCTAAACAGCTTCTGGGCATGCCCAGAAGCTGTGGAGGAATGCGGCGCCGCACCGGAAGTGACGAGAGGGGCCGGTGCAGGCGCATTCTGGGAGAAGAAGACGCGGAAGAAGACGCAGAAGAGGATCGCGCCGGCTTCAGCTGCCCACAAGAGAGATGGCAACGCTGTGGAAGAAATTTTATAAGTGAGTATTTGTTCTTGCAGATAAGTGCGAACCGGGACAGATCAGAGGCTAGCCATTGTGGAATGTACTAGCCCTGACTGTCCCGGGGGTATGATCACTGAAAAAAAATTTCTGTGCCCGGAACTCCGCTTTAACCTTAGATGATGGCCCTGGAAATATTGCCCTCACACCGGTTGGCAACATTACACCTAATATGTGTAGCACAGGTGTCATTTTCATGAGTAGGCTCAACCAATGCTCATGTTTATGTACATATGTGCATTTATGTCGGACCGGGAGTCTTTAAAAATATTTTTTTTTTCCCATTGATTGTGTGATTTAAAATTGTTTCACTTTTTTTTTCCACTTAAACTTATTGCTTTTACGCAGGGGCTCATAGGCCCCTATGTGATAACTTAATTGAAATGACAGGTCCTCTTTAGGAATGTCAGCTTTAGTCAGCTTTACCCATAACAGCTTAATAAATAAATCAGGTTCCATAGCAAGGAACATACATTCCACATTAATAAATATGGTACCAAAATTGTTGTGTGC